>NC_067401.1:391373322-391728947 GCF_016432865.1 Antechinus flavipes
AGAATCTTCTATAGAGGATTGATAGAAGTATATGGACAATAATCACAGAGGATGACTTCTGTGAGTTATAATCTGTGCCCTTGGAAAGAGGGCTGTCAGTGTCCCAGTCTGACCGAAGCAATCACCACTGATGGATAAGAGAACCACCTTCCTCACATACTGCCTAATACTGCCCTCTGATCAGCTGTCACCAATGAACAGGCAAGCCCAAGAACTAAGAAGAAGAAATATCCCCCAAACCACTTATTTTACTTTCAGGCCATTCCTTGTAGCCATTATCCTGAATAGCAACCCCTGTGTAAGTATAATATTATGACTGTTCCCCTAGATACTATAAACCTTGTCTCTTCAGTAAACACAGCCACAAAAGACCCAAAAATTTGCTACTGTCAAATATTTTGACATCAGAAAGACATATCATTTTAATATACATTAAAGAAAAATCAACTACCTGCTTTATTGATTCGCCCCAAAGATCATGAGATCTTCTCATCTAATTTTTACTTAGGAACTTCTTGAACTGGTTTTTCCTTTCCCTCACTTTAAAATTGAGTTGCTTGAGAGTAGGGACTATATTACCAGAGCTTTTCATATAATAAGTCTTTGAGAATGATCACTCATTAATTTAAAAGATGTAGTATTGATTCAGTTCAGTATATCTCCCTTCTCTCTCTTTTGACCATGATGGTCTCCTGGTCAGAAGTCTGAGAAAGGAGCAAATACTGTCTCCTATTGGTCTGGCTTTTGTGCTTAGGCCTCCTGAAGGCTTTGTCAATAACCTGAGCTTTACTCTTTGAGACAATTAAATGTCAAGAAGAGTTTCAAAAACTTTTGAGAAAATCTTAGCCTAGCATGTATGGATAAGTATCTAAAGAAAAGCCTAGCCTAGTTTTATGTACTAGTACCATCATTCTGCCGAATATCCAAGTTTGAAATCCAGTAATTGATATTCTCAGCTCTTTGCTCTTTCTCATTGCCCTCCTACTCCCATTGATTCAAGTCTTATTTTCAATTCTGCTTCCATGATGTCACTCACATTTTTCCTCTTCTCTACTCACATGGTTATTACTCTAATTCATTTCTTCCACCTGAACTAATAACAGCTTTCTAATTGATCCTTGCAACCAGCCTTTCTTTTTTTTTTCCTAATCCATTCTTCACACAGCTGCTAAATTGCTATTCCTAAAGCATAGATATAAGATCTTATTGTTGCCTTGCCCAAGAAGTTTCAAGTGGATCCATATTACCTCTAAGATAAAATACAAGCCCATCAATTTAGTTCTAAAAGCTTTTCCCAGCTTGGATCCTATCTTTCCAGCTTGTTTTCACATAATCACCCTTCCATCCCACCACACACACACACACACACACACACACACGAGTTGGACTCATGTAACCAGACAAATGAGTCTGTTTTCTATTACCTATGTATGACATTCCATTTTCTATCTTAATATCTTTGTACAGGCTGTCTCCCAAGCCTGAAATTCTTTCCTTTTTCACTTCTGTCTCTGGGAAGGCTTCATTTCTTTCAAGGCCCAACTAAAGTGTCACTTCCTACATGAGTCTTTGGCTAATTCCTATTGCTTCCTATTCTTGAATGAAAGAATGAAAAGTAATTATTTAGCACAATAGAAGAAAACACAATGATTACACTCTTGTAGGTCTTTTGTCCTAATGAGTAAAGACCCAATATAAAGGATTCAGAAAGAGATGTAAGATAGATGTAGTTTGGATATGAATGTCTCATGCTGGGCAAGATAAAGCAAAGTCTTATCTATTTCAGAATCCATATTCCCAGGTCTAGCGTACAGTTTCTGGTGAGAAGTGGATAAGAAGGAATAATTTTCTATTTATTTGTATACATGTTTCTTCCCTCTCAAAAAATGAAGCTCCTTGAGGGCAGGGTCTGTTTAATTTGTGTTTTATTGTTCTCATCACCTAGCATAGTGCCTTATGTGTAATAAGCTATAAACAAGTGCTTTAATTGAATCAAATCAACATCCCTAGACAATTTTAAGTGTTTTTGAAAACTGAGTGAGATCATCACTAAGAGAAGACATCAAAAGAGGACAGAGCAGTGTGGAAAGAGGAAAATATAACACTTTTGGGGGGAGTATTTTGCAAAGGATCCTAATCAGAAAAGATTCTCCATCAGCAATAATCATGACTAACATTGGAGAACATATGTTGTGTAACATAGGGAAACTGTAATGTTCTGGCTAGCTTTCTGGAGGGCCTTGGGACCAGCTTAGTTTCAGCAGAATAATCACCACGAGAATAGTCAGTGATAAAATCCAAAGTCTTTATTGTCTCCTTCAGTCTCCCAGTCTGCTTCAGCAGTCTCAGTCAGTCAGCCAGTCAGCAGTCTGCACATCTCAATGTAATATCTTGCTTTCTAAAGCCTCCAAGTTGGGGTAACAAAATGTATGGTTGCTTTCTAGAACTCCCATACCGGGGGTGGATTAAAAAATAGTGTCCAGACTAGCTCTCTGGATGATCTAGGGACCAGCCCAAGTCCTTGGTCTCAGTGGAGAAGAAGTGATGAAGGCAGGAGAGCCACCATGAGGCTGGCCAAATCTCTTCCTTAGCTGAGTTTGTCCCAGTTTATATACTCTATTACAATTAAATCAATTCATCATAGTGAGTATAAGCCAATTATAATATCACTAGGGAACCATTATTTGTTGTAAGATTAAATTAATCATACTGAAGTAGAGAACTATTAATCACCATGCTAAACTAGATAACCATTGTCTTATCAATTCCACTAAGCTAACACTTTGTTGTAAGAATCCTTGCCGCAAGTATATTTCTCCAAGAGTTCTGGCCCATTACAGAAAACCCTTGAATATTTTAAGACTTTTAGACTGGAATTTGCAGTTACGGAATATACATACACATACATACATCAATTAATCAATATTTACTAAGCACCTACTATGTATCAGGTAACGTGCTAATTGCTGTGAATACAAAATCCCTATGCATATATTAAGACTTATTTATTTTTAATCTAAAAAAACTTCCTTCTAATGACCGAAAATTAGGAAGCTGATTCCAGTCTATAAGATTATCCAATTGAGAGATTTTTCTTCAGAAATTTTTAAAGAAGAAAGCTGATGGAAATTTATTTTGTAATTACACCAAAATACCTAATTTGAAATGAGATGAAATAACTCATTGACATGAGATGGAGTTATCATTTTGAATTTTTGCTATTGGTATGAAGGTTTCATTTTTCTACAAAACCATATGGAGGATTTGCTCATAGAATGAATGTGACCCTTGATTCTAAAAGGTTATACCAGCATAGAATCAATTCTATCAATGCTACCTTATTAGAGCAGCATGTCTAATAAGGATTAGGCTAGCCAAGTATGAATCGTCATTTAATGATTGTTGGTTACTTGATAAGCCCCTTAATTCTGGCAATTCCCAAAATAAAGAAAAAATTATTCCTGTGGATCTCTTTTCTACTTTTGCAGTGAGAGTAGCCAAATGAAAGAAAGGAAATCAAAACAGGCTGAAAGGACCAGAGTTTTCAGACCATTCATAACTCTTGACTCAGCTGTTGATATTCTAAATGGAAAAACCTTGCCCAGTAAAAACTCAAAGGTCACACTAGAAAAAATCAGGTTTTTTTAAACATTCTTATAAAAAAATGAAACAAGAAAACCAAAGTTGGAACTAAATGGAAGGATGACACGCAAGTTCTCCTTGGAGAGGCAAATAAAGAAGCTAGCAAGAGCTGGCATCATTTCATGTGATTCTCAGTCATCAATCTCCCAAACCTGAAATGGTCTTCCTTCTCACCCACACTTCTTAGAATTCCTAGTTTCCCCAAGGCTCTTCTTGTACTGCCTCCAACATAGGACCTTTCTTAGTACTCCCATTATTAATATCCTGCCTCCCTGGGAATTATTTATACATACATACATATATATGTATGTATATGTGTGTGTGTGTGTGTGTGTGTGTGTGTGTGTGTGTGTGTGAGAGAGAGAGAGAGAGAGAGAGAGAGAGAGTATGTGTGTGTGTGTGTGATATCCATCCAATACTGGAACTTTCTTGAAAGTAGCTCTAGTGCTCAGCATAATGCTTTCTGGATGGGGAGTGGCAGAATATATCTCTAATTTCATCAGTACAGGGAATTTCCAATTAGTAACCTCCTTCTATAAATGCATATCTATAACTCTTCTGCAACAAAGTTTTAGAGAGTTATTTGTGGGCATTAAGAGGCTCTAAACAGCCCAAGGTCACTCGTTTAATATGCATCAAAAGTAAGATTTGAACCAAGTTTGTCCTAGCTCCGAAGTGAACATTTTATACATTATGACTTGCTACTTTTCACATGATAGGAACTCAACAAATGCTTGCTGAATTAATTAACACATATAGTGGTCATAAAAGTCTATTAAAAACAACCAATGAAAATAATTACAGATTACATGGTAATATTGGTAGCAGAGGATGAAGAATAAGATAAATTCCACAAATAGCTTCATTAAAAATCTCCAAATTATAAGAACATAAATCATAATAGTTGATAATACCATGCAAAGGTGGTTAAAGGAAGTTTTAGGTTCAAGAATAAGAAAGAAAATGTTTCTATACTATATTAGAGCTTCATAGAAATTTATCTATTCATTGTCTATCTCAAAAGATATACATATGTATATGGTATGATGAATCACTTTTGAAGCTATCAATAGACAGACTGACTAATAGCTAAATAAAAGCTTTATTTATAGATATAGACAAAGATAGGATACACCTACAAATATGTAAATACAGGTACAAATATAGCTATTTTAGTGATATCATCATAGATACATGACCATAAAAGGAAGAATGCCATTCATATAACAAGATCACAGGACAAATGATGAATAGTACATGTTTACATAATATCAAGATAAAGGTCCCCAAACACCCCTGGAATTTATGAACAAGAGGCATAAGAGATGAGAAGATATAGATAGGCTGCAATCTTCATCATTTCATAAAATAGCCTTATTCAAGAGATCACAGATCTGTCAAAACCCCTATGTGTTAGCACTTTGAAGCTTTTAAAAGTTTAAATTCATTGAACAAAATGTTTGCTTCCATTTTCTGGAAGTAATGCAAGGATGTTATATTATTATCTAATTAACAAGTGTGTTATACAAAGTATAGTATGCAAATTTAATGTCTTTAATAAGCAATAATAAGGATATAATAGAAAACTTTACTGACTTCTCAATATCTACAATGATCAGGTTGAAAACCTGTGCTCTGCAAGGTATTCATGGGAAAGTTGGATTTGAGACATGGTGAGCATGTTGCTTATCAGTCATTTCTGAATGATTATAAAAAGTCATCTGATTTCAATTTTTCAATGAAAAATATGGTAATAAATAAAAAATAAGGCAGAGATCTATCAAAATCAGAGAGAAAGGCACTTCATTTTTTTTCTTTGTATTACTAATTTAGTGGGAAAATTAATTTTTAAAAAGTATTTGAAATTTGTTTACTAAAGAATATGCTGATATTTTTGCTTTAAATCAAAGCTTCATAAACTATGAGTCATAGTCTCATAGAGGGTTGTGTAACTAAATGTGGAGGTCATGAAAAATTTGGCAAGAGTAAAAGGTATTAAATATTCCTCCAAGATTTAATTCTTTGTGTAAAAATAAATAAGCACATCCAAATTTACTTTTGTCTTTAACAAATGGTAAAACTATATATAAGAAAGAATTGATTAAGAATAGATTTTTTCATGATATTTATTAGTAAATGTCTAATTGGTGTGCCTATTTTATATATCTATATGCCTGGGTCACATAAAAATTTCTTGGGCAAAAAGAAGCCACAAGTGGAAAAAGTTTAAAAAGCTCTACTTTAAATTAAGTAGAGAAAGTAAAATGGAACTTATTTAATTTCACCCAACAAATTAAAATCAATTATATTATATTACATTATATAAATATGAGCTACAATTGGTAGGAGTTTATTAAATACTGATTGAATGAATGGTTATTCCAAAGGAAAAAAAGCAGGTAAGGATGGGAGTAGGCATTTAATGTATTGGACTATAGGGGGAAAAAACCTTCAGGGAAAGAAGGAAACTGGAAAATAAATCATAATACCTTATTTTATATCATAGCTTAAATCTATTTTATCATCTGATCCACACAACCTGCCTACTTAAGAAGCAAGTGTTTTGTGGGTGGATTTCAGGACCACAATTTCATTAGTGAGATAAGAATCCCAGTATAAAAATTCCCTTCACCAATATGAATGAGCAGTTCATAAACAACTGATTTATAACTTTTGAGTTATTGTTATTTTTATATCATTATTATTATTATGAGTCTTAGGGAGTTGCTTGGAGGCACTGAGACATTAAATGATTTTGCCAGATTCATATTTATAAGTGAGCTTACATATGTCAGAGGCAAAGATTATACTTAGTTATGACTCCAAGACTGCCTTCTTTCTTATCATATTATTTCTATCCATTCTACATATGGAAAACTCAAAGCTCAAAGAGAATGATTGAATTATTGAAGTATGCAAAGCTTGTAAGTAACAGAAATAAGATTCCTAACTCCAGTGTTCTAATTCTAATTCAAATCATCTCTTTATCAAGGTTTGGGCATAGGAAAAAGTAGGAGGGGAAACTAAGGTTTTAATATAAGTATGGCACATATATGATATTTTGATTACTAGTACGCATATCTACATTAATGTGATGATACTTTTACCTGCCATTTAAAAGACCCTTTTTATCTGACATATAAATTTAAGTCCAGATGTATATTTTCATTCTCTCTGCCATCTAACATTATCTAATCATAGCCACAGATGATGACACCTCAGAAAACTAAAGTTCATAAATAAGCTTGAGGAGTTACTTACATTTTGCCAGTCAACTAACTTCTTTGGCTTTGCCTTTTGGAAATTAAACACTCAGAAATCCCTTCTAGTTCATTTTCTCTCCCTACCCCATTTGCCTTTACTCTAGCCAAAGTCAAGAGACAATTAAATTTTCATTCTTAACGCTCTATCATGAATTATACAAAACACATGGACTGCTTCACAAAAAATCAGAACAAATACAACTTAGGCAGTAAACAGGAGAAATGGCTCTCCACTAAATGGAACTGTTAGCTAAACATATAGTTCTATGCAGATTTTGTTTGCACTCAGAAAAGTCTTTTGGGATAGTTGCTAGGAATGGAATATGCACCTTTTCATAGAGCTCTTTCAGCTACTTTCATAATGGAAAGTAAGGCTAAGCTAAATTACTTGCATCTTCTGGGGAAAGAAAAGTGAAGAACAAGAATATGTAACTTCTAATTTTAAACATTAGCTCTCTATGCAGTTATAGATTCCATCTAATTCATTTCAATTCAACAGGTATTTTTCCTCTTTAAAATAAATATTATTGATATTTTAACAAAATATCCTATAAATTTCACCTTGAAAACATGTATTTGATTGTGCTCAGGGCTCTATCATTTGAAATAACTGACCATCTAACAGTGAGCATCTTAGGTGAAAACTCCTGGAATTATGACCTTTTGTATGATTTGATGGTATGATCTGCACTGAACACATATGGCTAAATACCTCACAGTTCTTTTTAGTGGAGAGCTATTTCTCCCTTTTTCTGCCTGAGTTAGTTTGTTCTGATTTTTTGCAGCAGTCCATGGATTTTGTATATTCATGAACAAGTTTCACAAATGCAAATCTAATTGTCTGTCTCGAGTTTGGCTGCAGTAAAGGCCAATGAAGTAGGGAGAGAAAATGAACTGGAAGGGACTTCTTGAGTATTTAGTTTCCAAAGGGCAGAACTTATGAAGCTAATTGGCAGAATGTAAGTCAAGTTAAACTTTCCAGGTTTAGCTTTATTACTGGTAAAATAAGGAGTGAAAATACTTGTGCTATGTACTTCCCAATTGTTATAAAAATAAAAATAAATAATTTGTGAACACATATGGGATGGGAAAAGGGAGCTAAGATGTATATGGTAGTGTGGCCTGAGCAATCACTTCTGAATAGTATTTCTGCTTCCTACAAACTGCAGAGATAACATTAACTAATTATAATTAATCAAGGAATTTATATTATAAATTATATATAGTTTATGTTATAGATATACAACTTATGTGGACATGTGTGATTATGTTATGTTATATTGTGTTATGTTGTTATGTTATATTGTATTGTATTGTATTGTATTGTAGGGCATCTTAAACTTTTTCCAGCTGTGGCCCCTTTTCACCCAACAATTTTTTATTTTAAGTATGGATGGATAAGTATGTAAAATATGTATACATATTAAAATATTTACTGATGATCAATCATAATTTCATGATCCCCACATTGTTATGAGATCCCCATATGAGATAGTGACCCACAGTTTAAGAAACTAGGTTGTACTTATATTAATTATATTGCATTGTATTATTCTCTGTTATACTATATTATATTGTGTTGTGTTATTTTGTATCATATCATATCATTATATTGTCTTGTCTTGAGTGGTATTGTGTTGTTTTGATTGTATTTTATTGTATTTTGGCCACCAGGTGGTGTTACTCTTAGGATACGAGATTAGTATTTTCTTAGTATATATAGTTGTAGAATTTCAATAATCCTCACAGCTCAATAAATGTCACTTGTACTACACACTAATAATCTACAACATTCCTCCCATGTTCACAGTAAGATGAATGGAATGAAATTCTATGAAGATATCAAGGTATAATATGCCCCAAATTAACAAAACAGGAAATTTTTCTTCTCTCTTTTGAGTTCTCCATTTTTAAAATCTTTCTTATTCACATTTGACTGAATTAATAGGATTTAAAAACATTTTTATGACTTTGAATTACCAAAATCATGCTATAAAAATATAAAAGTACTATAACTATAAATAAATTTCTTTCTAGTAGGTTTTTTTTTCCTTCAGTAGATAGAGTGCCAAGGTGAGTGAAATGAAAATCCATTTCCAGACACTAGCTAGGCGATCCTGTGCAAATCGCTTAATGTCTGTCTGCCTCAGTTTCCACAGCTGTAAAACGGGGGTACTAATAGTACCTATCTCAGGTTGTTGTGAGAGCAAATAAATAATAATTGTAAACACTGTTTGGCACAGTGCTTGACATATAAGCTATATAAATCTTTATTCCCATGTCTTCCCTCCCCTTCCTTCTAATTTTCAAGTTTTCCTTTATTATCCCTGTTTTGAAATTATTGAGTTATTAATTCTTCTGGTCTTATAAAATCTACTTATTAATAACCTTTTTTTAATGTTGTTCCTATATGTTCTTGGAAATATCATTTTTCCTCAGAGGACTCCTTTAATAGCATGTTATAAAGTTTTATGTTATGATTATATATGTAAATATTTTGTATATGTATGAATGTATACACACATATATGAATAAAATTTTTGACACTCTTATTCAAGATAATATTATTAAATCTTGATGTAGGTCTATATCTTTTGTTACTATTACCTATATAATAAGGGAAATTTTCATTACATTATCTATAATAATGTTTTAATATTTCTGTGATTTTACATTTATTTAAAATTCCTCTTTACCTTAACAGATGATAATTTTTTATAAAAATAAAATTTCTGTGTTTTTACGTATACTTTACCATTTGTATTTATGAAGATATGATTTCTTTAATATTTTCATTAGAAATGCCATGTTTTCTTATATATCTTAAGTTTATTTCTATATTTTAATTTTTAATCATTCAATTAAATCTAATCTTGAAAAAAATATTAAAGTCTCCTAGAACTGTTCTTATTATATCTTTTTATAGTGTTATTTGTTTTCATTTTTTAAAACTTTAAATGTTACACAGTTTTTGCATATATAATTAATAATAATTTTATTATTTTACATAGTAATCTCAAGTATAATATAGTTTTTATATCTCTAATGACACTGTTAATTTTTATTTTTGTTTTTCTTGATAGTAGGATTGCAATTCCTTTTTTCTGCAATAATCTGCTATGTGATAAACTTTTTTCTGATCTTTTAGTTTCATCCAAATGTATCCTTATATATATATATATGTGTGTGTGTGTGTGTGTGTGTGTGTGTGTATATATATATATATATATATATATATATATATATATATAATGTATGTGTGTACATATACATATCTAAATATTTTTCTTGTATGTAGCATAGCATTTCATTTTGTTTTAAGAACAGCATAGAAATATATAGAATCCATGAAGATAAATACTTTGATGAATTTATGATTTTACCAAGTGCTTCTTTCATTAATGCAGATCACATTCTGTTGTTTCATTTGTTTTTTAATCTAGTCACATTTAAATTTATGATCTATGAACTTATATTTTCATTTATTCATATACTTTATATTAACTTTTATATACCTCCTCTTATAAGTCAATCAGAGTGATTACTTATATTCCTTCTCATTCCTGTTTATCTGCCCTATCCAAAATTCCTTGACCTTACTTATATTGTTAATTTATTTTTCTTCTCATTTATGCATGTTCCCTCATCCCATCCTTTGTCCTTTCTCTTTCTGGACCCAGCTAAACTTGTGGATCCAAATCCTCTTTTTCTGTTACTAAAATCTCTTATTTTAAGCAACATTATTTTCTTGGGCTTTTTCTGAGGACATTTTCCTTATCTCTGTCCTCCGCTCTATTTCACCTTTTCTTATTTATTCTTAGTTCCATATCTCTTAGAATAGAGCCTTATTTGTTCCTTATTTATTTTCTAGTATACCAAATTCTAATTCCTGCATATATTCCATTCTATGTACTTATTTTTACATTTTACCTCATCGATGCCATTTTTTTTCCTGCTATCCCACTCTTAAAAATGACAACTCATGAAAGAAGCAATATAAAAGTATTGTCATGCCGTGGGAATTGATCTTTTTCTTGGGTCATGAAGTTCTGTTATACTCTGCCTTTACCAAGGTTTACATCACTGAAGCTATATTATTCTGTATCTTGATCTATATTCCACTAATATCCTGAGTTATTACTTGGGGCCTTACTCATTTTCCTCTTTTTAATTGTCATCTATTCCTAGAACTTATCTTGTATGTGATTTTTTGACTTTTTATGTTGTATATCCAGTTCTGGCTGCTATATTGTGCTGCAAAATTCTTTTTTTCCTGAAGTTTTTGGGTTGGAGATGTTTTCTAAAAGAACCTTTAGGATTTAGACCATGTCTCAATCCTTATTTTGTAGTTTTTAAACAAGAGGTCTAAGATCTAAGACAATACAAATTTGTTTGTTAATCAAGGACTTGGCATTGGCTCTAACCTAGCTTCTTCTACCAATTTCATGTTCTCTGTGTTCTAACTAATTTTATCTCTCCTAAGTTTTTGCACAGGCTACACTTTATGCTTATATTTCACTCTCTCACTATATTCTCACACAAAATTTCTTATCCCCTTTCTATGTTCTCCTGAAGCACCACATCCTACAGAAGGGCTCTCCAAATGTCCTAAGAAACTAGTACTTTTACCCCATCCATGAAATTACTCAAAATACTTTTCATTTAATTATCAACGTATATCCCATCATCTCCCCAATGGAACATAAACTTTAAGAACACTGACATTTCTATTTTGCTGTCTCTGTGCTGCCAGTGACTTACATATTGTTTTGCATATCATATATGCTTGCTTGTTGAGGATGAAATTATTGAGTTTAATTAGGTAATGTGTTTCCAAATGAAGGGAAAAGTTTCATATGGCATGGAAACATAATCCTACCCACTCCTAAAGAATTGCCCAAAAAAGCCAGATGAAAAAATAAGAAGCAGCAAGGAAAGAGGGACTACATTAGTCTGTGATCACAGCAAGCTTTAATTCAGACAGTTGCTATTTTTCTATAACAGTAAGAATTAAAAGATGCCTATATTCTATAGTAATAAAAAGAATTCTTAATATGAACAAATATTTTATTGAAGAGGCACATGGAAATATTGAAAATATTATCTTCTTCATAAAATTAAAATAACTCCCATTCATTTTTCCTTGCCCACAAGTTATGATTGCTTAGCTGATAGGATTGTTCTTATTGTTTAATCATAACTACAATGCAAAATTTTTCTTGAATTTAAGGTTAAATATAAGAGTAAAAAAAACTTCTAGTAGATATGCATAATGTTGAACTATATATAGAAACAAGACAGCAGCAATGCAGCCTCTGGACATATGGTTGTTTTCACCAGCCAAAAGGCTATTGAGTCTATCAGTTTCTCACTCAGATGATAAATTTTATTTAGTAGTATAAAAGGAGTATTTTCAATTTTTTTCTAGTTTTAAAATGAAAAATGTATTTGTAAAACAAACAAATGAACAAATTTATATTGAGTATTTACTGTGGATAAAGTACCATAATGAGCAGAATCCTCTTCAAGAAGTTTGTAGTTTAAAAGCAGAAATTGTAGAGATCTTTGATCCAAATAGTAATGATTTGGGATGTGGCATGGAAGCAATTTTAAAAAATGGAGTTGAAGGGATAAATATAGGCAAAAAGGAAACAAAATGATAACTTTTTGAAGATGACATAATGATTTACTTAATGAACTCTAGAGAGTCAACCATAATCAATTAAATATTGTATTGCAACTTCAACAAAGTGGCAGATACACAATAAATCCACATAAATCACGAGCATTTCTGTATATTTACAAATGAAATGTAGCAAGAATAGATATGAAGAGAAATTGCTTTCAAAATAACTACAGATTACATAAAATACTTGGGAATTTTCCTACCAAGATACAAACAAGAAGCATATAAATATAACAACATAATTGTTTACAGAAATACAGACCCAAATGATTTAAGAAATATTAAGTGTTCAAGAATAATCAAAATGAGGGGCAGTTAGGTGGCACAGTGCATGGAAAACCAGCCTTGGAATCAGGAGGACATAAATTTAAATCCAGCCTTAAATGCTTACTAACTGTATGAATCTGAATAAGTCATAACCCCAGTAACCTCCTCCCCAGCAAGAGTGATCTAAATCAGCATAATAAACATTATAGTACTACCTAAATTTTATTTAGTCAATGCCATAAAAATATGATTTTATAGAACTAAGAAAAATAATAACAAAATTCATCTGGAAGAACATAAGATCAAAAGTCTTAAAAGAAAGAATATTTAATTATTGCTCTGTAAGGAATGACCAGCAGGATGAATACAGAGAGGCTTGGAGAGACCTACATGGACTGATGCTAAGTGAGATGAGCAGAACCAGGAGATCATTATACACTTCGACAACGATATTGTATGAGGATGTATTCTGATGGAAGTGGATTTCTCTGACAAAGAGACTTAACTGAGTTTCATTGGAGAAATGATGGACAGAAACAGCTACACCCAAAGAAGGAATACTGGGAAATGAATGTGAACTATTTGCATTTTTGATTTTCTTCCCGAGTTATTTTTACCTTCTGAATCCAATTCTCCCTGTGCAGTGGGAGAACTGTTCGGTTCTGCAAATATGTATTGTATCTAGGATATACTGCAACATATTTAACATATATAGGACTGCTTGCCATCTTGGGGGGGAGGGAGGAGGGACGGAGGAAGGGGAAAAAACGAAACATAAGTAATGCAAGGGATAATGTTGTGTAAAAATTATCCTGGCATGGATTCTGTCAATACAAAGTTATTATTAAATAAAATTAAATTTAAAAAAAAGAAAGAATATTTAAAATGGGGGAAAGAGGACTTAAAGGGACTAGATTTCAACAATAGTAAAAGCAAATATCAAAATGACTTACTACTATTTAAAAAGTATATTGTTCAGTGGAACAGATTCAGCAGAACAACATATGGAAACAAACAAAAATAGCATTCTAGTGTTTAATAAACCCAAAGAACCCACTTTGGGGAAAATGATTCACTATTCAAAAACTGCTGGAAATGAAGTAGTACAAAAAGTAAAAGAAACTAAAAATAACTTACTCAGCAAAAGTGTAATCTATAAGGAAAATAATAGACTTCTAATGAAATAGAGATATTGGAATATTCTTTATAGGGGGGGGAGGGAGGGAAGCAAGAGCCAAAAAGGAACTTTGAATTTGAAATACAGAAGTCAAAAGAAAAATAAACAAATAATTTTTTTTTAAGTGAAGAATAAGTAGGGACTTTATAAGAATGAACTTTTTTCACGGAGAGAGGTGATGTTAAAAGAATCCTAAAATCAAAAAGTACTCAAATGCAATAGAAAACTTGTAAATGGTTTTGCTATATTTTGAAGATGGGGAGAGGAAGGAGATGACTTGTAAATGGACAATGAAAGAAGATGGGGGGAATGTATCTTATTGTTAAGACAAATAAATAGGTTGTACAAGTAGAATTTCATGCAAACATGAAAAGAATCAAAGGAATGAGCATCACTTGAACATCACTTTTATCTGAACTAGTTAAAAATAGGGTGTGAAAATATACATAAAACAAACATATAGTTTGGTATAGTAATGCATTCAATTCAATAGGGATACAAATCAGAAATATAAAAAAGGAAGAGGACTATATGATTTTCTAAGGGTTAAGTTAAGGATATCTTCTCATATCTCTTTACTTGATATTAATAGTTTTGTTACTTTTAATTAATTTATTTTTTGCTGTATCATTGTTCTTTCCATTTACATTGCTATAGTTGCTATGTATATTGTTAACTTGGCTCTGCTTACTTCACTCTGCATCGGTTCATGTAGATCTTTTGAAGCTTTTCCAGATTTATTAGATTCATCATTTCTTTTTTTAATTATTCATTGTTATTAAAGCTTCTTATTTTCAAAATGTATGCATGGATAATTTTGTAGAGGGCTGAAACTCTGAAAAGGTGTACTTGAATCTGAGACTGCTGAGCACTTAAGACTAATTACCTGTTTGATATAAGATAATGGTTCTATATACATATATTTAGATGAAATGGTGATGTGTGGTGGCTCTCCTAACCCTGGTACTTGCTGAATGTACAGTGGTGAGTTAATCGTAGGCAAGGATTGGAGGGCTGAGGGAGAGAGTCAGAGTTGCTCTGCTGAAGGACAAGGAGGAAAGAGATTTCAGGCTCTGGATTCCAGAATCCAGGATTCATCTTTGGCAAGCCATGTGGCAGCTTGCCTACCTCCTTCATTTCTCCCCCTGAAGACCAAGGACTTTGATTGATCTTGACTCTGACTGATCCTGAGGCTCTTCAGAGAGCTAGTTCAAACATTATATAATTTGTCAACATTGCCCCTTGCAGAACCTTGTGTTCCAAATTTACCCCCTTCCCCCACCCACTCCCCTAAGATGACAAGTAATAAATGTTTATAGAAATATGTGTAATTCTTCTATACATATTTCCACAAATATCATGCTGCACAAGAAAAATCAGATCAAAAAAGGGAAAAATGAGAAAGAAAACAAAATGCAAGTAGATAATAACAAAAAGTGAAAATAATATGTTGTGATCAACACTCAGTTCCCACAATCCACTTTCTGGGTATAATGGCTCTCTTCCTCACAAGACCATTGGAAATGGTCTGAATCATGTCATTGTTGAAGAGAGCCACATCCATCAGAATTGATCATTATATGATCTTGCTGTTGCAGTGTATAATGATCTTCTGGTTCTGCTCATTTCATTCAGCATCAGTTCATGTGAGTCTCTTCAGGCTTCTCTGAAATCATCTTGCTGGTCATTTCTTATAGAACAATAATATTCCATAACATTCATATACCATAACTTATTCAGCCATTCTCGTACTGATGAGCACCCACTCAGTTTCCAGTTTCTTGCCACTACAAAAAGGGCTGCCACAAACATTTTTGCACATGTGGGTCCCTTTCCCTTCTTTAAGATCTCTTTGGGACAAGTCTAGTAGAAACACTGCTATGTCAAAGGGTATATACACAGTTTGGTAGCCCTTTGGGCATAGTTCCAAATTGCTCTACAGAATGGTTGGATCAGTTCCACCAATTCCACCAACAATGCATTAGTGTCCTAGTTTTCCTATATCCCCTCCAATATTCATCATTATCTTTTTTTGTCATTTTAGCCAATCTGAGAGATATATAGTGCTATCTCAGAATTACCTTAATTTGCATTTCTGTGATCAGTAGTGATTTAGAGCACCTTTTCATATGACTAGAAATGATTTCAATTTCTTTCATCTGAAAATTCATATATTTTGACTATTTATCAATTGGAGAATGGTTTGAATTCTTATAAATTTGAGCCAATTCTCTATATATTTTAGAAATGAGGCCTTTATCAGAACCCTTGAATATAATTTCCCCCCAATTTATTGCTTCCCTTCTAACCTTGTCTGCATTGATTTTTGTTTGTTAAAAAAAAAAACTTTTTAACTTGATATAATCCAAATTATCTATTTTGTATTCAATAATATATTCCAGTTCTTCTTTTGCCACAACTTACTTCCTTTTCCTCAGATCCAAGGGGTAAGCTATCCTTTGCTCTTCCAATTTGCTTATAATATCACTCTTTCTGTCTAAATCATGAACCCATTTCAACCTTATCTTGAATTATGGTGTTAGATTTGGGTAAACGTCTAGTTTCTGCCATATTAGATACATCATTTCTTATGGAACAATAGTATTCCATTACATTTATTTCTATAATTTATTTAGCCATTCCCCAATTAGTGCCATTTACTTCATTTCTCATTCTTAACTACCACAGTAGTTATTGTTCTAAATATTTTGGAGTATATGGATAGTAGTTTCTTATCAGTGAGTTCTTGGGGCATAATTCCAGTAATGTATAATATGATTAAAAGGATATAAACATTTTAGTCATTTTCTTTGCACAATTCCAATTTACTGTTCAAAACTATACTGCTATATCATAATTTCACCAAAAGATGTATTAGTTTGCCCATCTTTCCATAATCCCCTCCAATATTAACTGCTGTTATTTTTGTCATTTTTTTCCAATTTGCAGAGTATGCAGTGAAACAAAGTTTTTTTTTTAATTTTAATTTCTCTTATTAATAATTTTGAGCATTTTTTCATGTGGTTATAAATAATTTGCAGTTCTTTTGATATTCATATTCTTTGACCATATATCTATAAAAGAAAGTGTATATATACATATGTATATAATCACTAACAACCTTTCATATATATACATATATGCACAAATATATATACATAGGCAGACATGTTACATGCGTATATGTTTATATATAATATTGTTTATATATCTTGGCTGCCAGCAATTTATAATCTTAAAATATTGTTGTCTAGAATACTGAAAAGTAAATGTCATGTTCAGGATCACATAGCTAGTAAGTTTCAGTGGTAATACTTAAATCCACCTTTTCCTGATTCCAAGGCCAGCCATCTATTCAATTCGGCCATGCTACTTTACTTACATGGGTAATAGGGAGAATCAAAAATTATATCAGGAACCACTATTGTTTCATTTTTCATTCTTTATATTTTGTTAATCTCAGGAATTTCCAAGCCAATCTTGTAATAACTCGATCTTAATTTATAGGTGTTCTTTTTGATCGACAATTCATAACTCTGACTGTAACCCTGACTAACTTTGACATGCATGCTCAGCAGGAAGTTGCCAAGTTGCCTTCTTTGATACAAAGAGCCCAAATTTCCAATTTTGCATTACTTTAGGATAATACAGTGCAGAATAGTCAAACAACTTAGAATCCATAAATATGATGGAATTTTAGTTCATTATAAGACACAAGGATTGACAGTTCTACCCTGAGTATATAGGAATGTGGAGGATGCTGAACATGCCCTGCTCTTCTGTCTCTCTTCTGTTAACTCAACAAAAGCATTTAAGGGCATCCATTTGAGTTTGGAATCTCTGTTCTGCTGCTCACAGAACATCAGACGCTACTGATGCTACAGTACCTCATATTGGTAGTGTCCCTGGGCTTCAACTTCCAGTTGAAGCCCAAATGTACCATTAGCTTGAAAAATGTACAGTTATCATGTAATTCAAATCTTGGAGCTTTCACTTTCTCTTTTCTACTTGATATATAAAGAGGAAACCATTAGAAAATATCTCTTTTGTTCAATTTAGGAAACAAGGCAGGCTTTTTTCTTTAGAAAGGGGCTATGTTTGTGGTTGGGAAACCTTATGATAATCAATGAGCAGTGTGATATAATGATAAAGTGTCTTATTTGTTCTTTCCCCATAATGCTGCCTGACAAACATTCCTCTTCAAATGTTCATTCACATTATATTTTCTCTAAGACTACTATCATCTCTACTATCATGACAAATGTTCTGCTGCCATTTTATCAATGGTGTTTGAAATAAATATTTGAGAAAGTCTGAAAGATAAGTAAACAGAAGTATACTAGTTAATGTTTACAATCAACTCTCAAAAAAGCAAAACAACTTTTTATGATTAATCTGCATTATCCATAATTTTCTCCATCATCTGATTAAACCTAGGCAATCAAGAAAACAATAAATCAAGTCCTGATTTGTAGTATTTGCTAGTTTATCAGTTGTAAATTATCAAATGAAAATTAAACAATAGGTCCTTGAAAACTAATGTAGAAACTGTAGGAAAATCAGTAAATACAGCTAAGATTTAGTCAGTAGACAAGAATTAATTCAGAAGTAAAGAATTAACTGGTAGTCATGGCATAGCAGGTTATATGCAGCATTCATGTTATACTAACAAGTCAAATCTTGCACAGAAAATCATTACAAAGTGATTGACTCCAAAATAAGCATACTTTTCGAATTTCTGAAACTAGGTTATTTTTTTTTTTAAGAATTAAAGGTAGACACATAAACACAGCTCCATGCATTCCACTTTAGATTTTACTTCAAATTCTTGTCCTTCCTGTTTTGATTGCAAAACAATCGTTACAATGGAGAAAACCAAAGAGATTGTTTTCTCTTCCCAGACCACGACTATTTGTGCCTGTAGTTTGCCCAAATTATTTGTACTATGTTAACATTGTTAACATAACCCAGAAATGTATCTTTATCATATATGAATAATTTACAGGTATAACTGGCCTGCTCCCATTCAATCTTTTGGGAAATACAGCCTCGGACTTCCAGTTAAGATGGCAGAGAGGAGGCACATAGCTGTGTAGCTCCGCGTTTTCTCTCACTATCCATTTCATTACAAGCCTCTGAATTAATGCTTGACTGAAAAAAAACCCACAAATAGTTACCAAGAGAAGCCATCCTTGAGATTCGCCAAGAAAGGTCTGTTTTTACTGGAGGGCTGGGACGGTTTTAGATCGGGCGCAGGCGGCAGGCAGCGGCAGTGAGAGCACGGGAGCAGACTGGAGAGGGGGTGGGGAGTGATCGCAGCCATCTCTGCGGGGAGAGCTTCGCTACAGGACTGGATACTTTGCCCAGGCAGCAAGTCAGCAGCCCATCAGAGAAGCTAAAAACACCGGGGGTGAAGAATACAACCCCAAACAGCTGGAGTCTCTCTGGACCTGGCCACCCCCACCCCCCCCACAGTGACTCAGCACGCTCTGGGATTTCAGAGCGCAGGCGCAGCACAGTCAGGCTAGTGCCTCACTGCTACCCCCCCCCCCCCCCGCAGTCTGTAGAGGAAGCTCGGTAACACCACCCAGCCCCTCCCCCAAAGAAAGATTCCAGTTTTTTCTGTTTTTCTTTGCTAGTTTGTCTTTGATTATTAGATAGAATAAGCAAGAAACTGAAGAGGACTTTAACCCTTGACAGCTTCTATACAGCTAGAGAGCAGACTCTAAATCCTGAGGAGACTAAAAATAGACAGTCTCCAGGTGAATCCCCAAAGGAGGAGATCATCTGTTCCTCAGCACAGATGAATCTCATGGAGGAAATTAAAAAGGCTCTCACAAGGGAGCTAGAAGAAAAATGGGAAAAAAAGAGGGAGGCTTGGCAAAAGAGCCTGGAGAAGTCAGTTAAAGAGAGAGTGGATAAAGAAATAAAATCCTTGAAAAATAGGATTGGTGAACTGGAAACAGAAAATAGCTCTCTAAAAAACAAAATTGGCGAAATGGAAAAAAATTCCACAGAACAAAAGAACTCAATGGGACAATTAGAAAAAGATTTTAAAAGAGTGAGTGAAGAAAATACTTCACTGAAAATCAGAATCGAACAATTGGAATTGAATGACTCGAGGAGACAAGAAGAATCAGTCAAGCAAATCCAAAAAAATCAAACAATGGAAAAGAATGTGAAATACCTTCTGGGGAAGACAACAGACCTGGAAAACAGATCCAGGAGAGACAATCTGAGAATCATTGGACTCCCAGAAAAGCATGATGAAAAAAAGAGCCTGGACACTATTTTCCAGGAAATTATCAAAGAGAACTGCCCAGAAGTCATAGGAACAGAGGATAAAACAGACATTGAAAGAATTCATCGATCACCCACTGAAAGGGATCCTAAAATCAAAACACCAAGGAATATAGTGGCCAAATGCCAGAACCCTCAGACGAAGGAAAAAATATTGCAAGCGGCTAGAAAAACCCAATTCAAGTATCAAGGAGCCACAATAAGGATCACCCAGGATCTGGCAGCATCCACATTAAAAGATCGAAGGGCCTGGAATATGATATTCCGAAAGGCTAAGGAACTTGGTATGCAACCAAAAATAACTTACCCAGCGAGAATGAGCATCTTTTTCCAGGGAAGAAGATGGACATTCAACGAAGTAAGCGAATTTCATCTATTTCTGATGAAAAAACCAGAACTTAACAAAAAGTTTGATCTACAAATATAGAACTCAAGAGAAATCTAAAAAGGTAAAGATTAATCTTGGGAACTATATTTTGACTATATAGATGTATAAAGAATACATGTATACCTTGTTCTAGAAATTGATGTGGAAAGGACATTGTACCAGAAAAAGGGTAAAGTGGGGGTAGTACATCTCATGAAGAGGCATAGGAAACCTATTATATCTGAGAGAAAGAATGGAGGGGGATGAATATAGTGGGTATCTTACTGCCTTCAGAATTGGCTTTAAGTGAAAAATCTTCAGACATATTCAATCTATGGTGAAACTTCTCCCATCTCATTGAAAAGTGAGAAGGGAAAAGTGGAAAGGGAAGGAATAAGCTAAGCGGAAGGGAATACAGGAACTGGGAGGGAAAGGGGTAAGATAGGGGGAGGAACTCTAAGGCGGGGGAGGGACACTAAAAAGGGAGGGCTGTGAGAAGCAAGGGGTGCTCACAAGCTTAATACTTGGAAGGGGGGGAAAGGGGAAAGAAGGGAGGAAAGCATAAACCGGGGTTAACAAGATGGCAAGTAATACAGAATTGGTCATTCTAACCATAAACGTGAACGGGGTAAACTCCCCCATAAAGAGGAAGCGGTTAGCAGAATGGATTAAAAGCCAGAATCCTACAATATGTTGTTTACAGGAAACACACCTGAAGCGGGGAGATACATGCAGGTTAAAGGTAAAAGGTTGGAGCAAAATCTACTATGCTTCAGGTGAAGTCAAAAAAGCAGGGGTAGCCATCCTGATCTCAGATCAAGCTAAAGCAAAAATTGACCTAATTAAAAGAGATAAGGAAGGGCACTATATCTTGCTAAAGGGTAGCATGGATAATGAAGCACTATCTATATTAAACATATATGCACCAAGTGGGGTAGCATCTAAATTCTTAAAAGAGAAACTAAGAGAGCTGCAAGAAGAAATAGACAGTAAAACTATAATAGTGGGAGATCTTAACCTTGCACTCTCAGAATTAGATAAATCAAACCACAAAATAAATAAGAAAGAAGTCAAAGAGGTAAATAGAATACTAGAAAAGTTAGATATGATAGATCTCTGGAGAAAATGTAATGGAGACAGAAAGGAATACACTTTCTTTTCAGCAGTTCATGGAACCTATACAAAAATTGACCATATATTAGGACATAAAAACCTCAAACACAAATGCAGTAAGGCAGAAATAGTAAATGCATCCTTTTCAGACCACGATGCAATGAAAATTACATTCAACAAAAAACCAGGGGGAAGTAGACCAAAAAATAATTGGAAACTAAATAATCTCATACTAAAGAATGATTGGTGAAACAGCAAATCATAGACATAATTAATAACTTCACCCAAGAAAACGATAATAATGAGACATCATACCAAAATGTATGGGATGCAGCCAAAGCGGTAATAAGGGGAAATTTCATATCTCTAGAGGCCTATTTGTATAAAATAGAGAAAGAGAAGGTCAATGAATTGGGTTTGCAACTAAAAATGCTAGAAAAGGAACAAATTAAAAACCCCCAGTCAAACACTAAACTTGAAATTCTAAAAGTAAAAGGTGAGATCAATAAAATTGAAAGTAAAAAAACTATTGAATTGATTAATAAAACTAAGAGTTGGTTCTATGAAAAAACCAACAAAATAGACAAACCCTTAGTAAATCTGATTAAAAAAAGGAAAGAGGAAAATCAAATTGTTAGTCTTAAAAATGAAAAGGGAGAACTCACCACTAACGAAGAGGAAATTAGAGCAATAATTAGGAATTACTTTGCCCAACTTTATGCCAATAAATTCGACAACTCAAATGAAATAGAAAAATACCTCCAAAAATACAGCTTGCCCAAACTAACAGAGGAAGAAGTAAATATCCTAAACAGTCCCATCTCAGAAAAAGAAATAGAACAAACTATCAATCAACTCCCTAAGAAAAAATCCCCAGGACCAGATGGATTTACATGTGAATTCTACCAAACATTTAAAGAACAATTAACTCCAATGTTATATAAACTATTTGAAAAAATAGGGATTGAAGGAGTCCTACCAAACTCCTTTTATGACACAGATATGGTACTGATACCTAAACCAGGTAGGCTGAAAACAGAGAAAGAAAATTATAGACCAATCTCCCTAATGAATATTGATGCTAAAATCTTAAATAAAATATTAGCAAAAAGATTACAGAAAATTGTCACCAGGATAATACACTATGACCAAGTAGGATTTATACCAGGAATGCAGGGCTGGTTCAATATTAGGAAAACTATTAGCATAATTGACTATATCAATAACCAAACAAACAAAAACCACATGATCATCTCAATAGATGCAGAAAAAGCATTTGATAAAATCCAACATCCATTCCTAATAAAAACACTTGAGAGCATAGGAATAAATGGACTTTTCCTTAAAATAGTCAGGAGCATATATTTAAAACCATCAGCAAGCATCATATGCAATGGGGAAAAACTGGAACCTTTCCCAGTAAGATCTGGAGTGAAGCAAGGTTGCCCACTATCACCATTATTATTTAATATCGTATTAGAAACACTAGCCTCGGCAATAAGAGTCGAGAAAGATATAAAAGGAATTAGAGTAGGCAATGAGGAAACCAAACTATCACTCTTTGCAGATGATATGATGGTATACCTAGAGAACCCCAGAGATTCTACTAAAAAGCTATTGGAAATAATTCATAATTTTAGCAAAGTAGCTGGCTACAAAATAAATCCCCATAAATCCTCAGCATTTTTATACATCACCAACAAAACCCAACAGCAAGAGATACAAAGAGAAATTCCATTCAGAATAACTGTTGATACCATAAAATATTTGGGAATCTATCTACCAAAGGAAAGTCAGGAATTATATGAGCAAAATTATAAAAAAGTCTCCACACAAATAAAGTCAGACTTAAATAATTGGAAAAATATTAAGTGCTCTTGGATCGGCCGAGCGAACATAATAAAGATGACAATACTCCCTAAACTAATCTATTTATTTAGTGCTATACCAATCAGACTTCCAAGAAAATATTTTATTGATCTAGAAAAAATAACAACAAAATTCATATGGAACAATAAAAAGTCGAGAATCTCAAGTGAATTAATGAAAAAAAAATCAAATGAAGGTGGCCTAGCTGTACCTGATCTAAAATTATATTATAAAGCAGCAGTCACCAAAACCATTTGGTATTGGCTAAGAAATAGATTAGTGGATCAGTGGAAAAGGCTAGGCTCACAAGACAGAATAGTCAATTATAGCAATCTAGTGTTTGACAAACCCAAAGCCCCTAACTTCTGGGAAAAGAATTCATTATTTGATAAAACTGCTGGGATAATTGGAAATTAGTATGGCAGAAATTAGGCATGGACCCACACTTAACACCATATACCAAGATAAGATCAAAATGGGTCTATGACCTAGGCCTAAAGAATGAGATTATAAATAAATTAGAGGAACATAGAATAGTTTATCTCTCAGACTTGTGGAGGAGAAAGAAATTTGTGACCAAAGATGAACTAGAGACCATTACTGATCACAGAATAGAAAATTTCGATTACATCAAATTAAAAAGCTTTTGTACAAATAAAACTAATGCAAACAAGATTAGAAGGGAAGCAACAAACTGGGAAAACATTTTCACAGGTAAAGGTTCTGATAAAGGCCTCATTTCCAAAATATATAGAGAACTGACTCAAATTTATAAGAAATCAAGCCATTCTCCAATTGATAAATGGTCAAAGGATATGAACAGACAATTTTCAGAGGATGAGATTGAAACTATTACCACTCATATGAAAGAGTGTTCCAAATCATTATTGATCAGAGAAATGCAAATTAAGACAACTCTGAGATACCACTACACACCTGTCAGATTGGCTAAGATGACAGGAAAAAATAATGATGAATGTTGGAGGGGATGCGGGAAAACTGGGACACTAATGCATTGTTGGTGGAATTGTGAACGAATCCAACCATTCTGGAGAGCAATCTGGAATTATGCCCAAAAAATTATCAAATTGTGCATACCCTTTGATCCAGCAGTGTTTCTATTGGCTTATATCCCAAAGAAATACTAAAGAGGGAAAGGGACCTGTATGTGCCAAAATGTTTGTAGCAGCCCTGTTTGTAGTGGCTAGAAACTGGAAAATGAATGGATGCCCATCAATTGGAGAATGGCTGGGTAAATTGTGGTATATGAATGTTATGGAATATTATTGTTCTGTAAGAAATGACCAGCAGGATGAATACAGAGAGGACTGGCGAGACTTACATGAACTGATGCTAAGTGAAATGAGCAGAACCAGGAGATCATTATACACTTCGACAACGATATTGTATGAGGACATATTTTGATGGAAGTGGATTTCTTTGACAAAGAGACCTGAGTTTCAATTGATAAATGACGGACAAAAGCAGCTACACCCAAAGAAAGAACACTGGGAAACGAATGTAAACTATCTGCATTTTTGTTTTTCTTCCCGGATTATTTATACCTTCTGAATCCAATTCTCCCTACGCAACAAGAGAACTGTTCGGTTCTGCAAACATATATTGTATCTAGGATATACTGCAACATATCCAACATATAAAGGACTGCTTGCCATCTAGGGGAGGGGGTGGAAGGAGGGAGGGGGAAAAAAATCGGAACAGAAACGAGTGTCAATATAATGTAATTATTAAATAAAAAATTTAAAAAAAAAAAAAAAAAAAAAGGATCGAAGGGCCTGGAATATGATATTCCAAAAGGCTAAGAAACTTGGTATGCAACCTAAAATAACTTACCCAGCTAGAATGAGCATCTTTTTCCAGGGAAGAAGATGGACATTCAACGAAGTAAGCGAATTTCATCTATTTTTGATGAAAAAGCCAGAACTTAACAAAAAATTTGATCTACAAATATAGAACTCAAGAGAAATCTAAAAAGGTAAAGATTAATCTTGGGAACTATATTTCTGATATAAAGATGTATAAAGAATACATGTATACCTTGTTCTAGAAACTGATATGGAAAGGACATTGTACCAGAAAAAGGGTAAAGTGGGGGTAGTATATCTCATGAAGAGGCATAGGAAACCTATTATATCTGAGAGAAAGAATGGAGGGGGATGAATATAGTGGGTATCTTACTGCCTTCAGAATTGGCTTTAAGTGAAAAATCTTAAGACATATTCAATCTATGGTAAAACTTCTCCCACCTCATTGAAAAGTGAGAAGGGAAAAGTAAAAAGGGAAGGAATAAGCTAAGCGGAAGGGAATACGAGAACTGGGAGGGAAAGGGGTAAGATAGGGGGAGGAATTCTAAGGTGGGGGGAGGGATACTAAAAAGGAAGAGCTGTGAGAAGCAAGTGGTGCTCACAAGCTTAATACTGGGAAGGGGGGCAAAGGGGAAAGAAGGGAGAAAAGCATAAACCGGGGTTAACAAGATGGCAAGTAATACAGAATTGGTCATTCTAACCATAAATGTGAATGGGGTAAACTCCCCCATAAAGAGGAAGCGGTTAGCAGAATGGATTAAAAGCCAGAATCCTACAATATGTTGTTTACAGGAAACACACCTGAAGCGGGAAGATACATGCAGGTTAAAGGTAAAAGGTTGGAGCAAAATCTACTATGCTTCAGGTGAAGTCAAAAAAGCAGGGGTAGCCATCCTGATCTCAGATCAAGCTAAAGCAAAAATTGACCTAATTAAAAGAGATAAGGAAGGACACTATATCTTGCTAAAGGGTAGCATGGATAATGAAGCACTATCTATATTAAACATATATGCACCAAGTGGGGTAGCATCTAAATTCTTAAAAGAGAAACTAAGAGAGCTGCAAGAAGAAATAGACAGTAAAACTATAATAGTGGGAGATCTCAACCTTGCACTCTCAGAATTAGATAAATCAAACCACAAAATAAATAAGAAAGAAGTCAAAGAGGTAAATAGAATACTAGAAAAGTTAGATATGATAGATCTCTGGAGAAAATGTAATGGAGACAGAAAGGAATACACTTTCTTTTCAGCAGTTCATGGAACCTATACAAAAATTGACCATATATTAGGACATAAAAACCTCAAACTCAAATGCAGTAAGGCAGAAATAGTAAATGCATCCTTTTCAGACCACGATGCAATGAAAATTACATTCAACAAAAAACCAGGGGGAAGTAGACCAAAAAATAATTGGAAACTAAATAATCTCATACTAAAGAATGATTGGGTGAAACAGCAAATCATAGACATAATTAATAACTTCACCCAAGAAAACGATAATAATGAGACATCATACCAAAATGTATGGGATGTAGCCAAAGCGGTAATAAGGGGAAATTTCATATCTCTAGAGGCCTATTTGTATAAAATAGAGAAAGAGAAGATCAATGAATTGGGTTTGCAATTAAAAATGCTAGAAAAGGAACAAATTAAAAACCCCCAGTCAAACACCAAACTTGAAATTCTAAAAATAAAAGGTGAGATCAATAAAATTGAAAGTAAAAAAACTATTGAATTGATTAATAAAACTAAGAGTTGGTTCTATGAAAAAACCAACAAAATAGACAAACCCTTAGTAAATCTGATTAAAAAAAGGAAAGAGGAAAATCAAATTGTTAGTCTTAAAAATGAAAAGGGAGAACTCGCCACTAACGAAGAGAAAATTAGAGCAATAATTAGGAGTTACTTTGCCCAACTTTATGCCAATAAATTCGACAACTTAAATGAAATAGAAAAATACCTCCAAAAATATAGCTTGCCCAAACTAACAGAGGAAGAAGTAAATATCCTAAACAGTCCCATCTCAGAAAAAGAAATAGAACAAACTATCAATCAACTCCCTAAGAAAAAATCCCCAGGACCAGATGGATTTACATGTGAATTCTACCAAACATTTAAAGAACAATTAACTCCAATGTTATATAAACTATTTGAAAAAATAGGGATTGAAGGAGTCCTACCAAACTCCTTTTATGACACAGACATGGTATTGATACCTAAACCAGGTAGGCTGAAAACAGAGAAAGAAAATTATAGACCAATCTCCCTAATGAATATTGATGCTAAAATCTTAAATAAAATATTAGCAAAAAGATTACAGAAAATCATCCCCAGGATAATACACTATGACCAAGTAGGATTTATACCAGGAATGCAGGGCTGGTTCAATATTAGGAAAACTATTAGCATAATTGACTATATCAATAACCAAACTAACAAAAACCATATGATCATCTCAATAGATGCAGAAAAAGCATTTGATAAAATCCAACATCCATTCCTAATAAAAACACTTGAGAGCATAGGAATAAATGGACTTTTCCTTAAAATAGTCAGGAGCATATATTTAAAACCATCAGTAAGCATCATATGCAATGGGGAAAAACTGGAACCTTTCCCAGTAAGATCTGGAGTGAAGCAAGGTTGCCCACTATCACCATTATTATTTAATATCGTATTAGAAACACTAGCCTCGGCAATAAGAGTCGAGAAAGAAATTAAAGGAATTAGAGTAGGCAATGAGGAAACCAAACTATCACTCTTTGCAGATGATATGATGGTATACCTAGAGAACCCCAGAGATTCTACTAAAAAGCTATTGGAAATAATTCATAATTTTAGCAAAGTAGCTGGCTACAAAATAAATCCCCATAAATCCTCAGCATTTTTATACATCACCAACAAAACCCAACAGCAAGAGATACAAAGAGAAATTCCATTCAGAATAACTGTTGATACCATAAAATATTTGGGAATCTATCTACCAAAGGAAAGTCAGGAATTATATGAGCAAAATTATAAAAAAGTCTCCACACAAATAAAGTCAGACTTAAATAATTGGAAAAATTTTAAGTGCTCTTGGATAGGCCGAGTGAACATAATAAAGATGACAATACTCCCTAAACTAATCTATTTATTTAGTGCTATACCAATCAGACTTCCAAGAAAATATTTTATTGATCTAGAAAAAATAACAACAAAATTCATATGGAACAATAAAAAGTCGAGAATCTCAAGGGAATTAATGAAAAAAAAAATCAAATGAAGGTGGCCTAGCTGTACCTGATCTAAAATTATATTATAAAGCAGCAGTCACCAAAACCATTTGGTATTGGCTAAGAAATAGATTAGTGGATCAGTGGAAAAGGCTAGGTTCACAAGACAGAATAGTCAATTATAGCAATCTAGTGTTTGACAAACCCAAAGCCCCTAACTTCTGGGAAAAGAATTCATTATTTGATAAAAACTGCTGGGATAATTGGAAATTAGTATGGCAGAAATTAGGCATGGACCCACACTTAACACCATATACCAAGATAAGATCAAAATGGGTCTATGACCTAGGCCTAAAGAACGAGATTATAAATAAATTAGAGGAACATAGAATAGTTTATCTCTCAGACTTGTGGAGGAGAAAGAAATTTGTGACCAAAGATGAACTAGAGACCATTACTGATCACAAAACAGAAAATTTCGATTACATCAAATTAAAAAGCCTTTGTACAAATAAAACTAATGCAAACAAGATTAGAAGGGAAGCAACAAACTGGGAAAACATTTTCACAGTTAAAGGTCCTGATAAAGGCCTCATTTCCAAAATATATAGAGAACTGACTCAAATTTATAAGAAATCAAGCCATTCTCCAATTGATAAATGGTCAAAGGATATGAACAGACAATTTTCAGAGGATGAAATTGAAACTATTACCACTCATATGAAAGAGTGTTCCAAATCATTATTGATCAGAGAAATGCAAATTAAGACAACTCTGAGATACCACTACACACCTGTCAGATTGGCTAAGATGACAGGAAAAAATAATGATGAATGTTGGAGGGGATGCGGGAAAACTGGGACACTATTGCATTGTTGGTGGAGTTGTGAACGAATCCAACCATTCTGGAGAGCAATCTGGAATTATGCCCAAAAAAATTATCAAATTGTGCATACCCTTTGATCCAGCAGTGTTTCTATTGGGCTTATATCCCAAAGAAATCCTAAAGAAGGGAAAGGGACCTGTATGTGCCAAAATGTTTGTAGCAGCCCTGTTTGTAGTGGCTAGAAACTGGAAAATGAATGGATGCCCATCAATTGGAGAATGGCTGGGTAAATTATGGTATATGAATGTTATGGAATATTATTGTTCTGTAAGAAATGACCAGCAGGATGAATACAGAGAGGACTGGCGAGACTTACATGAACTGATGCTAAGTGAAATGAGCAGAACCAGGAGATCATTATACACTTCGACAACGATATTGTATGAGGACATATTTTGATGGAAGGGGATTTCTTTGACAAAGAGATCTGAGTTTCAATTGATAAATGACGGACAAAAGCAGCTACACCCAAAGAAAGAACACTGGGAAACGAATGTGAACTATCTGCATTTTTGTTTTTCTTCCTGGGTTATTTATACCTTCTGAATCCAATTCTCCCTATGCAACAAGAGAACTGTTCGGTTCTGCAAACATATATTGTATCTAGGATATACTGCAACATATCCAACATATAAAGGACTGCTTGCCATCTAGGGGAGGGGGTGGAGGGAGGGAGGGAAAAAAATTGGAACAGAAACGAGTGTCAATATAAAGTAATTATTAAATAAAAATTAAAAAAAAATAAAAAAAAATAAAGGAAAAGGTTGGAGCAAAATCTACTATGCTTCAGGTGAAGTCAAAAAATCAGGGGTAGCCATCCTGATCTCAGATCAAGCTAAAGCAAAAATTGATCTAATTAAAAGAGATAAGGAAGGGCACTATATCTTGCTAAAGGGTAGCATGGATAATGAAGCACTATCTATATTAAACATATATGCACCAAGTGGTATAGCATCTAAATTCTTAAAAGAGAAATTAAGAGAGCTGCAAGAAAAAATAAACAGTAAAACTATAATAGTGGGAGATCTTTACCTTGCACTCTCAGAATTAGATAAATTAAAGCACAAAATAAATAAGAAAGAAGTCAGAGAAGTAAATAGAATACTAGAAAAGCTAGATATGATAGATCTCTGGAGAAAATGTAATGGAGACAGAAAGGAATACACTTTCTTTTCAGCAGTTCATGGAACCTATACAAAAATTGACCATATATTAGGACATAAAAAACCTCAAACTCAAATGCAGTAAGGCAGAAATAGTAAATGCATCCTTTTCAGACCATGATGCAATGAAAATTACATTCAACAAAAAGCCAGGGGGAAGTAGACCAAAAAATAATTGAAAACTAAATAATCTCATACTAAAGAATGATTGGGTGAAACAGCAAATCATAGACATAATTAATAACTTCACCCAAGAAAACGATAATAATGAGACATCATACCAAAATGTATGGGATGCAGCCAAAGCGGTATTAAGGGGAAATTTCATATCTCTAGAGGCCTATTTGTATAAAATAGAGAAAGAGAAGGTCAATGAATTGGGCTTGCAACTAAAAATGCTAGAAAAGAAACAAATTAAAAACCCCCAGTTAAACACTAAACTTGAAATTCTAAAAATAAAAGGAGAGATCAATAAAATTGAAAGTAAAAAAACTATTGAATTAATTAATAAAACTAAGAGTTGGTTCTATGAAAAAACCAACAAAATAGACAAACCCTTAGTAAATCTGATTAAAAAAAGGAAAGAGGAAAATCAAATTGTTAGTCTTAAAAATGAAAAGGGAGAACTAGCCACTAATGAAAAGGAAATTAGAGCAATAATTAGGAGTTACTTTGCCCAACTTTATGCCAATAAATTCGACAACTTAAATGAAATAGAAAAATACCTCCAAAAATATAGCTTGCCCAAACTAACAGAGGAAGAAGTAAATATCCTAAACAATCCCATCTCAGAAAAAGAAATAGAACAAACTATCAATCAACTCCCTAAGAAAAAATCCCCAGGATCAGATGGATTTACATGTGAATTCTACCAAACATTTAAAGAACAATTAACTCCAATGCTAAATAAACTATTTGAAAAAATAGGGATTGAAGGAGTCCTACCAAACTCCTTTTATGACACAGACATGGTACTGATACCTAAACCAGGTAGGCTGAAAACAGAGAAAGAAAATTATAGACCAATCTCCCTAATGAATATTGATGCTAAAATCTTAAATAAAATATTAGCAAAAAGATTACAGAAAATCATCCCCAGGATAATACACTATGACCAAGTAGGATTTATACCAGGAATGCAGGGCTGGTTCAATATTAGGAAAACTATTAGCATAATTGACTATATCAATAATCAAACAAACAAAAACCATATGATCATCTCAATAGATGCAGAAAAAGTATTTGATAAAATCCAACATCCATTCTTAATAAAAACACATGAGAGCATAGGAATAAATGGACTTTTCCTTAAAATAGTCAGGAGCATATATTTAAAACCATCAGTAAGCATCATATGCAATGGGGAAAAACCGGAACCTTTCCCAGTAAGATCTGGAATGAAACAAGGTTGCCCACTATCACCATTATTATTTAATATCGTATTAGAAACACTAGCCTCGGCAATAAGAGTTGAGAAAGATATTAAAGGAATTAGAGTAGGCAATGAGGAAACCAAACTATCACTCTTTGCAGATGATATGATGGTATACCTAGAGAACCCCAGAGATTCTACTAAAAAGCTATTAGAAATAATTCATAATTTTAGCAAAGTAGCTGGCTACAAAATAAATCCCCATAAATCCTCAGCATTTTTATACATCACCAACAAAACCCAACAGCAAGAGATACAAAGAGAAATTCCATTCAGAATAACTGTTGATAACATATCCCAAAGAAATACTAAAGAAGGGAAAGGGACCTGTATGTGCCAAAATGTTTGTAGCAGCCCTGTTTGTAATGGCTAGAAACTGGAAATTGAATGGATGCCCATCAATTGGAGAATGGCTGGGTAAATTGTGGTATATGAATGTTATGGAACATTATTGTTCTGTAAGAAATGACCAGCAGGATGAATACAGAGAGATCTGGCGAGACTTACATGAACTGATGCTAAGTGAAATTAGCAGAACCAGGAGATCATTATACACTTCAACAATGATATTGTATGAGGACATATTTTGATGGAAGTGGATTTCTTTGACAAAGAGACCTAACTGAGATTCAATTGATAAATGATGGTCAAAAGCAGCTACACCCAAAGAAAGAACACTGGGAAACGAATGTGAACTATCTGCATTTTTGTTTTTCTTCCCGGGTTATTTATACCTTCTGAATCCAATTCTCCCTGTGCAACAAGAGAACTGTTCGGTTCTGCAAACATATATTGTATCTAGGATATACTGCAACATAACTAACATATATAGGACTGCTTGCCATCTAGGGGAGGGGGTGGAGGGAGGGAGGGGAAAAATCAGAACAGAAACGAGTGCAAGGGATAATGTTGTAAAAAAATTACCCTGGCATGGATTCTGTCAATATAAAGTAATTATTAAATAAAAATTAAAAAAAAAAAAGGAAATACAGCCTCATGAGTCCAAGGTAAGTCTGTCAATTAATATACTTTGCTAACAAATGGGAAGAAGCACTCCCAGAGAATATCTTCTAATTCTCATATATAGCATATACAATACTACAGCTACCTAGAAGACATGGATAAATCATCCATGAAATTCCTGAAGCACCTTCTGGATCCATGAATGCAAAATCCTCTTAATTTGAAGAGTAAAGAACTTGACATACAATATATTGTATACAAAGCATAGTTTTATAGGAGTTAGTGCCTCTTCCAAACTAACTTGATTTTATGGCTTTGAACATATTACTTTAATTTTTTGAGCCCTCGGTTTTCCTACTTATGGATAATGAGTTAAGTTTTCAACATGTTGAAATCAAGATATCAGTTTGAAATCCAGTATGAAAGGTGATAAGGATTCAGGCTCCAGATGGGTACTTGGGCTGGATACATAACTCTAGGAGTCATCTATGTAAAGATCATAATTAAATCCATGTGTACTGATGGAGTCACCAAGTGAAAATAGTCTAAGAAGAGGAAAGGAAAGGAGATAAGAGAACTTAGCAGGAGATACTGAGGAGTTATCAGAAAGGAAGAAGGAGAACCAGCAGAAAATGATTTCATAAAAATTCATTAAAAAAAGTATTCAGGAGCAGAGGATAGTTGACAATATTAAATGTAGCACGTAGGTCAAGAAGAATGAAGAATGAAAAGAGGTTTTGAAATTTGGGAACTAAAGGATCAGTATTACCTTGGGAGAAAACAGTTCCATTTGAAAGATAGGGTTAAAAAGATGTTCATGTTAAATGATATATTCCTCATGAATAATTTTCAAAGAATTTAAGGTAGTCTGGGGTATACATGCCTAATGTGACAATAAATTGTATCACTATCTAGGTAGTATTAAACTAACTCTTTGTAAAACACAACAAAGAACTAGGAATCATCACCAATTGACCATTGGATGAATTATTGAAAAGAACAACTAATGTATGAAATTAACAACTAAGTAGTTTTGTGGATGGAATGAATAAGGGAAAAAATTTGGTCATTTGTTCAATTCCATAAATTTAAAGAAAAATAAAATAAACATCCAAAGAACTAAAAATGATTTTCAAAGAAGGAGAACTGTGCCTAAAAGCAGGATTATAATTTCATTCCAATGTTCTTTTGATATGTTGTTCATCATTCTTTTTCAAAGAGAACCAATGACATAATGATGTGATGAGTAATATCTTTTTTTTATTTTATAATAACTTTTTATTGACAGAACCCATGCCAGGGTAATTTTTTTTTTACAACTTTATCCCTTGCACTCGCTTCTGTTCCGATTTTTCCCATCCCTCCCTCCACCCCCTTCCCTAGATGGCAAGCAGTCCTATATATGTTAAATATGTTGCGGTATATCCTAGATACAATATATGTTTGCAGAACCGAACAGTTCTCTGGTTGCACAGGGAGAATTGGATTCAGAAGGTAAAAATAACCCAGGAAGAAAAACAAAAATGCAAATAGTTTACATTCATTTCCCAGTGTTCTTTCTTTGGGTGTAGCTGCTTCTGTCCATCATTTATCTTTGTCAAAGAAATCCACTTCTGATGAGTAATATCTTGACTTGCATTTGAATTGGGTTTAAGTGAGGCAGACTTGTACAGAGCTGCCAGTCTCATTTTTTTCCCAGAGGCGTCAAAGACCAGTGCAAGACAAAAGTCAGGACAATTGGTTATGGCCTGGTGTAATGGGCTGAGGTTTGAGTTGATGCACTGAGGTCCCAAGCACATGAGGCTAAATAGTAATTGGACCATACTCTATTAATAGATAAGCTTGGAGAGAGAATGGCCCCCACCCACTCTTTGTGCAAGTCCTGATGTGTTGTATAGGAAATGACGATTTTGGTGGGTGGAGGCAGGGGAGTGGAGAAGGAAGGGGAGGAGAGACCTTGGGGACGGCCATTGGCATAGTTGCCGACACAGTTGCTTCTATGGTTGCCTCGGCTCGCGTCGCTCTCTCTTAGCTGGCTTCCTGTCGCAACTGCCTATATTTGCTATCGCAATCTTTCTTGCCTATATTTGCTATAGCAATCTTTATTCACCTCTTCACTTCAATAAATATTGAAGATTTTTCCCTTAACCTGAATTCCTGACTCCGGCTGACTTTAAATACGCGGTCATTACATTTGGCGCCCAAGCGTGGGAACCAAGGACCCTACTTTCATTGAAGAAGTCTCCAGTGACCAGGAACTTAGGTGAGTATAAGACAAACAGGGAACTTATTTTCTTAAAGACTAAAGCAGTAACTTTTTGGCTGAAATGGGACAGATCCTAGGTAAAGATTCTCCATCCCCCACCCCAACCCCCCAACCCCTGCCCCACCCAGGAGTGGTGTTATAAAAAGCCTACGTGACCTGATAGAAGAGGAAGGGCTAGTTGTATCTTAGGAACACGCAGCTAAACTTCTGGGTACATTAAAACGCACCTCCCCTGGGTTCTTAGAGGAAGAGCAAATCTCTCTGGGTAACTGGGCATTGGTTGGTCAACAGATCTCTGATTATAACATTGACAACCCTCAGTCAGTTCCCTTCGAGGCATTCTATTTATACAATACGATACAGATGGCCTTAAAATACCGTACTTGTTTTAGGAGAAAAGGAAAAAACTCTAAGAATGGCCAAATGCGGAAGCCTGAGGTAAAGGAGGAAGACAAAGAACAGATTAATGGCCATATCCCCACAGGGCATGAAGACTTAAGTGAGGCTCAAGGGCGGGGTGAATCTGAGGCAGCTTCAGCCCCACCTGAGGAGCAGGTAATTGACTCTCCTCCATCAACTCCATCCTCCGGGATGGAGGGAGGAGGGGTAGTGGGGGGGGCAGTGACAGCATCAGCACCTCCCCCCCAGCATCCAGCCCCTCCCCCACAGCGTCCAGCTGCTCCTATGAGTAGATTGCAAAAGGGACTAATTAAGGCCAAAGAAGAAGGGAGAAATGTATTGGAAATCCAACACCACATTTTTCCAGTTATTCAACAGTTTGATTCTTCAGGTCAAGAAAGTAGAAGATACTCTCCTTTTGATATAGATATCCTCAAAGACCTGAAAAAAGCTTGCACTCTTTATGGGGCTACATCAGCTTATGTTAAGATGCTATTACAAAATTTGTCTTTTGAAGTCTTGACCCCTGATGACTGGAAATCTATAGCAAAGATATGCCTAGAACCTGGACAAAACTACTTGTGGCTTTCTGAATATAGTGAGCTCTGTAGGATACAAGCCCAACAAAATAGTCAAAGTGGAGTTCATGCTGCAATCACCTATGACCTACTTACAGGTACAGGTCCTTATGCAAATGTCGCAGCACAAATTAATTATTCTGTAGCAGCATATGAGCAAATTGCTGTTAATGCTATCAAAGCGTGGGCTTCCCTCCACAATAAAGACGACAAGAGGGGGGCCTTCACAAAAATAACACAAGGGCCAAATGAACCCTTCGCTGACTTTGTGGGACGTTTGCAGACAGCTATCACAAGAACAAATGGAGAAAATCCAATAACAGACGTTTTGATAAGGCAACTTGCTAAGGAAAATGCTAATGAGGTTTGCAGAAGAATTATACTAGGACTGCGCAGGGATGCTCCTTTAGAGGAGATCATAAGACGCTGTGCCACAGTGGACACAGGTGCCTTTTATACCCAGGCTATGGTGCAGACTTCCCAAAATCCAAACATGGGAAGACAGAATCCCTCTTGGCAAGGGACTTCCAGAGAGACTCGTAGATGCTTTCAGTGTGGAAAAGTAGGGCATCTGAAAGCTCAATGTTGGTATAGAGATAGAATGGGAAAACAAGGTGGGAGAACAAGACCCCAAACCCCATGTCCAAAATGCAACAGAGGCTTCCATTGGGCCTCAGAATGCAGACAGATTCAGGGAAACGGGATGAGGGGCCCAGCCCCAGGGCCCAAGGCAAAAAACACTTGGGGCATGATGGCAGCCAATGGTGCACCCAGGGAGGGCCTAGAAGTCCAGTATCCAGACATGACCAATCAGCCAGAAAGCCATATGATGGGAGAAGGGGATTACACAGTCAACCAGCCAGGAAGCAACCTGATGGCAGAAGGGAATTACAATTGGGGAGAATAGAGCTGTATGCAGCTGGGACAACTGAGATACCCCCTGGAGAGGTGAAATCTGTTCCTCTCCAGCCTATGGATCCCCTACCTCCAGGCACAGTAGGCTTGACCATTTCACCTCCTTTTTGTACGTACAAAACAGTGTCCATCCACACACTGATGTGGGAAACTGGGGAATGTGTAGATAATATCCCAGTCACTAATACAGGTAGACAATGTGTGACTTATCACCCAGGAGAAGTAGTAGCATCAGGTTTACTCATACAGAATCCTAATAAGCAACCTGGTGATAGTCACCCAGGTTCTGACTCCAGACCACAAAATCCAGGAATTTACTGGACAGCAGCTGTAACAGCTGACCGACCTATGCTCACGATCTATATAAATGGCCTACCATTGGAAGGATTGGTAGACACAGGTGCAGATCGTACAGTTATTAGAGGTGCCAATTGGCCCAGTCACTGGCCAAAGATTAAAGCAGACACCTATATGTCTGGAGTAGGAGGATCAATAGCAGCTGAAGTTAGTGCTGCCCCTATGAGATGGACTTTTGAAGGCAAAACAGGAGTTTTTACTCCTTTTATAGTTGAAAAACTCCCCATCAATCTGTGGGGAAGAGATGTTTTACAACAATTAGGGTTAAAAATGAGTACTTCGGTTTTTTAAGCAGGGCTGCTGTTGAAGGCCTGCCAACACTTTCACCTGTTCCTATCCAATGGAAAACTGATACACCAGTGTGGATAGAACAGTGGCCCTTGGGTAGCGATAAAATTCAGGCCTTATTAGATATAGTACAGGAACAGCTTGAACAAGGACATTTACAACCTTCTCTAAGTCCTTGGAATTCCCCAGTGTTCGTTGTAAAAAAGAAATCAGGAAAATGGAGGATGCTCACTGATTTAAGAAAAGTAAATGAACAGATGGAAACTATGGGAACTCTTCAGCCTGGACTTCCATCTCCTACTCAATTGCCTAGAGAGTGGCCTCTTTGGGTCATCGATATTAAGGATTGTTTCTATTCTATCCCTCTGGATAAGGAGGATATGAAAAGATTTGCCTTTTCAGTGCCCAGCGTTAACTTAGCTGAGCCTTATAAAAGATATGAATGGACAGTTTTTGCCACAGGGAATGAAAAACAGCCCCACTATGTGTCAAATGTATGTTGCTGCTGCTCTTGCTCCAATAAGAAAAGCATTTCCAAAAGTTATGCTATTACATTATATGGATGATATATTGGGATGTGCACCTGAGGAACAAATGTTAGAAGCATGTCTACAAAAGACCATAGAAACACTAAGATACTACAAATTATACATAGCTGAAGAGAAAATTCAAAGACATGCTCCTTTTCAATATTTAGGATATGAAGTATACCCTAAGGTGCTTACAGTACAAAAACTGTCCTTAAGAACAGAGAAGCTAAACACCTTAAATGATTTTCAGAAATTGATAGGCGATATCCAATGGATGCGACCAGTGTTAGGCTTGACTACCTATCAGTTACAACCATTATATGATATTTTAAGGGGAGACAGTGCTTTAAATTCACCACGCCAGCTTACAAAAGAAGCTCAAGAGGCTTTGAGAGAAGTTGAACTGGCTTTATCCAATGTGGTTGAGAGAGTCACTCAAAAACCCTTGGAAATAACAGTTTTTGCCACACAAGAGGCACCCACAGCAGTCCTTCATCAAGGAGACAGTGTGATAGAGTGGGTGAACCTCCCGGCACAACCAGAACAAAGCCTTACTCCTTACCCAGTGCTTGTGGCTAGAATTTTGTTAAAGGCCATTAAGCGAGCAGTACAATTATCTGGGGCAAGACCTGATAAGATATACACCTTTTATACCAATACACAAATTAATGTGTGTTGTGAGACCATCCCAGAGTGGCAAATTTTATTAGCCATGGCTCCTAATTTTATACATGGGTCTCCATTAAAGATAACCAGACTTTTACATAATTGGCGATGGATTCTTGAAGAAAAAGTTTCTAAAGTTCCTCTTAAAGGACCAACTATCTTTACAGATGCATCCAAACACAATATTTGTGCTGTATACTCTCATGATTTAACCATAAAGAGAGTAGTCAGAACTCCTTTTCAGTCCACTCAGCAGAACGAATTGTATGCGATCATGTTAGCTCTCACTTATTACCCAGGAGACGTAAATATAATATCTGATTCAGCCTATTCAGTAGGTGTGGTACAAAGAATTGCCACAGCCCAAATAAAATTTGCAGCTTCTAATATATATCAGCTCTTTAAGGAACTTCAGGAGCAAGTGAGAAAACATCCAGGTAAGATTTATATCTTGCATGTCCACTCACATAGTGGACTCCCAGGCCCTATTTTTGATGGGAATTCAAAGGCAGATAGCCTTTTAACTATGTTAGCCAGTACACCTTTATTTCAGGAGGCCCAGGAATCCCATTCTAAGTACCATCAGGCTGCTCGAGCTTTGCGTTTACAATTTGGGATTACAAAAGAGGAAGCTAGGAGCATAGTAAAAAGCTGTACAGCTTGCCTTCCTTTCCATGCTCCTACACTGCCTCCAGGGAAGAACCCTCGTGGTTTGAGACCCAATGAAATCTGGCAAATGGATGTGACCCATTATAAATCTTTCGGTCGTCTGTCTTTTATCCATGTTGTGGTAGACACCTTTTCAGGATTCACTTTTGCCACACCAGCAGCAAAAGAGACAGCCCGAGTGGTCACTGAATTCCTCCTGCAAGCATTTGCCATTATGGGTGTGCCACAAGCAATAAAAACAGACAATGGTCCTGCATACACCTCCAAACATTTTGCACACTTTTGTGCACAGTATAAGATTTTACACACCACTGGCATACCCTTTAATCCTCAAGGACAGGCAATAGTAGAGAGGAGAAACAGAGACATTAAGACGCTGCTCCAAAAACAAAAGAAAGGGGGAGCCACAGGTAACCCTAGAGAGCTTCTAAATCTAGCACTTTATACTATTAACTTCTTGATTTTTGACAAAGATGCACTGGCTCCGGCAGACAGGTTTTATAACCCACCGGAAGGGCAATGTCCAGTGCGAGCAGCTCCACTATCTTTAGATAATCGCCAGGTGATGTGGAGAGACCCAGAAAGTGGTGAATGGAAGGGACCAGATAGGCTAACTGCTTGGGGGAGAGGGTTTGCTTGTATCTCTACAGGTGGAGAAGGAATCAGATGGGTGCCAACGAGCCGTATTCGCCTTGTCCATCGCAGAGAGACGGAGCAGACCCTTGAAACGAAGGAGAAGACCCAAGAAACATCGGGTGGTTCTGTTGCTGATTGTGCTCACCATTGAAAGAGTGTGGCAGTTATGGCGTTTGACTCATGGACATAGAAAATCATTGGACTTCAAAACCCTCAGAAATCATTGGATTCTCTGAGACATAAGATTGTTGTAGGACTTTAAAGCCCTCAGGAATCATTGGATTTTCTGAGAAATGATAAGACTGTTACAGGACTTCAAAATCTGCTGGAATCATTGGATTCCCTAAGACATAAAAAGACTTTTGCTGGACTTCAAAAACTTGGGGGGATCATTGGATTCCCTGATATGTGAAGCAATGGACAATAGACTGGTTTTGGACTATCTCTTGGCTGCTGAAGAGGTGTATGTGTGACTGCTGTTTACATACTCTCCTTCTAGGACTTCTGGCAATCTTTTACATCATACTGTTGATTTATATTGTTTGTTATACCGTTACTTGGGTGTATAATTCATGTTTGTTACACCACATCAAGCCTGCACTGACTGTGGGGAGAGTCATCACTAATAGTCTCTGCGTTGTTGCTATGTGCTATGTGTTCCCATGCTGATGGGTTTGTGCATAATAAGACCCTTGAGCCCAGAAACCTGCTAGCAACCCCCACTTCCCTTTGGTGCTTTTCATCTCCCTTCCTGAGATGTCAGGGAGGGCGTGATTATCTCCTTTTTAGTGCTTTCACCTCCCTTCCTGAGAAGTCAGGGGGGTCGTGATCACTTCCTTTTCGGTGCTTTCACCTCCTTTCCTGAGAAATCAGGGAGGGTGTGATCACCTCCCCTTGGGGGCTCTGACCTCCCTGAAGAGTCAGGGATGGCATGATCACCTGTGTTCTAAAACAAAAGAAAGCGGGAGATGTAATGGGCTGAGGCTTGAGTTGATGCACTGAGGTCCCAAGCACATGAGGCTAAATAGTAATTGGACCATACTCTATTAATAGATAAGCTTGGAGAGAGAATGGCCCCCACCCACTCTTTGTGCAAGTCCTGATGTGTTGTATAGGAAATGACGATTTTGGTGGGTGGAGGCAGGGGAGTGGAGAAGGAAGGGGAGGAGAGACCTTGGGGACGGCCATTGGCATAGTTGCCGACACAGTTGCTTCCATGGTTGCCTCGGCTCGCGTCGCTCTCTCTTAGCTGGCTTCCTGTCGCAACTGCCTATATTTGCTATCGCAATCTTTCTTGCCTATATTTGCTATAGCAATCTTTATTCACCTCTTCACTTCAATAAATATTGAAGATTTTTCCCTTAACCTGAATTCCTGACTCCGGCTGACTTTAAACACGCGGTCATTACAGCCTGGGATGCAATGGATGACTGTATCTTCAATATCTGACCAAGCTCTAAGCACTCGAGCTCCTGCTTAACCTGACTTAATGTTGGAACAAATTGTTCTCATCTGTCCATTTTGCTGGGAGAAATCTTCACATTTTTGAAGTAAACATCCTCCTAACTTCTCTAATAGGTTTGAGGCCAGTCAATGACCCTCAACCTGGTTTAACTTGTCTGCTGAGATGATTTACTACGGTGTGGCTATTGTGCATGTTACAGTTCTTGGAGCCATAGTGAGAGTTGGGTAAAGGTAGACACCAAAAGTGGATGAGTAGCCATTGGAAAAGACTCAGTAAATGCTCATACCAGAGATGCTAGTTCTCCATAAATATCCCCAAAATCCCATAGTCTTTTATCTACTTCTTGATAGAAAAGTACAGTGTCATGAGAGCAGAATGTTACATATATTATCAGATGTCATCACTCTGTGGATTGATTTTATTCAAGCCTTTTTTTGCTTCAAGGGTGGACACAATGGAGTAAGAAATGAGTATGAATTTTTTAAAAACACTAAATTTAAAAAATAAAATTACATATTTGGACAGATAATCTTTAAGGTCCAGTTCAAGACTAATGTTCTCTAGTTTCAGTAATTTTATTATATGTCATTTTTAATGACTAAAACACAATTCACAAAGTTACTTTTACTTATCATCCATGGTTAATAACATTTTAGTTGAATGAAGCTTTCTTGAAATAGTAGGTTCTATTTCTTTAAACCTACTTATTAAATTACTCTGATTCAAATTCAATTGTGTCTTTTGTCAGTAAAAACTGAATGTGTCTATGAGAAAACAGAAAGACTTCTCACAAGTATTTTGTCTGCATGTCTTAAGAGATCAACTTTGTTGTCAGGACTTTATGACATTTATTAACCCTGTCATAAGGTGAGAAGTAGAAACAACTCTATCAGTAAAGGAACAACTTTCATACAACTCAAAATTAAGGATTGGTTTTATTTGCCACAAATTTGTAGCCACATTCCTCTTGTCAACCACATCCATACTGGACATGACCAGAAAACTAGAAGTAAGTAATAAAACACTACTTATGTAGGAAAGCATGGGTTGGTGGAAAGGACACCACATATTGAGTCAGAAGATCTAGTTCCTAGGCCTTCCACTGATTAGTTAAATGAACTTAGGTTCTTAATCTCTCACCTCAATTTCTTCTTCTATAAAATTTACTTGCATTACCTACCTTATAGAGTTGCTATGAAGGTCAAATGAGTCAAGGTACATAAAAATATCTTCTGAAAACTCTAAGATATTGTTGAAAGCAATAAATCATTATTCTCCACTTGCATAGTTCTATATTTCTTAATAGATTGTGATCCAGTATCAGGAAAAAACAATATAGGTAAGTGTTTCTGGTAGGTTTCAATAATTGTTCTCTTGGATCTCTTCTGATTTCTCTTGGGACTTTTCTTCATTGGTGAATCTGTTTTATATTCAGTTACTGTTTAAGGAGGGTAGGTTACATGAATACAAATCAGTCTGTCCATCCACCTCAATTCATAGATCTCCTAATCACAGAGGGGAAAAGAGAGAAATTTTTCATTTGCATCAAATGTGGCTGCAATGTATATTCCCCATTATTCCAAGGTTCTACAATGGAAGGAATGCTGGCTTTGAAATCAGAAGACCTAAGGTCAAATTCTATCTAGGATCTACTCATTTCTGTGCCCTTAGGCTAATCAAGTCAATAAGTGTTGGAATCCTTACTAACTGCTAAGGAATTAGAGTTGATCTAATCTTACAAGAAGATGTTTTGGGCAGAACCTGAAACAAGGTACTAAGTAGAACTAATTAATACAAGGCTTGTGTCCACACCTTTACTCATTGGAGTTCAATGAGTTCACACCTCCCTTGAAGTTCTTTGGGCCAGAGAGCACTATGGGAGAAAACCCATAATCCCTCTCTCTCGTATCCCACAATTCCTCCTTCTTGTATAAAAGAAACAGACACAGAGCACTTTGGGGGATTTTCACCGGAATGGCATGAAGAAAGTAGAGGCAGAGGCTGAAGGACCAGACCTTTGGATTTAAAGACATTTGGAGAGAGCTCTTGGAACCAAGCAGAGAGATAGGCCTCTAAGCTAACCGGGCTATATTGGGATAATAAAAGATCTGAACTTTTATCACCTGGCTGCTTTTTGAGAAGAAAAAGATCACGACATTTTGGCGCCCTGAACGTGGGACAAACAGACCCCTCCGTGGATTTCAGTGGAAAAGCTCCGATCCTCATTCAAGTGGAAAAGCCTCTGATCCTGATCCAGTGGAAAAGACTCTTCAACCCAGAAATTAGGGTGAGTGCAACAAAGAAATTTTGTTAGAAGAGTTAAAGTAGAATTTCATCTAAGATGGGACAGATATTTAGAAAACAGCCTGTTTCTGCTCAAGGAAAATGTTTAGAGAGCATTGTCAAAGTTATGGAAAGCCAAGGTTTAATTATAAGTTTACAGCAAATCACTGAACTTTTACAAATTGTAAAGGACATATGCCCTTGTTTCTCTCTTGATAAGGAATTAGATCTAAATGAATGGAAATTGGTTGGAGAGGATCTTTGTCAATTCTATGATAAAAATGGGCCTAACTCAATAATTAATACATATAATGTAATACAATTGGCTATAAGAAGTTATTTAAGTGATAGAATGATGAAAAGGAAAGTACAGGAGGAAGAAATGCCAACTTTACTAGGTGAAAAGGAGGATGAATCAGATGAGAATGGAGTTAATTACAATTCTGAGTATGATACTTCACAGCAGGAGGAATTAGGTGATTCCACATCTCATGACCCTCCCCCCACAATTAACCCTTCATGGGTGGAACAAGGGGGAGGGAGAGAGACAGAAACACAGTCAGCTTCTCCTGTAAAGCAGAATTTGACAAGATTAGAAAAAGCATTATTTAAAGCAAAAAATGAAGGAGAAGATATATCTGATTTTATAAATGCATATCCTGTGATTGAAGAGCTCAACTCCTCAGGTCAAAAAGAGAGAAAATACACTCCTTTTAATTTGGGAAAAATTAAAGATTTGAAAAAGGGTTGCACTCTTTATGGGGCTACATCATCTTATGTGAAGATGTTACTGGATAATTTGTCTTATGAAATCTTAACCCCGAATGACTGGAAATCCATCACTAAAACATGTCTTGAACCAGGACAAAATTTATTGTGGCTTTCAGAGTTTCATGAATTATGTAGGATTCAAGCCCAACGCAATAGGCAAACAGGAGCTATTGTACAAGTTGCTTTTGACCAACTAACTGGAGAAGGTCAGTATGCAGAGAGTTCAGAACAGATTTATTATCCCATAACAGTGTATGAGCAAATTTCTAAGGCTGCAATAAAAGCTTGGAATTCTCTCCCTGGACAGAAAGATGGAAATAATGTTTTTACAAAAATAGAGCAAGGTCCCAATGAACCTTTTGCAGATTTTGTGGGACGTTTACAAACAGCTGTAATAAGAACCATTGGAGACAATGCAGCAACAGAAATAATGACTAGACATTTGGCTAAGGAAAATGCCAATGAGATTTGCAAGAGAATTATATGGGGGCTAGACAAAAATGCTCCTTTAGAAGAAATCATTAGACGCTGTGCCACAGTGGGCACAAATGCTTATTATGCCCAGACTATGATGAACATGGAAAGACAAGGTCCTTCTTGGCAGAGGAATTCTAGAGAAACTCGTCGATGTTTTCAGTGCGGAAAAATTGGACATTTGAGAGCTCATTGTAGATATGGAGATAGAGTGAGAAGACAGGGTGAGAGAAAACGCAAAACCCCATGTCCAAAATGTAACCGAGGCTTTCATTGGGCCTCTAAATGTATATTGACCCAGAAGAATGAGAGGCAGGGCCCAGCTCCAAAGTATCAATCAAAGGACAGGTGGGGCATGATAGCAGCTGAGGTTACACCCAGAGAGACTTTAGAAATTCAGGATTCTGATGTCATCAACCAACAGAAAAGCAATCAGGATTACAGTTGGGAAGAATACAGGCCTTTTAAGACAACAAGACAATATTCAATGCAAACGACTCCAATGTAATTACCAGATGATGAGGAGAAATCCCAAAAGTGGTAAACAGAAGAGAATTAGATAGGTTAACTGCTTGGGGAAGAGGATCTGCTTATATTTCCACAGGTGGAAAAGGAATCAGATGGCTAACAATGAGACTGTCAAAAGAACTTTAAAATCTTCAGCCTCCAGCCAGCTCCAACTCTTCATGTCATTCCGGTGAAATCTCGACTTGTAGCGTCTTCCTCTCTGAAGAAGTCTCCGACTGGCCCATTGGCCTATTTATGCTCCTTCCAGAGAGAGGGATTATGGGTAGTTCTACTTAGTACCTTGTTTCAGGTTCTGCCCAAAACATCTTTTTGTAAGATTAGATCAACTCTAACTACTTAGCAGTTAGTAAGGATTCCAACAAATAAGCATTTATTAAATGCCTACTATGTAGCCAGCCACTGTACTAAGTACAATAAACACAAAGACAGACAAACAATGAGTCTCATCTCTTAAGGAGTTCATGTTGTACTGGAGGAGACGACATGCAAGCAACTATGTATTTATATGATAAATACAAAAGAGGTATTCTCAAATGGGAGGCAGTAAAGCTGGGAAGAAATTGGAGAAGGGAGAGAGACCAGGAGACACATATTACAGAAGGCTGGATTTTAATAATGTCCTGAAGGAAGCCAGGAATCAGAGACAAGAAGGAAGTTAATCTCAAGCAAGGAGCTTATCAGTAAACATATAGGAAATTGAGAGATGGAATGTTAATAACAGCAAAGCTACTCTTAATATCTGTGAAGAATGCTAAAGGAAGTTTCCTCATTTTTAAAATGGAGAGACTTGATTATGTAGTTGCTAGAGTGCCTTCAAATAGCCATGATCCTATTATTGATTCTTCGAATCCTATCAAAGTGGGCCACTCACTATCTGTTGAACATAGACTGAATATCTTCTTCATACTTTGCTCATCCCTCTCTGGAATAAAATTTCCTATTTTTTTTTCTTCTTTCCAATCCCACTTAGTTTTGAATCCCAATTTAAATATTAATCTTTTCAGGAAACTTTGCTTAAATGCTTCAGAATGAAGTGATCTGTCCTCATAAGCTCCAATGTCAGGTTTTCTGCTGCAATGCTATTTAGCATTTATCATTTTCAGCCTCATATTATCATTCATCAGGAATATAAGATTGGAAAATAGCTCAGAAGTCATCCACTCCAACCATATCATTTCATAAATGTGGAAACTGAAACCTAGAAAACTTAAGTGACTTACTCTAGTAAATAACTGAAACTTCTAATTCCAGATCTGGTACTCAGACAATTCTATGTTCAGTTCTGAGAATGGCATATAAAATAGGAGACTAGATAGGTTTCAGAACAATTAACCAGCTAAGTTTGAAGCTGGAAGTGATGCTGTTGAGGAGTAAATCCATTGAGCAGAGAAGATTTTGAATCAAAAAATCAAAGAGATCCCTCATCATATCAATTAGTTTGGGTGAAATTTTTGTCCAGGGATATTTGGTTAAACATATCATGGATCAACGCGGTTTACCAATGAAAACATCAGTTCAATACAGAGTTCATCAATAAATTTTCATGGACAATTTCTGGGACAGGAAAAAGACATCAAGTTTTACAATTTTAAAGTTACATTTAACCTGTGGCAATTACCTCTACCACATGGATTTTCCTCATTTATATGATTCCCTTAGCAAGTATTTCCAGATTACATATAAAAAATTAAACAATCTTTTTTTTTTTTTGAGTTCAAAAATCCCTCCTGTCCAATCCCCATTCCTGAGAAGACAAGCAATTTGATATGGATTGTATATGCAAAGTCATGCAAAACCTATTTTCATATTAGCCTTGTTGCAAAGGAAAATACCAACAAAATTTTAAAAAGACAATTAAAGAAACCAAAAATCATTTGCTTCAATCTACCTCTTTTCTTTGAAAATGGATAACAGTTTAATCATATGTCTTTTGGAATTTTCTTGAATCTTCATCTTGATCTAAGTAGCTGAACCTTTACAACTGATATCTTAAGTTATTGCTTTACTGCATGCAAAATTATCCTGGTTATGCTTACTTTACTTTGCATGATGTAATATAAGTCTTCCCAAGTTTTTCTGACTTCATTTTTGCTTGCTTTTTCTTATAGAACAATAGTATTCCATTACCATTATATACCATAACTTGCCCAGTCATTTCTAAATTGAGGGCATCCCCTTGATTTCCAATTTTTGCCACCACAATAAGAGCAGCTATAGATAGACATAGATTTACAAATGAACCCTTTCTCCTTTTCTTTGATTTCTTTGGGATACAGACTTAGTAGTTATGTCCACATCCCCTCCATCATTTGTCTTTTTTTTTCTGACATTTTAGTCAATCTGATGGGTATGAGATTATATCTCACAGTTGTTTTCAATTATATTTAGTTAATCAGTAATTTAAAACATTTTTACCTGACTATTAATACCCATGATTTTGTTCTTCTGGAAACTGTCTCTTCTTATATTTAAACCATTTGTCAACAAAGTAATTCTTATTTTTATAAATATGGCTCAGTTCCCTATATTTTCAAGAAAATATACTTTTATCAAAGAAACTTGGTTTAAAATCCACCCCCAATTTCCTATTTTCCTTCTAATTTTGATTGCATTAGTTTTGTTTGTGCCAAAACATTTTTAGATTTCATGGAATGGGAAATTATCTATTTCATCTTCTGTCATGCTTTCTATCCCTAGTCATAAACTTTTCCTTTAAAAATAGCTCAAAGAGGTGCATTTTCCCATGCTCCCCTAATTTGCTATATCATTTTTTATGTCTAAATCAGCCATATACATTGATCTTATTTTGGTATACAGTATGAGAGGTTGGTCTGTGCTTAGTTTCTGCCAAATTGCTTTCTAGTATTCCCAGAAAGTTTTGTCAAATGGTGGATACCCCCAAACCTGGATATTTGAGTTATCAAACATTAGATTACTATGATTATTTACAACTGTATTTTGTGTGCCTAATCTATTACACTACTCCATCTATTTCTTAGCACCAAGTTGTTTTGAGGATTACTGCTCTGAAATTTAATTAGAAATTTGGAACTGCCAAAGCTGCCTTCCTATACTTTTTTCCATTAATTACCTTGATATTTTTGACCTTTTGTTCTTCCAGATGAATTTTGATATTATTTCTTCTAGCTCTATAAAATATTTGTTTGGTAGTTTGGTATGGCACTTGAATAAGTAGATTAAGGTAAAATTATTTTTTTATTACACTGTCTCAAACTACCCATTAGAAAATAATATTTCTCCAATTGTTTAGATCTGTTTTTATTTGTTTGAAAAGTATGTTGTAATTGTGTTCATATAATCCCTTAATTTCTCTTGGAAGGTGTGGTGTTCTCTTCTTTAAAATATAATGGTTCTCTCTGGGAGCAGGTTTCTTGGGGAGGTTTTCTGGAGGCAGCCTTAGTTTCAGTTAAAAGTAATAATCACTTCAAACGCAGCCAGCTGATAAAATGCAAATATTTATTTTCTCCTTCCTTGGGCCCTGGTAGCTTTTTTAGAGGCCTATCTCCCTGCTTGGTTCCAAGAGATCCCTCCGAATGTCTCTAAATCCAAAGATTTGTCCTTCAGTCTCTAGCCAGTACAAAGATGGAAAATGGAATGAATCTCTCTTGCCTCGGAGAGAGGGCTTCTGGCTCTCAATCTCCCAGAGTGCTCCTTCCGAGTCTTATCTCCTTGCCTGAGGCTGGGCAGCTTTCTGGAGAGCCTTTCAGACAGGCCTTGGTCTCGGTGAGGGAAGTGCAGGAGGTCAGCCACCATTCAAAATATCTCCGGCCAGCACAAAGGTGGAATATGGAATGAATCTCTCTTGCCTCCGAGAGAGGGGTTCTGGCTCTCCCAGAGTGCTCCGTGTCTGTCCCAGAGTACTCTCTGACCCTGAGAGCTTCTTGCTTACATGAGCTCTCAAAAGGTGGGAATACAAGCATTGTTTCTATCAGTTCTACTTAGTACTTTGTTTCAAGTTCTGGCTCATAACATCTCCTTGTAAGATCAAATCAATCATACTGAACCATGCTAAATTAGATAATTATTGTCTCTATCAACTCTAATGACTTAACACTTTGTAAGGACTCCAACCATAAGGTAGATTTCCAAGTGTTTTGTATGGCTGCAGTTATTTTAAATATTTAAATAGAATTTCCCTATTGTTCTCTTCCTGCTGAGTATTGTTGGTAGTATGCAGAAATCCTAATGATTTGTGAGAGTTTATCTTATTTCCTGCAAATATGTTGAAATTTTTAGTTGTTTCTACTAGTTTTAGTTGATTCTTCATGGGTTTCTTAGTATACCATAATGCCATCTGCAAAGAATGATAGTTTTGTTCCTTTATTGTCTACTGCAATTCCTTCCATTTCTTTTTCTTCTCATTACTGTAGCTAACATTTCTAGTACAATATTAATTGTGATAATGAGCAATTTTGCTTCACTCTTGATCTTCCTGGAAAGATTTCTAGTTTATTTGTATTATAGATTAAAACCATACCTGTGTCATAAAAACAATTTGGTACAACTCCTTTTTTATCTATTTTTCTCCAAATAATTTATGTAGTATTGGGATTCATTGTTCCTTTACGATTTGGAAAAATTCATTAGTGAAACCATCTGAATCTGGAGATTTTTTTTTCATTTGTGGCTTTTAAAATTTTTCTCCCAAGATTTATTTGTGTCCTTTTTTCCCCTTCTGTTTATCTGAATAATTATATTTTTGTAATTATTCATCAATTTCATTTAACTTGTCAAATTGACTGAAATATAATTGGGTAAAATAACTCGTAATAATTGCTTTAATCTCATTTTCATTGGTGGTGCATTTACCCTTTTCATTTTTGAAACTGATCATTTGTTTTTTTCTTCTTTCTTTTTTAAATAAAATTAACCAATAGCTTATTTACATTATTGTTTATTTTTTCCCCATAAAATCAGTTCCTAGTTTTGTTTTTTAATTCAATGGCTTTCTTACTTTCAATTTTATTAATTTTCCCTTTGATTTTCAGAATTCTGGTTTTTATTCCATTTTGCTCTCTGCTTCCATTTTATGGGTGAACTCATTTAACATTAACAATTTTGATTACTAACTGTACATTTTTATTTCCATCCTATTTTCTTTTGTTTATCGGTTTTTCTCTTTTATTATTTTATACCTCCTCTAAATTCTTTTGTGCTTCTGACCACCACCTTCTTTTATCTGCCCTCCCTTTTATTAATCTACTTTTCCCATATCTTCTTCTCTTACTACTTCTCTCTTGGGAATACATACATACATACATACATACACTCTTTTTGAACCAATTTAGATTTGAATCAAGTTCAGGCATTCACCATTTACCTCTTCCCTATAAAATGTTCTTCCTTGCATGCCTATTTTATATGAGAAAAATTTTCCTTATTCTTTCCCTCTTCCACAGCATCCTTTTTTCTCATCATTTTTACATAATCTCAACAGAATCAATTCTTTCTTATACCATCTTTTTTTAGAATTCTCCTAATAAGGACAATTTTTTTAGAAATTACATGTACCATCTTTCCCTATGGAAATATAAAAAGTTTGGAACAGATAGGTGGTGCAGTGGATAGAGCATCAGCCCTGAAGTCAGGAGAATCTGAGTTCAAATCTGGCCTCACACACTTAACACTTCCTATAACTTTGTGACCCTGGGCAAGTCACTTAACCCCAATTGCCTCAGGGGGAACAAAAGGAAATATAAAGAGTTTAATCTTGTTGAATTCATTTGGAATTCTATTTCATGTTTGCCTTTTTATGTTTCTTATAAGTCCTATATTTAAAAGTCAGTTTTTCTATTCATCTCTGGTTGTTTCATCAGCTATGCTTGAAAGTCCTTTATTTCATTAAAAACCATTTCCCCCTTAACAGATTTATTTTCATTTTTTTTTCTGGATAAGTTATTCTTGGTTGTAATAACAGCTCTTTTACTTTCTGGAGTTTCAATTCCTCTGCTCTTGTAACAAGGTAGTTTTTTGTGTGTTTGTTTATTTTCCATGCTATTTTTTTCAATTTGAACTTTGTTAAAATTGGACTCCGTTTTCAGCAAAGAGGAGGGAAGAAGCATTGTATCAAGCTTCAGGATTTTTCACACTGCTGTTTTCAAGCTGGTTCTGGAGATTCAGTTGTTTGGAGTGTTTCCGAATCAGTGTGATCTGGATAGAGTTGTTACAATTCTCTTGGTTTGCATTCTGATTCAACTTGATTTCTTCAGACTACTAATCATATTGGTCCTCAGTCACTGATCCCTTAGGACCCAAAGTGATACTATTTTTCAGGGTTTCCTCTCTCTCTTGATGGAAAGTATTCCTCTCTGCCCTTGAATTTTGACCCAGAACTGAGTAAAGGCAATGAAGTTGCCAGTTACAAATCTTGCATCAGGTTTTTAGCACAGTTGTCACCACTTTCTGACCAGGTTCCAGGATCCCTTACAATCTCTGCCTTGAAAATTCCTGAAATTGCTGTTTCTGTCAGTACTTGGACCCACCACTGGATCTAAGTGTTGAATCCACTTAGGCTTCACCTCAACCTCCACCCCTATGACACAGATTTACTTATTTAACCTCCTACAATTGTTTTGGGCTAGAAGAATATCTCACTTGGATCTTTCATTGGCTCTGTCACCTGTGAATAAATTTGAGGCATTATTTTCAAGTTGTATGGGGGAGAATATTGGGAGAGCTCAGCTGATTTTTTTTTTCTTTGCTCCATCTTTCTCTATATCATTTCCATTTTTCCCCTTGAGGTCCTGTAAACTCATTTTCATATTTTCAGGTTCATTTTCAGAAATTACTGCCTATTTTCCTGTAATTCATATTAATTTTATTTATATAGATCAAAATACTATTATTTATTTAAAAACCTTCTTAATCTCATTAATATTCCTAAAATAGGTATTCTTACTGAGGTAGTTTAGAAAAAAAATTGGAAAATGAAATAGAAAGAAAAGAAAACTCAACTATTTCTTGAATTATTTGAGAGATTATGTCTTTTTAAAAATGTATTTCATTTGAAAAAATAGAGTAAGAAAAAAGAAAACCAGAAAAGAAAAAAATAAATAAAGCAAAACAAAAGAGATTATGATGTGTTGAGCAGAACATCAGGGAGGATTCAAAATATATAACAATAAATTACCAGATCAAAAATGTATATATATTAGTAGAAGAAATTGTATTCTGAATGTCTATTTTCTTTTTACTTCCTTGTAAATTATTCTTTCGTTCTCTGCTGAGGACCTTATTTGATTTATTTTTTTTCCAGTTTTTCATCCCTCCCCATCCCCAAACAAGCTACAGTTAAGAAAAGATATATTTATGTATACATATGTAGATATATACATACATACATATACATACTCACACCCACACATATTCCACACACACACATACTTCACATACATACACATCTTTGCTATCCATGCTGTCTTTAATTAAATTCTGTTCCTTAATTTGCCTTGTCGTTATTTAACCTTCCTCCACCCATAGATCCTTCCCTTGTCTTCTTTTCTAACCCTTTGCTTCCCTTTCTACTCATCTCCCCCCCTTATTTCTTTATAGATTTTGGAGGGTGCTATATCTTTTATGATATATATGTAGTTTTGCCTATTAGTTCTGCCCCAAGTCATCTTGATTTTTCACTATGTTCACCCTAAGATGCAATTTTTTTTCTATTTGTGGGGGAAATCTGGAGAGCTTGAAATTTACCAACCCACTCTGCCATCTTCCCAGAATCTTCTTCCCATTATATAAATCTTTAAAGTGCTAGGGCTTCCTCATATGTTAAAGGGCATGTGGTGACTTCCTCTGGTTTCCACTTTGATCATAAATTTTGCAGCACCTCTTCTCTTCCGATAAAAATAAAAAATTACCAAGAAGTTTTGTGGCTATCAAAGTCATAATCATTCTGGACAGAAATATTGAGAAAAAAGAAAAAGAAATATAAGTGAGGGTCCAAAATATCTGTGTAGCATTTTCTGTGATTTGTGCAATAATTATGCCCAATTTTAGAGTTAGAGCATCTCTGCTTATGAAAAATTGATGGGCAACAAGGGCAAATATAATTATATCCTTGTGTGTGAAAACATACAGAGTGGGGGGAAAAGAGGAGGGGAAGAGAGGAGAAAGCGGGGAGAGAGAGGGAGATGGGGAGAAGACATTTTGAGTATATCTACTTTGTCCTTTGTTTATGTGGCTCTGGATTTTTCCTCTGTATGTTTCCATCTTTGTGTATTTACAATTCCTCTGCTCCTTTATTTTAATTCTATTTAATCTCATTTCTTTGCTTTTCCATCTCTTTACCATTGCTCTCTGGAATAAAATCTTAAGTTATTTCTGGTATTTATTAAATAGGGTTTTGCATTCCCTTGTTCTTATTTTATAGAGTACTTTAATGAAGAATCTGGTTACTTTCTCTTTTCTGTCTTTTAACTTATACAGTTTTCAGTTTTATTTTTGAGAGAGTAAGACATTTATAGGACATCTGTGCTCCAAGATTGCCTTCTGTCATTAAATTAGATGAGATTATGAAATCATATATCCCAAAAATCATCTTATAATGATGGGTACCTACTTTAACCACCATTCCAGTATTTTTAATCTTTCAGTTTTTCATTGCCTTAATCTCTTCTAGCTAAATTGATAAGTTGAAACAGAATACCAATATTCCTTGCCTTTAAGATGCTTAAGCTCAGAGGGTAAAAAACTCGGAACTGATAGGAACTTCAGAAGCTGTCTGTCACAATTATATGTCCAAGATCTTTATTATGATTCAGGAAAAGATTTCTAGGACTAAAATTAAATACATTTTTCTATATAAATTATGATCTGAAATGGGATATTACATTCTGGAATAAAGTCTTGATATCTGAAACTGTTGAAATTGTCAAAAGCAATATATCTAATCAATTATGAATGACTATATTCTATGATTAAAAAGATGATTCAATTGTTATGAGCAGTCTTATCCTTAAAACAATCTTTGCTTTCCCTACGAGTTGTTATGTCCAAAATTCATTATTTGGAGGTGAACTTTCTGATGAACCTAAATGAACTCATTTAGGCTCTATGTCAGATAAGTGATATAAAGTAGACTGTTTGGACAAAAATTGATATGTAGCTCAGCAAGACCTTCCACACCTTGGGCTCTGTTTGCACAATTTCTGAGAACCCAACATCACCTTCATACACAAGAGGGTATCAGACTAAGATAAAATACATTATAAAACTTTCTGAACAGAATAAAAATTGATCAAAGAAGACAACACAATAACCAATCACATAAAAACTGATTGTAATAGGACATGGTATCTTGGCGTACTAAAGAACATTATTTTCTTCTCTTACAAGCACTAGTTTTTTGAAAAACTATAAGGAACCAGAATTTGAAAGAACAACATAAAGGTCACGTATTTGGAAAGTGTTTTTAAAGGAGATTTTATAGGTATCCTTAAAAAGATTTTGCAGAAGAATCAAGGCTTTTTGAGGAAATTAATGCAAGGACTGTATTCTTTCCTGATTTTCTTTTTCTCATTACAACTTGCCAACTTGGTCTTGTGGTCCCTTTCCAAAATACAGTCTTTTGGATTTCTTGCTATTTCATATTGTTTTCTGATGTTTCATAAAATGAAACGTCTTTTAAAATGGGTGAATCATCCTTTGTGTACACTGAAGTTTTTATTTCCTGATCCCTTTAACACATTACATTGTTGCTTCACAATGACAGAAAGCTTCAAAGTTTTGACCTGAGAAACTCGAAGGCACAACATACTGAGTTTGATCTGGAATACAACAAATCTTCCCATTTCCAAGTTCCGAATTTTGTCTTATAGTAGTGAACTAGATGAAAACATCATTAATGCATCATCCTTTCCTTTTTTCAGATAGTCTAGATTTTTAATGGTTTGAATATGGAGTATAATTGTCAATAATGATACTGAAATTTTCCAATGAATATTGCAGAGGTCACATTATATAATGGATTCAAAAAGAATTCATTATAAAAATCTTGGATTCAGAAAAACTTACCTGTCAACGTTGGCCCAGAGTAAGAATAATGGGAAAAGTCTAGAGGACAAATTAAGGATAGATGCTAAGGGAGCTTTGATCAGACTTTATCTGGAAATAGACTTAGTAATTCAAGTTTTGTTTTATTTTGGTTTTGTATGTTGCCTGTCTGTTGTAAATTGTTTAATGTGCTCACATGGATATAAAGGACTATTAACTGAAATATTGGACTTGAAAACTGAATCAATTTAAGTTGTGTTGCTTATAGTTTGAAGAATTCTAGAACAATTCATTCTAAATGCATGTTAGGCTTCTTATTAAACTAAAATTTCACAATAGGGAAAAAAGATACTAGGAATAGCTTACCATATAAGGAGTTTAATCTCCCTATAGCCATTGTGACTGTGGGAAGAGGTTTAGAGAGATACAGAATCCTATTGTATTTATTGTTTTCTGACTCTACAGACACACCAAAAAGAAAAAGAAAAAAAAAACATAAGCTTTAAAAATATAATTTGACTTTGTAGAACAAAGCAAGGTGTCTTTTATGCTTTCAATAGTTCTCTGGTTATCATACGAAGGCATAAAATAGAGAGACATGACCACTCGATGTATACAACACTGTCATGAGAAATGATGTGCATAAAGTCCAGATGGGATAGGTGATGTTCTCCAGATGTTCCTGCCTGAAGATGACATTGTACTGATTGAAGCCTGTGAATAAAGTAAGGTCTCTTCAATGTTTTTCCAATACATTGTATTCTCAATGACAGTAATGATTGTTAGTTACTATTTTTATATCTCAAGCAACTGACACTGTTTTTGAAGTAGATACTAAATAAACACTCAGGGATTTAATATGAATACATGATCACCCCCAAAAAAGTTCAGTTGTATAATCCACATAGGAAAAGTTATTACTTTTTTTCTGGATTATATATGTACTTAGTTGATGATGGTGATCATGATGATGATGATGATGATGATAACTAGCTAATAGCAATGATGATCTTGACCAAAGCATCAGTTCTCTAGCCTTCACTTTCTTCACAGTTAAGATAGACCTTGGGGAGAGATTAGACTTGACTTATGAATTCTAATTTTTATTAGCCTGCACTTAGTACAGTGAATGCTTATTAATACTAATTGATTAACTAATTGATGCTTTGATAGCTTGAACATGCACATGAATACAATAAGAGAGTGCCAAGACCAAATAGGAGGTTAGAAATCTGAAGTATATTTAGGAAATTATACTGTGCTTTCAATTGTTCCAATATTTTCCTTGCCTTCAGAGACCATCTTTTTAATGTATTCTAGGGAAATGGTGCTATGGATCTACAAATTAGGGCAACTAAATGGCTCAATGAACACAGCACCAGGCCTGAAATCAGCAAGATCTGAGTTCATATCTGGCTTTAGACACTTAACCTAGATAAGCCACTTAACTCTGTCCCAGTTCCTCATACATAAAATGAGTTGGAGAAATAAATGGCAAACTATTCCAGTATTTTGGACAAGAAAACTTAAATAGGATCACAAAGAATCAGATGTGAACAACAAACAACTGAACAACAACTTAAAGTGTGTATATGTCTAAACATCCAGAAGAAAAAAAAATCAAATATCAAGAAACCAGTCAGGATCTCACAAGACCTAACTGTTTATGTTACAAATGAAAGGAGATCTTGGAATATAATATTCTGAAAGGCAAAAGTATTGATTTACAGGCAAAAATAACTGAAATAATCCTGCAAATTAAGAGTATAATCCTTATTCTCTTAATTAGTATGTGTGATATAAGGGTGGGATGATTGATTTATTCAACCTTCCCCACTTAAATTAAGTAATAAAATGTTCAATCAATCTCAGAGGTGTTTTAAAGTCCTCTTTATAGTGACATTGCACACGAATTATTTATACAGGCCAAGAAAACTTGGCTATAACCCAGGGATCAAGGTGAGAGGGAATGGATTTGAGAAGCAAATATGACATTCCAGCACATGAAGTAAAAACAGTATTGAGCTGTGGTAAGAAAAGGAAGATATTGAAGAAAGTCATCAGTACTATAGGCATCTGGGAGTAGAAGACCAAGACTGAGTGAAGTCCTGAGAAAAGTAAGCTCTTTCATTAACTTCTCCTCCTGCTATTGGTCAATACACAGAAAACAGAATATAAATTGTATGTGACAAACTGAATTTGCCTCAACCACAAAGAGGCCAGGAATTAAGTACAGATATTTATATATAGTTGAGTTAGCAGAGAATCCAAACTCTGTCTAAAATTTTAGATTTTCCTAACAGGGGTTTTAGAGCAATTATATCTATACTCATTTTTAAATTAAAAACAAACTAAGATAACTAATAAGCTCATGAGAAGTGATAGAACTTCGGGGGTTTTATATCGTTGCTCACATCCATTAAGAGTAGGAAGAGTGTATCAAGGGTTTGCCACTCATGATCCTTTTCATCTGAGAAATTTTTACATCACCCCAAATATATAGGTATCTAAAACAGGTAAACAAATCTAAAATTACTAATTATACACTCCTACATTCAATTATGCAATCCCATATGGGATGACAACCCACAATTTAAGAAACTTTGGAATATATGATCATGAAGGAAGGAGTGGTAAAAATGGGTATCAGATGAATGTTGTTCTCATCTGAAATGAACAAAAAGGAGTTGAACATCCCAAGAGTTTTTTAGAGAAATACATCAAATTCAATAGACAATAAGCAGGAATTGAAAGGAATTAGTTTAAGGGGAAGGATAATACCTAGGAAAGAATAGCAGTAAGTAAAATAAACTCTGATTTTTAAGGGTGGAATAAAAGGGGGAAGCAAAGAATTAGAATCTAAGATATTATCCATAGGAGCTTAGCACATACATTGGATAATGGTTCACATATATGTATTCTTTCTTTGAACCAAGTTAGTTGTGAGATTTAAGCACTGTATATCCATACCTCACCATTTTCCACTGCTTTTACTTGTATACCTCTTTTACATGCAATACTTTCTTCCATTTTTCCTTTCCCTTCCCTTTCTCTGAGGCAATCAATCATTCCTCTCTTACCCATCCTTTTTTTTTTCTTTTTAGAACTTCAACCCAAAATAATTAACTCATTTCCACACCCTCTTTGTAAGCTCTTTCTTCTGTGGGTGTAATGCAATCTATTTTATTAATGGGACTATATTTTTGCCTTTCTTTGTATCCCTAGAAATTATTGTGGTCATGTGCAAAAATGTTTGTGGCAGCTTTTTTTGCAGTGGCAAGAAAACTGAGTGGATGCCCATCAGTTGGAAAATAACTGAATAAGTTATGGTATATGAATGTTATAGTATATTATTGTTCTATAATGATTAGCAGGATGATTTTAGAGAAGTCTGGAGAGACTTATGTGAACTGATGCTAAGTGAAGTGAGCAGAAACAGGAGATCATTGTACGTGGCAACAGCAAGATTATATGATGATCAATTCTGATGGACATGGCACTTTTTCAGCAATGAGATGATTCAGGCCAGTTCCAATGATCTTGTAATAAGAGAGTCATCTATACCCTGAGAGAGGATTGTGGGAATTGAGTGTGGATCACAACATAGAATTTTCACCCTTTTTGTTGTTAGTTGTTTGCATTTTATTTTCTTTCTCATTTTTTTCCTTTTTGATTTGATTTTTCTTGTGCAACAACATAATTGCATAAATATGTATACATATATTGGATTTAACATATATATTTTACCATGTTCAACATATATTGGATTACTTGCCATCTGGGGAGGGGATGGGGGAAAGGGAGAAAAAATGGAGCACAAGATTTTACAAGAATTAATGTTGAAAAATTATCTATGCATATGTTTTGAAAATTAAAAAATGCTTTAATAAAAAATAAATAAAATGAAAATGAAACAAAAGAAATTATTGTGGTATCTGACATGGTTTGTTCTCAATAATTGTTTGTTTTCTGATTGACAGTCCTGCAGTCTGTTTCTCTACTCCCTACCATTTTGTATCATCACTATCTCCACTCTCCTTTTAAACATTTAGGAAGAATTACCAGAAATAGAAAAACAATAGGAGTAAATGGAGACCCTGTACCCACTCCTCATTAATCCTCTTGGTACTTACAACTTTTTCACTCCCTTTCATTCAATCCTAATCTATCTCCTCTATGACTCCCATTCTAGTCTTAATCCCCTACCCATACTTATATACTTGCCATCAAGAATAGGTTAATCAGTGCCAAGAAGATTAGCAGGGGTAGGAAAGGGAATTGGGGGTGGGGTGTGAGGGCAGTGAGTAGGGTAGTCAATCTCTCTAAAATATTTAGATATTTTAATTGATCTGTGATTCCATGGGTATTATAGTTCATCCATTGATGCATCAAGATATTGGACTCAGCCCTTTTCGAAGTGGCAAAAAACTGGAACCTGAGTGGATGCCCATCAGATGGAGAATGGCTGAATAAGTTATGGTACATGAATATTATGGAATATTATTGTTCTATAAAAAATGTCCAGCAGGATGATTTCAGAAAGGTCTGGAGAGACTTACATGAACTGATGCTGAGTAAAATGAGAAGAACCAGGTGATCATTGTACATGGCAACAAGATTATATGATGATCAATTATGATGGATGTGGCTCTCATCAACAATGAGATGATTCAGACCAGTTCCAATGTCTTGTGATGAAGAAAGGCATCTACACCCAGTGAGAGGACTGCAGGAACTGAGTTTGGATCACAACATAGTATTTTCACTCTTTTTATTGTTTGCTTGCATTTTTTTCTCTTTTTTTTTTTCCTTTTTGATTTGGTTTTTCTTGTGCAGCAAGATAACTGTATAAATATGTATGTATATATGTATAAATATTCTGTGTATATATGTATGTATACATATATGTATGTATATAGTTAACATTTTTACCACGTTTAACATATATTGGATTATTTGCTATCTAGGAGAAGGGGTAAGGGAAGGGAGAGGAAATTGGAACACAAGGTTTTGCAAGGACTAATGCTGAAAAATTATGCATGCATATCTTTTGAAAATTAAAAAGCTTTAATAAAAAAATGAAAATAAATAAATAAATAAGCAAATAAATAAATATTGGGCTCAGGACTCAATATGAATGCTAGACTTGAGTCAGAAAGATCTAGGTTTAAATATGGCCTCAAATATGGCCCAAGTACCTCTATCACTATGGAAATTCATTTGATCACCATCTTCTTCAGTTTTCTCATCTGCAGAAATGCTAATAATAATAGTGCCTACTTATCAGTGTTATTATGAAGATAAAATGAGTTGATATAAGTAAAAATCTTTGAAAACTCCAAAGCACTAGTTCTAGTTACTTTTTTCTAGTTATTGTTACTCACAATCTTTCCGTAAAATCATCATAGACGAACTACCCAGGATTCCTATACTTCTTTTCATATCTTGGTGGGTAGCAATAAAGCACTTGAGTTTTTCATCTGATTTTTCAAAAGAAACAGAAAAAAAGATTATAAATCTCATGTTAGGCAGCCAGTTGGAGAGCAATGGATAGAATACTAGGCTTGGAATCAGGAAGATTCTACTTCATAAGTTCAAATCTGGTCCAAGATTCTTACTAGATATATGACTTTGGGCAAGTCACTCAATCCTGTTTGTTTTAGTTTTCTCATCTGTAAAATGAGATAGAGATGAAAATAGCAAACCACTTCAGTATCTTTGCCAAGAAAATCCCAAATGGAGTCCAAAGAGTTGGACACAACTGAAAGGACTGAACAATTCCCTTGTTAGTTTCACAACCCTAGGGACAGGATAAAGAGTGAAATCCATCTTCTTATAATCTGTGTGCATTTGGACAAGAACTTAATTTTTTTCAGAGTAATAGTTGCATTCTATGGTTTGCTTTTTTTCAAGGCACCTATTACATGTTGTCCCACTTATCTCTATTATTCTGTTTCCTCATTCTTCAGAAGGCTTCAGTCAATATTCACATCCCCTATTCTCCCCCCAACTTCTCTATTTCTGTTAATAGCACAACATATCCTCCTGATGACTAAGTTTTTGACTCTCTCTGCTCCAAAGATCCTAAGCATCCAATCAGCTGAGAAATCATTTCATTTCTGTCATTTCTTCTTTTACCACAACTTCAATATCCAATCCATAAAGCAACACAGTGCATTCATGGTACAAAGGAAACAACACAAGTTTGGGAGTCCATATTTGCTTCAAATTCTGCTGCATCCCAATATCAATCCTCTTTTCACAATATCAGCACTTTTTAAACTCTTAAAAATTATAGAGGATGGAACAGTTAAGTGGTGCAGTAGATAGAGCACAGGCCCTGGAATAAGAGTGACCAAAATGCAAATCTGGCTTCACACACTAGCTTGGTGACCTTGGACAATCACTTAAGCCCATATCTCAAAAAAAAAAAATTACCAGGGACTTTACAAAAAGAGGTTTTGATTATGTGAATTATATGTATTGATATTTACCAAAGTAGAAATTCTTTAAGACATTTTAGCATTATTATGAAAATTATTTTTTATTTTGTGGATCTCCTGAAAAGGTCGCAAAGCCCTCCACATCATACTTCAAGAACCATTTGACTGCATTATGCTACCATGCTTTGTCTTTTTAGCACAAGACCCTAAAGTCAGATAGAATTCAGTTCCAATTCCACCTCCTTCATTTAATGTGTGTCTTTGGGTAAATCACTTAACCTTTCTCCCTTATTACCCTCATCTTTAAAGTAAGATTGAGCCAAATGACCATTGACGTCACTTTTAGCTCTAAATATATAATCCAGCGGTCTCTACTCAACTTTCATTGTAACAACCCTAAAAGGTAGAATGACATGACAGAAAACAATGCTGAATTGAAACTTAACAAAGTCTTAGATTAAAATCCTATATTTTATTCTTATTAGGATGAGTGTCATTTAACTTTGCTATGTTTTATTTCTCATCAGTAAAATGAGGGTAATACCTGTTGTTGGGATGAAATTAGAAAATGTACATAAAGTATTCTACTATCCTTAGAGCATTACATAAAGACAAATAGGGACTTCCGGTTAAGATGGCGGAGAGGAGGCTCACAGTTGCATAAGCTCCGCGCTTTCTCTCACTATCCACTTCATTACAAGCCTCTGAATCAATGCTTGACTGAAAAAAACCCACAAATAGTTACCAAGAGAAGCCATCCTTAAGATCCGCCAAGAAAGGTCTGTCTTTACTGGAGGGCTGGGGCGGTTTTAGATCGGGCGCAGGCGGCGGGCAGCGGCAGTGAGGGCACAGGAGCAGACTGGAGAGGGGGTGGAGAGTGATCGTAGCCGTTTCTGCGGGGAGAGCTTCGCTACAGGTTTGGATACTTTCCTCCGGCAGCAAGTCAACAGCCCAGCAGAGAAGCTAAAAACACCGGGGCTGAAGAATACAACCCCAAACAGCTGGAGTCTCTCAGGACCTGGCCGCCCCCCCCCTTCCCCCCCCCCCAGTGACTCAGCACGCTCTGGGATCTCAGAGCGCAGGCGCAGCACAGTCCTGCTAGTGCCTCACTGCTGCCCCTGCAGTCTGTAGAGGAAGCTCGATAACACACCCAGCCCCCCCCCCCAAAGAAAGACTCCAGTTTTTTCTGTTTTTCTTTGGTAGTTTGTCTCTGATTAATAGACAGAATGAGCAAGAAGCTGAAGAGGACTTTAACCCTTGACAGCTTCTACACAGATAGAGAGCAGACTCTAAATCCTGAGGAGACTAAAAACAGGCAGTCCCCAGGTGATTCCCCAAAGGAGGAGATTGTCTGTTCCTCAGCACAGATGAACCTCATAGAAGTGATTAAAAAGGCTCTCACAAGGGAGCTAGAAGAAAAATGGGGAAAGCAGAGTGAGGCTTGGGAAAAGGAGAGGGAGGCTTGGCAAAAGAGCCTGGAGAAAGTTAAAGAGAGAGTGGATAAAGAAGTAAAATCCTTGAAAAATAGGATTAGTGAACTGGAAACAGAAAACAGCTCTCTAAAAAACAAAATTGGCGAAATGGAAAAAAATTCCATAGAGCAAAACAACTCAATTGGACATATACAAAAAGAAGTAAAAAAAAAAAAGCTAACGAAGAAAATAACTCACTAAAAATTAAAACTGAACAAATAGAAATGACTGATTCAGTGAGACATCAAGAATCAGTCAGGCAAAATCAAAAAAATGAAAGATTGGGAAAAAATGTCAAATATTTACTTGGAAAAACAACAGACATGGAAAATAGATCGAGGAGAGATAACCTGAGGATCATCGGACTACCAGAAAATTATGATGAAAAAAAGAGCCTGGACACTGTCTTCCAGGAAATTATCAAAGAGAACTGCCCAGAAGTAATAGAACCGGAAGGGAAAATAGGCGTTGAAAGAATTCATCGAACACCTTCTGAAAAAGCCCCTAAAATAAAGACTCCGAGGAATATTGTGGCCAAACTTCAGAATTTCCAGACTAAAGAAAAAATTTTACAAGCAGCCAGGAAAAAACAGTTCAAATACCGAGATGCAACAATAAGGGTCACGCAAGATCTGGCTGCCTCAACATTAAAGGATCGAAGGCCCTGGAATCAGATATTCTGAAAGGCAAAAGAACTTGGAATGCAGCCAAGAATAAACTATCCAGCGAAGCTGAGTATTTTTTCCACGGAAGAAGATGGACATTCAACGAAGTAAGCGAATTTCATCTATTTCTGATGAAAAAACCAGAACTTAACAAAAAGTTTGATCTACAAATATAGAACTCAAGAGAAATCTAAAAAGGTAAAGATTAATCTTGGGAACTATATTTTGACTATATAGATGTATAAAGAATACATGTATACCTTGTTCTAGAAATTGATGTGGAAAGGACATTGTACCAGAAAAAGGGTAAAGTGGGGGTAGTACATCTCATGAAGAGGCATAGGAAACCTATTATATCTGAGAGAAAGAATGGAGGGGGATGAATATAGTGGGTATCTTACTGCCTTCAGAATTGGCTTTAAGTGAAAAATCTTAAGACATATTCAATCTATGGTGAAACTTCTCCCACCTCATTGAAAAGTGAGAAGGGAAAAGTAAAAAGGGAAGGGTACAAGAAAGGGGAAGGGATTCAAAGGGAGGAGGGAGGGATACTAAAGAGGGAGAGCTGCGCGACATTAGCGGGACCAATAGGGAAGAAGGGAAGGAGGGCAAGAAAAAGAAAAGTATAATCTGGGGATATTAGGATGGCAGAAAATGCAGAATTGGTTATTTTAACCGCAAATGTGAATGGGATGAACTCTCCCATAAAAAGGAGGCGGATAGCACACTGGATCAAAAGTCAGAACCCTACAATCTGTTGTTTACAGGAAACACACCTGAAGCGGGGAGATACATGCAGGTTAAAGGTAAAAGGTTGGAGCAAAATCTACTATGCTTCAGGTGAAGTCAAAAAAGCAGGGGGTAGCCATCCTGATCTCAGATCAAGCTAAAGCAAAAATTGACCTAATTAAAAGAGATAAGGAAGGACACTATATCTTGCTAAAGGGTAGCATGGATAATGAAGCACTATCTATATTAAACATATATGCACCAAGTGGTATAGCATCTAACTTCCTTAAAGAGAAGCTAAGAGAGTTGCGAGAAGAAATAGACAGCAAAACTATAATAGTGGGAGATCTTAACCTTGCACTCTCAGAATTAGATAAATCAAACCACAAAATAAATAAGAAAGAAGTCAAAGAGGTAAATAGAATACTAGAAAAGTTAGATATGATAGATCTCTGGAGAAAATGTAATGGAGACAGAAAGGAATACACTTTCTTTTCAGCAGTTCATGGAACCTATACAAAAATTGACCATATATTAGGACATAAAAACCTCAAACTCAAATGTAGTAAGGCAGAAATAGTAAATGCATCCTTTTCAGACCACGATGCAATGAAAATTACATTCAACAAAAAAGCAGGGGGTAGCCATCCTTATCTCAGATCAAGCAAAAGCAAAGATTGATCTAATTAAAAGAGATAAGGAAGGAAACTATATCTTGCTTAAGGGTACTAGAGACAATGAAGCAATATCAGTATTAAACATATATGCACCAAGTGGTATAGCATCTAACTTCCTTAAAGAGAAGCTAAGAGAGTTGCGAGAAGAAATAGACAGCAAAACTATAATAGTGGGAGATCTCAATCTTGCACTCTCAGATTGAGATAAATCAAATCACAAAACAAATAAGAAAGAAATTAAAGAGGTAAATAGAATATTAGAAAAATTAGGTATGATAGATCTCTGGAGAAAACTGAATGGTGACAGAAAGGAGTATACTTTCTTCTCAGCAGTTCATGGAACCTACACAAAAATTGACCAAAATTTTGAGGACACAAAGACCTCAAAATTAAATGCAGGAAGGCAGAAATAGTCAATGCTTTCTTTTCAGACCACAATGCAATAAAAATTACATTCAACAAAAAGTTAGGTGTAAATAGACCAAAAAGTCATTGGAAACTAAATAATCTCATACTAAAGAATGATTGGGTGAAACAGCAAATCATAGACATAATTAATAACTTCACCCAAGAAAACGATAATAATGAGACATCATATCAAAATTTATGGGATGCAGCCAAAGCGGTAATAAGGGGAAATTTTATATCCTTAGAGGCTTACTTGAATAAAATAGAAAAAGAGAAGATCAATGAATTGGTTTGCAACTAAAAATGCTAGAAAAGGAACAAATTAAAAACCCCCAATCAATTATTAAACTTGAAATTCTAAAAGTAAAAGGTGAGATCAATAAAATTGAAAGTAAAAAAACTATTGAATTGATTAATAAAACTAAGAGTTGGTTCTATGAAAAAACCAACAAAATAGACAAACCCTTAGTAAATCTGATTAAAAAAAGGAAAGAGGAAAATCAAATTGTTAGTCTTAAAAATGAAAAGGGAGAACTCACCACTAACGAAGAGGAAATTAGAGCAATAATTAGGAGTTACTTTGCCCAACTTTATGCCAATAAATTCGACAACTTAAATGAAATAGAAAAATACCTCCAAAAATACAGCTTGCCCAAACTAACAGAGGAAGAAGTAAATATCCTAAACAGTCCCATCTCAGAAAAAGAAATAGAACAAACTATCAATCAACTCCCTAAGAAAAAATCCCCAGGACCAGATGGATTTACATGTGAATTCTACCAAACATTTAAAGAACAATTAACTCCAATGTTATATAAACTATTTGAAAAAATAGGGATTGAAGGAGTCCTACCAAACTCCTTTTATGACACAGATATGGTACTGATACCTAAACCAGGTAGGCTGAAAACAGAGAAAGAAAATTATAGACCAATCTCCCTAATGAATATTGATGCTAAAATCTTAAATAAAATATTAGCAAAAAGATTACAGAAAATTGTCACCAGGATAATACACTATGACCAAGTAGGATTTATACCAGGAATGCAGGGCTGGTTCAATATTAGGAAAACTATTAGCATAATTGACTATATCAATAACCAAACAAACAAAAACCACATGATCATCTCAATAGATGCAGAAAAAGCATTTGATAAAATCCAACATCCATTCCTAATAAAAACACTTGAGAGCATAGGAATAAATGGACTTTTCCTTAAAATAGTCAGGAGCATATATTTAAAACCATCAGTAAGCATCATATGCAATGGGGAAAAACTGGAACCTTTTCCAGTAAGATCTGGAGTGAAGCAAGGCTGCCCACTATCACCATTATTATTTAATATCGTATTAGAAACACTAGCCTCGGCTATAAGAGTCGAGAAAGATATAAAAGAAATTAGAGTAGGCAATGAGGAAACCAAACTATCACTCTTTGCAGATGATATGATGGTATACCTAGAGAACCCCAGAGATTCTACCAAAAAGCTATTGGAAATAATTCATAATTTTAGCAAAGTAGCTGGCTACAAAATAAATTCCCATAAATCCTCAGCATTTTTATACATCACCAACAAAACCCAACAGCAAGAGATACAAAGAGAAATTCCATTCAGAATAACTGTTGATACCATAAAATATTTGGGAATCTATCTACCAAAGGAAAGTCAGGAATTATATGAGCAAAATTATAAAAAAGTCTCCACACAAATAAAGTCAGACTTAAATAATTGGAAAAATATTAAGTGCTCTTGGATCGGCCGAGCGAACATAATAAAGATGACAATACTCCCTAAACTAATCTATTTATTTAGTGCTATACCAATCAGACTTCCAAGAAAATATTTTATTGATCTAGAAAAAATAACAACAAAATTCATATGGAACAATAGAAAGTCGAGAATCTCAAGGGAATTAATGAAAAAAAAATCAAATGAAGGTGGCCTAGCTGTACCTGATCTAAAATTATATTATAAAGCAGCAGTCACCAAAACCATTTGGTATTGGCTAAGAAATAGATTAGTGGATCAGTGGAAAAGGCTAGGCTCACAAGACAGAATAGTCAATTATAGCAATCTAGTGTTTGACAAACCCAAAGCCCCTAACTTCTGGGAAAAGAATTCATTATTTGATAAAAACTGCTGGGATAATTGGAAATTAGTATGGCAGAAATTAGGCATGGACCCACACTTAACACCATATACCAAGATAAGATCAAAATGGGTCTATGACCTAGGCATAAAGAACGAGACTATAAATAAATTAGAGGAACATAGAATAGTTTATCTCTCAGACTTGTGGAGGAGAAAGAAATTTGTGACCAAAGATGAACTAGAGACCATTACTGATCACAGAATAGAAAATTTCGATTACATCAAATTAAAAAGCTTTTGTACAAATAAAACTAATGCAAACAAGATTAGAAGGGAAGCAACAAACTGGGAAAACATTTTCACAGTTAAAGGTTCTGATAAAGGCCTCATTTCCAAAATATATAGAGAACTGACTCAAATTTATAAGAAATCAAGCCATTCTCCAATTGATAAATGGTCAAAGGATATGAACAGACAATTTTCAGAGGATGAGATTGAAACTATTACCACTCATATGAAAGAGTGTTCCAAATCATTATTGATCAGAGAAATGCAAATTAAGACAACTCTGAGATACCACTACACACCTGTCAGATTGGCTAAGATGACAGGAAAAAATAATGATGAATGTTGGAGGGGATGCGGGAAAACTGGGACACTAATGCATTGTTGGTGGAGTTGTGAACGAATCCAACCATTCTGGAGAGCAATCTGGAATTATGCCCAAAAAATTATCAAATTGTGCATACCCTTTGATCCAGCAGTGTTTCTATTGGGCTTATATCCCAAAGAAATACTAAAGAAGGGAAAGGGACCTGTATGTGCCAAAATGTTTGTAGCAGCCCTGTTTGTAGTGGCTAGAAACTGGAAAATGAATGGATGCCCATCAATTGGAGAATGGCTGGGTAAATTGTGGTATATGAATGTTATGGAATATTATTGTTCTGTAAGAAATGACCAGCAGGATGAATACAGAGAGGACTGGCGAGACTTACATGAACTGATGCTAAGTGAAATGAGCAGAACCAGGAGATCATTATACACTTCGACAACGATATTGTATGAGGACATATTTTGATGGAAGTGGATTTCTTTGACAAAGAGACCTGAGTTTCAATTGATAAATGACGGACAAAAGCAGCTACACCCAAAGAAAGAACACTGGGAAACGAATGTAAACTATCTGCATTTTTGTTTTTCTTCCCGGATTATTTATACCTTCTGAATCCAATTCTCCCTACGCAATAAGAGAACTGTTCGGTTCTGCAAACATATATTGTATCTAGGATATACTGCAACATATCCAACATATAAAGGACTGCTTGCCATCTAGGGGAGGGGGTGGAGGGAGGGAGGGGGAAAAAAATCGGAACAGAAACGAGTGTCAATATAATGTAATTATTAATTAAAAAATTAAAAAAAAAAAAAAAAAGAACCTGGGCAGGAGACTTTGGGAAGTCAAAAAAAAAAAAAAAAAAAAAAAAAAACATAAAGACAAATACTATCATTCTGATCCTCATAACCTCTCTCTCGCCTATTCCTTTAAAATAAAATCCGTATACCTCTTCCTAAATAATATTCCTAATGTGAACCTCACTCTTCTGTTCCAAACCCCCATTGTCTATGGAATAAAGACTAAACTCCTCAACATGTCATCCAATTTTTGATCCCTCCCTTGGACCATAAAACCATCTGGCCTCCAGGCAGGACTAAGAACTTTCCGTCTGCCTTCTTGCCTTCTAGCCTTCTATCATTATTCCCATTTTAAAGTTGAAGAAACTGAGATTATAATTCATCCAGGCTCATATATAAATATCCAAGGTCAGATTAGGATTCAGGTCTTCAAGACTTAATGCTCCATAATTGTACTACACCAATCTTTCATATTTTGTAATTACCTATATTTAGGTGGGCAATAAGTTTTATTAAGAACTTACTCTGTACCAATAATGTATTGATCATTGGGGACTACAAAGAGAAAAAAGGAAGGCAGTCTCTGTTTCTAAAGGACATATTCTAATGAGGGAGGATAATGCACAAAAGGAGCTAAAAATCAGAGATGGGAACTGGATAAAGGTACTTGACATTGGGAACATGGTTATAAAGTCTGAACATTGAGGAGGAGAGCTTTAGAACAATGAGGGTTGGCTGGTTTGTGGCTCTCCACAAAAGGAAGGATGCAATTTGGAAATGGTAAAAGACCAATATGATTGGAAGACATTTCATGATGAAAATCACAGAAATGTTTCAATGTTCAAAAGTGGAAGAAGAAATGGTTAAGACCCAGTGGCAAAGTCTGGAAACTCAGAAGTAGAGCTGAAAGGAGAATGAAATTCATATTCATTACTCTTTCTAGACCCTGATGGCAATTATCTATAAATCCCAAAGTCATTTTCTTCCTCATTTCAAGAAAACCCAAGAAAAATCTTCCTCTCTCTGAATCCTGCTCTTATACTTACAAGCTTCAATTTACATATGATTGTCACCTCAAATACACTAAGTTCTCAATTTGGGAACCTTCTCAAATACTTTCATCAATACCTTCATTCCAGCCAACCATATAAAAGGATGATCATCCACTTGATCTCATCCTAGTTCCTCTATTGCTGTTCATTTGCTTTCTAGTTGCCTGTCTCTTCATGAATCTATATGGGGTTTTCTTGGCAAACATACTATTGAAACTGAGACAAACAGGACTATTAAATGACTTGCCCAGGATTACAGAGCTAGTAAGAGTCTGAGACCACATTTGAACTCAGGAAAAAGAGTCTTCTGGAGGCTGGCACTCTTATCCACTGTGCTACCTAGCTATCTCCTACAAAATCTATAACTTTGAAATTCTTCTGTCTTTATTTAACATATCTTTCCATCACTCCCAAAACTTCATCTTCCCAAAACATATACTTTACAACACTCACTTTATCCCTCAAAAGTTTCACTCACAGCCTTTCCAAGTCTTTATCCTATAGTTAAACATTTCAGTTGTATACATCATTTACCTTTTCATTCATCCCTTTGCAAACTCCACTATCCCATCATTGTCCAGGCTCCTGCACACTTGTTACAAAGTGCCAGTGGAGGAAATCATGCAATTGTTATTTTCTGAGTTAGTTATATTATATAATCTTAATTGGGTTTTTACTCCTTCATATAAATCCCCTTTTCCTTAAGATTTCTACATCTAAATCCTTCACAGCTTATTTCTAATTTTCTTTTCTTTCCTCCAGAGTTCCCCTCCCTCTCAACAGAAAGCTTGGACTTAGATTTTGCTTGGAAAGAAATTAAATAATATATCATAATAAAATAAAAGAGTAATGAATAAAGGTAATATGAAAAAATGTTCAAAATGGAAAAGAAATGACATCTCGAATCAATATCAATATATCTGTATGTAAAATCAAAATATAAATTATAGAAACAAATAATTTCATTAAAGATAATATTTCAATAAGTAACATTAAAATTTGTGAGATACAGCTAAAGCAATGCTTATAAAAAGTTGAATCTCCAAAAAGTTACACTAAAAATAGAAAAATAGAAAGTCAATTAATTGAGTATATATTTTTAAAGGTTAATGTTAAAAATAAATACCAAAAAAAAATCTTGAAAATTTGAGGATCATAGGAAAAAACAACTTGAAATTAAATAGAACTTTAGAGCACATTAGCCCCAAGAGCCAACTTAAAGTACTTTGGTAAGAAAATTAACTAGACAACCTGGATTCTAATCTCATCTTCCTTATTTAACCTTCGTTTAAATCATTTAATCCAATGGAGCTAGGTAGCACAGTGGATTCTTCCTGAGTTCAAATGTAATCTCGGACACTTACACACTGTGTAAGTCTGGGAAAATCACTTAATAGCTCTGTGTTGTGACACAACTCACCTAACAGTGGCTGCTGGAGATCCAATCCAGACCTGTAGAATGGATCTCCTCGTGTGAGAGGATGATACAAGGAGACTGAGAGGCAGTTGCTATTTTTGGACCTCTCTGACTGAGAGGCCGTTGCATTGTCTGACTTCTCTCCTCTTCCCTCTGCCTCTAATTTATCTCGTTCCCAGTCTGTAACACCTGTGTCAGCAAAGGCTGCCTTGCAACTCCTTCAGATGCTATGATCCACAGCTGTGGAGGCTCTCGGAAAATTGAACTGCGCTTTAACAGCTTTGTTTGCTTCAGTTTCCTCATCTGTAAAATGAATTTGAGAAGGAAATGGCTAGTTATTCCAGTATCTTTGCTCAAAAAAAAATCCTTAATGAAGTGAGACAGGATTTTAAAAAATGATTAAATGACAAGAAGACAAATTTAATCACACACTTAATGATTTTCCTTTTCTGTAAAACAAAGAGATCAGATTGGATAATCTCAAAGGCCTCTTAATTTTAGATTTACTATCCTCAAATTTATAATCCACCAGGTAACCTGATCTAGGGAAGGGGAACCAAATTACCAAAAATAACATGTGAATAAGATGAATTCATAATGGAGCATAAATGAAAAATACATCAGAAAATATTATATACCAGAAAAACAGATTTCAAAAGAAGTTGAGAAGCATAAACAAAAATTGTGAAATATTCAAAACAACAAAATAAGAAAATGAGATTTTGATTAACCAAATTTGAGGGGAGGGAACTGAGCAAATTATATATTTACTGCTAAAACAATAAATAAGTAAATTTAGATTTACAAGCAAATTCTATCAAAGAGCATTTAATACATATACTATAAAAATTAAGCTCAATAATAGAAATAGAGAACATTCTTCCAAATTTTTTTGTGATAAAAATATGGTCCAATATTCAAGCCAGTGAGAGATATATGAAAAAAGCATATGCCAAAGTCACTAATGCTTTTAAAATATTATATAAATTACATCAAATTATATAAAATCTCTAAAGGAAGACACTGTAGATATATAGCAAGATTTTAATTTACTATGACCAAATTGATTCATATTAAGGTTGAAAGGATGGATTATCATTAAGAAAATAGAATTAACATATAAACTACAAAAATAAGAGAAAATACATGATTTTGTCAATAAATTAAAAAAAAAACTTTTTTAAAAGTTTGTAAAAGTAGCACTCATTTATGTTAAACCCCTTTCCCTCCAAAAAGCATATACACATGAAGAGGCCTTTAATACAATCAAGAGGATAGATTTAAAAGGGAGAGCCATCATTATTTGCAAAAGAACAATAAAAGAAACATTCTAAGCATATGCAGGGGTAAAACAAGGTGGTTTCCTCTCTTCATTTTTATTATATATAGTTTTCAAAATCCAAGACAAGAAGAGAACGATAAAAGTATCAGCAAAAGCTGATGAGAGAAAATTATTTTCAGGTGACATGAAATTCAGTGAAGAAACTGATACAACTAATAGTTTTAGCAAGGCAGCAGTATTCAAAGTAAATTTACAAAAAATTAATAACGTTTCTATATAGGACAAAACTAAAAAGAAATTATAACAAGAAAAATCAGTTTAAAAAACCATGAAATGCATAAAAACCTCATCATTCAGCTTCCATTGAACACGCAAGATTTAGAAATACAATTACAAAATACTCTTCATGGAAATAAAAGAACATTTAAATAAATTGAGAGCCAATTACTCTCCTGGATGTCTCTTTTCTCTGCCACTGCTCAGACATCCTTTTACTCCTCAAAGATATAATGGAAAGGCCAGGCCTGCTCTAACCCTCAAATCCAGAGCCTCAAAATCTCTCCCTCTAGTTCTGAGATAGTTTCTTCCTTTTATACAAATTGGTTAAAGAATAACTCCATTTTGCAACATAAAAGTGGCTTTGATTAATTCAAGATATATAAGCCTTGTTCAATAAGTCCAATTGTCTAAATTTTTATTCAGTAAAAAGCGTTCACACTTAGTTAAGATATTAGAGCTAAAATGGGTAGTTTCAACACCATTCTTAGTGTGTGTATGTGTGTGTAATGTGTGTGTTATCTGTATATGTACAAATATATGTATTACATGTACATATATCTAGTATATATACAAATATCTATGTATATGTATGTATATGCATATGTGTATATATAAAGCCCTAATTAATAATAATAAGAAGTATTTAATATTATTTTAAGGTTTGCAAAGTGTTTTACAAATGTATATTTTTTCTTCACAACAACTCTGGGAGATAAATGCTATCATTATTCTCATTTTATAGGTGAGGAAACTGATATGCAAAAGTTAGATGATTTGCTCAGGTTCACAAAGTAAAGATACATAAGGTTGGGTTTAAATCCAGTTCTTCATGATCTGAAATCAAAAACTCTAAATACACTGTGCCACCTAGGTTCTGAACTATACTATCATATCATTAACAACTTACTGGACATCTGCAACCTAATGTCACCTAAGCATCTAAAATAAGTATGTTCAAAATAGAATTCATTGTTTTTTTCTTTAAAACTCTTTCTTCTCCCTCACTTTCCTCTTTCTATTGAAGAGTTACTTAGATTTTTCGAGTTACTTAGATTTACAACCTCAGTTCATTCATATTTAAATCTAATTTTTCCATTATCTTATACTTCATATTCAAATTAATGGCTAAGTCTTACATTTATTTCTACTTCTATAACATTTCTTATATATATTCCGTTTCTTCTACTCAAAAAGCCACCATCCTAATCCTGGCCCTAATGATTGCTCATTTCTATTCATTATCTCTCACTAACTAGGGGACTAATAGCATCCTAATTACTCTCACCTCTCTATTCATGATCTACTCAGCTGCAAAATTTATATTTCTAAAGCTTGGGTATGACCATGTTATACCCCTGTTTAAGAGGCATTTATTAGTCCCTATTTCCTTAAATATAAAATGCAAACTTCTCTGTTTCGCCTTTAGAAGCCTTCACAATTTGGTGTCAACCTTCCTTTATAGGCTTATTAAATTCCCCTAAACTCTGTGTTCCAAATAAACTGGGACTTGCTCTCCTCTCTTCCTTCCCTATCTCTTCATTTGCACAAGCTACCCCCTTATACCTAGAATGCATTCTTTTTTCACCAATCTCTAGTTTCCTCTTATAATAATTCTATTTTCTCTCATAGACCACTTTGGCAGTCTAATGAAATCTATGGCTTATATCTTAAAATAATGATTTAAATGCATAAAATAAAATATATAGGATTACAAAGAAAATCAGTTATATTAAAATATATTGATAAGAAATTTTTAAAAGTTCATAAGAACCTTTGCCCTAGAGAAAGCCTGTTCTGTTGTTGTTTTCCTCTCACATACTCTGAAATTACCTTGCAGCTACTTGCTGTGTAATTTGTGACTATGTTCATATTGTTTTATACTAATAGACTATAAGCTCCTTGAGGGTAGAGAATATTTCATTTTTGATCTTTTGATCTTTAGAACCTGATACCTAATGGAAACTTAAATGTTTATTAAATAAATGAATGGATTCAAGACATTCTTAATTTGGCTCCATGCAAAATAGTTAGCCTTATCCCATACCATTCTCCTTGTATTCTGTCTCAATCAATCTGGCCTAATCTCTATTCCCCATCTTTTTATCCCAATTTTGCCATTACTCATATTGTTCCCCAAGTTTGAGACAGATATTTTTCTATCCAATATCCATCTATTGATGAAAATCTTTAAGTCTTTCCTTTCCTTTAAGACTTCCCTTCTCCATAAAATATTTCTAGACCATGCCCCTTAAACTTTCTTTCAACACTTTGTCTAGACATTTCATTTTAGTCTCTCATCAATTTATTTGCACTTACCAGGGAAGCTAGATGGCACAATGGATGGAGTCCTGCATCTGGTGTCATTTCCTTGTCTTGCTTTTTTTTCTGTAAAATGGGGATAGTAAAAGCTAGGGTTGTTGTGAGGATAAAATAAAATAATATTTGTAAAGCATTTTGCAAATATTAAAATGCTGCATAAATGCTAGATATTCTTATTATTATACTTGTCTTTCCTTTTTCTTGTAAGCTCTTTGAAAGCAGGGTTTGTGTCCTATCTTTGTATTTCTTACACTTGATGTAGCATCTTTCACATAGAAGATGCTGCTTAAAAATTAAATGGCATTATATTTTTCAAAGATCCTGTTTTATCTCTATTTCTCTCACTCACTTTTTGTCATTGTGCTATCTTTTTCTATGGTCCACGACTCTCTGGATACAAGAAGCTGAAATTATATTACTTTGTGAACAATAAAAAAGGGAAATCAAGAAATTATCCCTTCAAGAGAGAAGTATAATTTATGCAGATCAGAACTGCAACAAGGTCAGTAGTCACCCCCAGTGGAACACACAGAGAGGTACAACAAAGTATTATTTTAATGACTTTTTATATAAATGCACTTATTTTTAATACCAGAAAACTCTACTCTCCATAGATCTTGTACATATTTATTTTATAATGAGTCAAGCATTGAAATGAATGCTTAAAACCTGCCAAGGACAGTAGTAAGAATACTCTTTTGAAAAGAATACTCTGTTACCTCCAGAGTTAATAAAAAATTCTCTGACTTTTAACATCTTTCTTAATCTTCTTGCCTTTCTGATCTTTTCATATTGTATTTTCTTCCACATACTCTAAGATACAGTGACAATGTTCTCCTCATCCTTTGTAAAAGACAATCTATCTTCCAACTCTGTGCTTTTCTGCTGATTGTCCCCCATATCTGGAATGCTCTTCTCAACTCCTCCTCCTCGCTTCCCTGACTTCCTTTAAATCTCAACAAAAATCCCACCTTTTGCAAGAAGTCTTTCTGACTCTTCCTCAATTTTTGTGCCTTTCCACTCAGATTACTTTCAGTAATCTTCAAGTTATCTTATATAAGTCTTGTGTACATCTAGTCAGTTCCAAGTTAGGGTGTGAGCTCTCTGAGGGCAGAGATTCTGTTTTATATTTGTCTTTTTATTTATCTCATTATAGTGCCTGGCACATTATAAGCACTTGATAACTGGTTGTTGACTGGCTAAATGAATGACCTCTGTGATTTTTTAAAAGAAGTTTCCTGAATCTACCTAGCACACCCTAATAGTTTATGAGGAGAGGATATAACACAGTATTGTCAAGAAATATCTCTTTTGTTTCCTAGAGTTCATTGTGAAGGTGCAATCCTGTTAACCTGGAAATCACAAATTATTTTTTTTAATATACTTCTTACTGCTGTTCTGATGAAAATGTCATTAATGTCAGGAGAATAGTGGCAATGAATCATTAGTTATTGCCATCCCACCTGGTAAGTGAAGAATAGAGAAGTCTTCTACAAACTATTTGGGGGATATATTTGACATGTAAGAAGGTAGTTTCTGATCTAGCAACTGAACTTTTGATAAGTAGGTGCCCATTCTAGGAAAGTGATAGGAGAGATAGGGCTAACCTGTCTTCCATAGGGATATTTAACAGGAAAGGTCAACATGTAAACTGCAATGATTCACAGTACTAAAATCCTTTATACTGCTGGCAAACATGTCCATTTGTGTGACAGAAAGAGGTCTTAATGAAAGATAAACACAAGCTACTGTGTTTTCTGAACCCACAACACAAGAGGTCAGTCCCTACATCTTGAAGAAAATGTTGCCTAGGAAGCATTTGTGCTGCAGATTGAGTGTTCCCCAGATGTCATGGAGACCATTTTCCCAAGGCAGACACAGACAGCACAAAAGAGTTGTCTCTTTTCAAAATCCAGCCCATTATTGATGATACTGAAGACTTCAGCTGTGTCAAGGTAGAATACAAGCAACAAAAAGGATAGAGATAGATGAATAAGTATAGGAAACAGAAGTTTTGCATTAATGAGAATACAATACAAAAATCTTAAAGGTTTGTTGTTAGGATGACAATTGAAAGAAAGCAGGAGAATGGGAAAGATCTGAGCAACAGCTATATTTCTGTCTTTTTAACATCCCTAAAAGATAGGAAAAAAAATATTAGAATCCGATTCATATTGGTGTTTAAGGCATCTAAATGCAGGAGGGCAATTGGTGGACAGGAATACATAGGAAGGGTTAATAATTATATTTACATATTTTCCTTTTTTTTTTTTTTAACTAAGTGGCATTTAGCATCTTGGTAGGAAAAAAATTAAAATATAACAAGAGCTATAGTGCTAAAATATAGATGCTACTAGTGTGAAGTCAAGAATGAAAATATGGCAGGAAGCCAAGAATCTCAAGGTGATTTAAAGAGATGTGTAAGAAAAAAGACAGACCAGAACCTGGGAAATGAAACACTTGGAAATTGAAGGTTTACGTTTTTGAATGCTTCTATGTTTTATGTCATGCCTCTGTTCCATTGTTTATTATTTTGTAATAAATACTCAAAAGATTCTGGTACAAATTAGATGATTTGGCTTTGACCAGAGTCCATCAGTTTTCCTGAGTTGGGTTAAAAAAATTCCACAAAGCAAAATGTGGGAAGGAGGAAGTAGGGGAGTGAAGGGACTTTCAATCACTCAAGTGACAAAAAAAAAATCCTGTGCTGAGAGTCTTTCCTCTGCTTCCCTCGGTGCCTGTCTCACCCTCTCTTCCTCCCTAACTTTTTTTTCCCTTTTATTTTCTTTTCCTCTCCCCGCCCCCTCTGGCTCTCTCTATCCATCTCTGTTTTTCTGTGTGTCTCTTCTCTGTGTCTCCAAATACATAGTAAAGCCAATTCTTTATTATCTCATTATCCCACTAATCACCTTCAAGAAATATAAACCAAGTGAAGTATTTCTGAAAGAATTACTACACTGAGTTTCTTCAGATTATATGAACTGTGAGTGGCTAAGTCATTTTGACTATCATAAATACCCAAATTAACTACAAAGGACATGTGAAAGAAGACACTATCTGCATCCAGAGAAAACATTAATACATAGAAGTATGTATAGAATGATTTTACACAAATGCACATATTGTGTCTAATAATAGCCATCTCAAGAATGGAGGGCAATGAGGAAGAAAAAAATAAGTGTATATGATAAATCTATTATATATTTGAAAGAAATTCACAATTGTATGTGCAACCATTATTATTATTCTACTGTTACAGAAAGGCTTGTCTTATTTCATAGATTAGAAATAAATAGATATTTTAAAACACTATGAACATATACATATATATGTATATATACATACAAACAAATACATATATGTATATGTATACACACTACAGAGTTAGACAAGGGAAGATAATAAAGGAAATCATATATTAGCTTCATTTAATTTCCTAGAGGAAATAGCCAAATCCAAGAAACATCTTTCTTGTTTCTTCTCCTACAAAACAATATGGAAATAATGTTTAATAATTTCATCTAATCTACCTATATTAAATTAAAAGGATTGACAATAAAGTAGACGGACTGTGCAATAAATGACTTTATTAATCTATCCCTTTTTTAATTAAATCTTTGTGAATGTGTTGCTATCACTGCAGATGAATTTATGATTCCTATGCTCAGGTACTTTTTACATTGCCTTTGTATCTCTGGAGCCTGGCACAGTGCCTTGTAGATAAGAATAATTTAATAAACAATTGGTGAAAAGAAATAAAGCAACTTCTAGCTTTTCCTGCAATGTCCAGTTAGCCAAATGCCACCAAAGAGCTCAGCATCCCAGAGAGATGACACTCAGGCTTAACTGATTTGCTTTGGTGGAGTTGACCGGTGAATGATAAAAATCAGACATTTTATGCAGACATAACTACGAATTACCAGCAATATCCTCACTCCACCCCACTTAGCTTTTCAGTGTTGGTAACTATAGACAAGGCTAGAGATTCTCAGCAAACTTTAATGGTTCTGGCCATAAGAAGAGCTGGTCTTTTAGACTATGAAATTCTGGATTCAATCACAAATGGGTCATTAAAAACCAACTTTATAAAAAAAAGAGAGAGAGAAGAAGAAAAAAAAACTGTTGACTGAGTTTTGCCAGTGCATGTACAAGGCCTGGACCTCAGCACTCCACTATAATCAATCCTGTAAACTGCCCCTCGTTAAATTGTTTTTCCTGTGGTAAGCAAACAAAGATAACATTGAAGTCCTGCAGGTAAAAGCCTCGACTCCCAGTTTGCTCTCCAGACTTTATGGAGCCAAATTGCATGCTGCCAATCAATACGGAGTCACATAGTTGTTTTTAAATGTCTTGCCACAGGAATTGGCATTGGGCCACCATAGCTGGGTGGTGAGGGGGAAGGGGAGAACCAAAAGGGAGAGCACACATTATTTCCTCCCCCGAGTCTGTTTATTTGTATATTTTGCTGCACAGTCAATGTTATAAAGAAAGCCATAAATCTAGTGCCCGAATGTCAGAGAAAATCAAGAATGTAGTGGCAATACGTAGAATCCAGATTAAAAAAAAATGAAATCTTTCTTCATTATCCCTGAAGCTTTCTCTTTTCCAACAAGACTTTAAATAAAATAATTCCTTGGTATTTTGCATGTTATATGTAGTTCCAGTGCTTGTTTGGTAGCCTTTATTTTTCACTTCTATTAATTTTATTTGGCATCTCTCTACCTTTATAATCTTATAGGACACAATTCTTGGTGCCATGAAAGATTTCTCTCTTTCTTTCTTTCTTTCTTTCTTTCTTTCTTTCTTTCTTTCTTTCTTTCTTTCTTTCTTTCTTTCTTTTTTCTTTCTTTCTTCCATCCATCCTTCCTTCCTTCCTGCCTTCCTTCCTTCCTTTCTCTCTCTTTCTTTCTTTCTTCCTTATTTCCTATTTCTTTTTTCTTCTTCCCTCCCTTCTTTCTTCCCTTCCTTCTTTCTTCCTTCCTCTCTTCTTTCATTCTTCTCTCCCTTTCTCCATTTCTTCCTTTCTTCTTCCCTTTCTTCCTTCATCTTTCTTTCTTTGTTTCTTTGATTTTCTTTCTTTTTTCTTTCTTTCTTTCTTTTTCTTTGTTTTCTTTTTAAGATTCCAAGACACCAGAGCAAGAGGAAATCACTTACTAAAAGCTAAAAGTATCTTAAATATTTAAGGCAACCTTCAATAACTAAGGTCAGTTCTGCTGTTTTGAGTGTTCAGATTCTGACATGTTCATTTTCTAGTGTAAGAATTCTCATCTGTTTTCAGAGAAGTCTAGTCTGAGCAGATAAGTCAAAACCATCTGTGTGGCATTGTTTGGTGGAATTGTCTTTTCATCATTATGAGTAATAATGAAAAATAGATGTCTGTGGAATCATTAAGAAACTGTCATATGAAATATGAAGTTAAAATCTGAGAATTCATATAAATGTCATCTACAATAGATTTCCAGGCTCATTTAGTTAACTAAAATGGAAGTCTCCATATAACACAAGTTTAACATATTTATTATTTCATATAATTTGTATTAATGCTATGTTGAAGCACTATTGAGATAGTGTTCTGAGAAGTTCAGCATGTTTATTTAGGGGTCACATGCTAGAAAATAACTTTCTTCCCCAAATTATCCTTTCCCCTGCCAGCTTTATATAATCATTTTTTCTTTTATTTCTTTTTTTATTAAAACCTTAAGAATCTGGTCTTCTTTATTGAAGGTTTTTTTTATTTTCAAAACATAAGCAAAGATGATTTTTTCAACATTGACCCTTGAAAAACCTTGTGTTCCAATTTTCCCCTCTTTCCCCTATTCCTTCCCCTAGATGGCATGTATTCCAATTTTTAATTTATTACCCCAAACCATTTTTAATACCATTCTATTCAAAGAACATTATATTTGGTATATATATACATATATGTATATATATATATATACATGTATATATATACGTATGTATATATATGTATATATGTATATATACATATATATATATATATATATATATATATATATATATATATATATATATATATACAAAAAAAATCTATGCAGAGCCACAACTAGAATGAGGCAATGAGAGCTTTGTCTTTGGAACTGATAATTATTATTGTTTGTTTTCTGGCCAAGATTTCTAAGGGTCTTCCCTTCCCAGATTGAAATCTTTGTGATGGTAAATTGAGCCATCTTTTGTGCCAACTTTTACCCAGTCCTTATTTATGAATGAATGTAGCCTCCAACAAACTGAGACCTAAGAAAGACCTTAATTTAGAAACACCAACATCACCTACTGTCACTCTGGACTATTGACAATCATCTTGACCTTTGTTTTGCCATTGAACTTCAATGAATCTGGAAGAGAAAGTGAAGCTGATGACTTTGACTAGCTTTGTCCTACTCATGTCCAATTCACTCACAAGACAAGATATCACTCTTCTGATGTCATTGTTTCTCTTTGAAAGCAAAGAATGAATAATAATAATACGGGGAAAAATTACGCAATTCCTTCACCATTACAGAAATCATGATAGAAACTCTGATTCAAACTGAATGTCTTAATTTCTTTTTTTTTTTTTTTTTTTTTTTTTTTTTTTTTTTTTTTTTTAATAAATTTTATTTTATTTAATAATAACTTCGCATTGACAGAATCCATGCCAGGATAATTTCTACACGACATTATCCCTTGCGATCACTTATGTTTCGTTTTTTTCCCCTCCCTCCCTCCTCCCCCCCCCCCCCAGGATGGCAAGCAGTCCTATATATGCTAAACATGTTGCAGTATATCCTAGATACAATACATATTTGCAGAACCAAACAGTTCTCTTGTTGCACAGGGAGAATTGGATTCAGAAGGTAAAAATAACTCGGGAAGAAAATCAAAATTGCAAATAGTTCACATTCATTTCCCAGTATTCCTTCTTTGGGTGTAGCTGTTTCTGTCCATCATTTCTCCAATGAAACTCAGGTCTCTTTGTCAGAGAAATCCACTTCCATCAGAATACATCCTCATACAATATCGTTGTCGAAGTGTATAATGATCTCCTGGTTCTGCTCATCTCACTTAGCATCAGTCCATGTAGGTCTCTCCAAGCCTCTCTGTATTCATCCTGCTGGTCATTCCTTACAGAACAATAATATTCCATAACATTCATATACCACAATTTACCCAGCCATTCTCCAATTGATGGGCATCCACTCATTTTCCAGTTTCTAGCCACTACAAACAGGGCTGCTACAAACATTTTGGCACATACAGGTCCCCTTCCCTTTTTTAGTATCTCTTTGGGGTATAAGCCCAATAGAAACACTGTTGGATCAAAGGGTATGCACAGTTTGATAACTTTTTGGGCATAATTCCAGATCGCTCTCCAGAATGGCTGGATTCGTTCACAACTCCACCAACAATGCATCAATGTCCCCGTTTTCCCGCATCCCCTCCAACATTCATCATTGTTTTTTCCTGTCATCTTAGCCAATCTGACAGGAGTGTAGTGATATCTCAGAGTTGTCTTAATTTGCATTTCTCTGATCAATAGTGATTTGGAACACTCTTTCATGTGAGTGGTAATAGTTTCAATTTCTTCATCTGAAAATTGTCTGTTCATATCCTTTGACCATTTATCAATTGGAGAATGGCTTGATTTTTTATAAATTTGAGTCAGTTCTCTATATATTTTGGAAATGAGGCCTTTATCAGAACCTTTAATTGTAAAGATGTTTTCCCAGTTAGTTACTTCCCTACTAATCTTGTTTGCATTCGTTCTGTTTGTACAAAGGCTTTTTAATTTGATATAATCAAAATTTTCTATTTTGTGATTGGTAATGGTCTCTAGTTCATCTTTGGTCACAAATTTCTTTCTCCTCCACAAGTCTGAGAGATAAACTATCCTATGTTCTTCTAATTTATTTATAATCTCGTTCTTTATGCCTAGGTCATGGACCCATTTTGATCTTATCTTGGTATGTGGTGTTAAGTGTGGGTCCTTGCCTAATTTCTGCCATACTAATTTCCAGTTATCCCAGCAGTTTTTATCAAATAATGAAATCTTATCCCAAAATTTAGAATCTTTGGGTTTGTCAAACACTAGATTGCTATAGTTGACTATTCTGTCTTGTGAACCTAACCTTTTCCACTGATCAACTAATCTATTTCTAAGCCAATACCAGATGGTTTTGGTGACTGCTGCTTTATAATATAATTTTAGATCAGGTACAGCTAGACCACCTTCATTTGATTTTTTTTTCATTAATTCCCTTGAGATTCTCGACTTTTTATTGTTCCATATGAATTTTGTTGTTATTTTTTCTAAATCATTAAAATATTTTCTTGGAAGTCTGATTGGTATAGCACTAAATAAATAGATTAGTTTAGGGAGTATTGTCATCTTTATTATATTTGCTCGGCCTATCCAAGAGCACTTAATATTTTTCCAATTATTTAAGTCTGACTTTATTTGTGTGAAAACTTTTTTGTAATTTTGCTCATATAATTCCTGACTTTCCTTTGGTAGGTAGATTCCCAAATATTTTATGCTATCAACAGTTATTTTGAATGGAATTTCTCTTTGTATCTCTTGCTCTTGGATTTTGTTGGTGGTGTATAAGAATGCTGAGGATTTATGGGGATTTATTTTGTATCCTGCTACTTTGCTAAAATTATGAATTATTTCTAATAGCTTTTTAGTAGAATCTCTGGGGTTTTCTAGGTATACCATCATATCATCTGCAAAGAGTGATAGTTTGGTTTCCTCATTGCCTACTCTAATTCCTTTAATCTCTTTCTCGACTCTTATTGCAGAGGCCAGTGTTTCTAATACAATATTGAATAATAATGGTGATAGTGGGCAACCTTGCTTCACTCCAGATCTTACCGGGAAAGGTTCCAGTTTTTCCCCATTGCATATGATGCTTACTGAAGGTTTAAAATATATGCTCCTAACTATTTTAAGGAAAAGTCCTTTTATTCCTATGCTCTCAAGTGTTTTTATTAGGAATGGCTGTTGGATTTTATCAAATGCTTTTTCTGCATCTATTGAAATGATCATATGGTTTTTGTTTGGTTGGTTGTTGATATAGTCAATTATGTTAATAGTTTTCCTAATATTGAACCAGCCCTGCATTCCTGGTATAAATCCTACTTGGTCATAGTGTATTATCCTGGGGATGATTTTCTGTAATCTTTTTGCTAATATTTTATTTAAGATTTTAGCATCAATATTCATTAGGGAGATTGGTCTATAATTTTCTTTCTCTGTTTTCAGCCTACCTGGTTTAGGTATCAGTACCATATCTGTGTCATAAAAGGAATTTGGTAGGACTCCTTCAATCCCTACTTCTTCAAATAGTTTATTTAGCATTGGAGTTAATTGATCTTTAAATGTTTGATAGAATTCAGATGTAAATCCATCTGGTCCTGGGGTTTTTTTCTTAGGGAGTTGATTGATAGTTTGTTCTATTTCTTTTTCTGAGATAGGAGTGTTTAGGATATTTACTTCTTCCTCTGTTACTTTAGGTAAGCTATATTTTTGGAGGTATTCTTCTATTTCATTTAAGTTGTCGAATTTATTGGCGTAAAGTTGGGCAAAGTAACTCCTAATTATTGCTCTAATTTCCTCTTCGTTAGTGGTGAGTTCTCCCTTTTCATTTTTAAGACTAACAATTTGATTTTCCTCTTTCCTTTTTTTAATCAGATTTACTAAGGGTTTGTCTATTTTGTTGGTTTTTTCATAGAACCAACTCTTAGTTTTATTAATCAATTCAATAGTTTTTTTACTTTCAATTTTATTGATCTCTCCTTTTATTTTTTGAATTTCAAGTTTAGTGTTTGATTGGGGGTTTTTAATTTGTTCCTTTTCTAGCATTTTTAGTTGCAAGCCCAATTCATTGACCTTCTCTTTCTCTATTTTATACAAATAGGCCTCTAGAGATATGAGATTTCCCCTTATTACCGCTTTGGCTGCATCCCATACATTTTGGTATGATGTCTCATTATTATCATTTTCTTGGATGAAGTTATTAATTATGTCTATAATTTGCTGTTTCACCCAATCATTCTTTAGTATGAGATTATTTAGTTTCCAATTATTTTTTGGTCTACTTTCCTGTGGCTTTTTATTGAATGTAATTTTCAATGCATCATGGTCTGAAAAGGATGCATTCACTATTTCTGCCTTACTGCATTTGAGTTTGAGGTTTTTATGTCCTAATATATGATCAATTTTTGTATAAGTTCCATGAACTGCTGAAAAGAAGGTGTACTCCTTTCTGTCCCCATTACATTTTCTCCAGAGATCTATCATATCTAATTTTTCTAGTATTCTATTTATCTCTTTGACTTCTTTCTTATTTATTTTGTGGTTTGATTTATCTAATTCTGAGAGTGCAAGGTTGAGATCTCCCACTATTATAGTTTTACTGTCTATTTCTTCTTGCAGCTCTCTTAATTTCTCTTTTAGGAATTTAGATGCTACACTACTTGGTGCATATATATTTAATATAGATACTTCTTCATTATTCATTCTACCCTTTAGCAAGATATAGTGCCCTTCCTTATCTCTTTTGATTAGATCAATTTTTGCTTTAGCTTGATCTGAGATCAGGATGGCTACCCCTGCTTTTTTGGCTTCACCTGAAGCATAGTAGATTTTGCTCCAACCTTTTACCTTTAACCTGCATGTATCACCCCGCTTCAGGTGTGTTTCCTGTATACAACATATTGTAGGATTCTGGCTTTTAATCCATTCTGCTAACCGCTTCCTCTTTATAGAGGAGTTTACCCCGTTCACATTTATGGTTAAAATGACCAATTCTGTATTACTTGCCATCTTGTTGACCCCGGTTTATGCTTTTCTCCCTTCTTACTCCCTTACCCCCTCCCTTACCCCCCTTCCCAGTATTAAGCTTGTGAGCTCCCCTTGCTTCTCACAGCCCTCCCTTTTTCAGTATCCCTCCCCTCCCCTTAGAGTTCCCCCCCCCCAACTTACCCCTTTCCCTCCCAGTTCCCGTATTCCCTTCCACTTAGCTTATTCCTTCCTTTTCACTTTTCCCTTCTCACTTTTCAATGAGGTGGGAGAAGTTTCACCATAGATTGAATATGTCTAAAATTCTTCTCTTACTGCCAATTCTGAAAGCAGTAAAATACTCACTATTTTCATTCCTCTCCATTCTTTCTCTCAGATATACTAGGTTTTCTTTGCCTCTTCATGAAATGTAGTACCCCCACTTTCCCTTTTTTCTAGTACAATGTCCTTTCCTCAACTAGTTTCTAGAACAAGGTATACATGTATTTTTTATACATCTTTACAGCCGAAATATAGTTCCCAAGATTAATCTTTACCTTTTTAGATTTCTCTTGAGTTCTGTGCTTGTAGATCAAATTTTTTGTTAAGTTCTGGCTTTTTCATCAGAAATAGATGAAATTCGCTTATTTCGTTGAATGACCATCTTCTTCCCTGGAAAAAGATGCTCAATCTCGCTGGGTAAGTTATTTTTGGTTGCATACCAAGTTCCTTAGCCTTTCGGAATATCATATTCCAGGCCCTTCGATCCTTTAATGTGGATGCTGCCAGATCCTGGGTGATCCTTATTGTGGCTCCTTGATACTTGAATTGGGTTTTTCTAGCCGCTTGCAGTATTTTTTCCTTTGCCTGAGGGTTCTGGCATTTGGCCACTATATTCCTTGGTGTTTTGATTTTAGGATCCCTTTCAGTAGGGGATCGATGAATTCTTTCAATGTCTATTTTACCTTCTGTTTCTATGACTTCTGGGCAGTTCTCTTTGATAATTTCCTGGAAGATAGTGTTCAGGCTTTTTTTTTCATCATACTTTTCTGGAAGTCCGATGATTCTCAGGTTGTCTCTCCTGGATCTGTTTTCCAGGTCTGTTGTCTTCCCCAGAAGGTATTTCACATCCTTTTCCATTGTTTGATTTTTTTGGATTTGCTTGACTGATTCTTCTTGTCTCCTCGAGTCATTCAATTCCAATTGTTCGACCCTGATTTTCAGTGAGGTATTTTCTTCACTCACTTTTTTAAGATCTTTTTCTAATTGTCCAATTGAGTTCTTTTGTTCTGTGGAATTTTTTTCCATTTCGCCAATTTTGTTTTTTAGAGAGCTGTTTTCTGTTTCCAGTTCACTAATCCTATTTTTCAAGGATTTGGTTTCTTTATCCACTCTCTCTTTAACTGACTTCTCCAGGCTCTTTTGCCAAGCCTCCCTCTCCTTTTGCAGAGCCTCCCTCTCCTTTTCCCATTTTTCTTCTAGCTCCCTTGTGAGAGCCTTTTTAATTTCCTCCATGAGATTCATCTGTGCTGAGGGATATAAGGTCTCCTCCTTCGGGGATTCACCTGGGGACTGTTTGTTTTTAGTCTCCTCAGGGTTTGGAGTCTGCTCTTTATCTGTATAAAAGCTGTCCAGGGTTAAATTCTTTTTCAGTTTCTTGCTCATTCTGTCTATTTATCAAAGACAAACTATCAAAGAAACAGAAGGAAAAAAAACCCCTTGAATGGAGGCTGCTTTCTTTGGGGGAGGGGCAGGGTATTCGTGAGGCACAGGTCCTACTGTGCTATGGCGCCTGCGCACTGAGATCCGAGCGCTCTGAGATCCGAGCGGGCTGAGACACTGTGGGGGAGGGGTGGCCAGGTCCCTAGAAACTCCAGCTGTTTGGGATTGTATTCTTCACCCCCGGTGTTTTTAGCTTCTCTGCTGGGCTGCTGACTTGCTCCTATAGCAAAGCTCTCACCGCAGAGACGGCTGCGGTCCTACCCCCTCTCCGCTCCACCCGGTTCTGAGCTGCTATCTGTGCTCTGGTTGCAGCTGCTGCTACCCGCAGACTGCTTCCAAATACCGTCCCCGCCCTCGCGCAAAAACAGACCTTTCTTGACGAGTCTCAAGGATGGTTTCTCTTGGTAAGTAATTGTATGGTTTTTTTTTCAGTCGAGCATTAATTCAGAGGCATGAAATGAAATGAATAGTGAGAGAAAAACACGGAGATTACACAGAAGTGTATTTCCTCTCCGCCATCTTCGAATGTCTTAATTTCTTGTATTTTTTCACATTACAAATCACATAGTAGTTCTGAAACCAAATTTCCTTATACTTGTCTAGGGAATAAAAATTGTTAGTTATGGCTCTGATTCTTTTGTTATGAAACCTTAGAAATTCTGAGCTGGGAGGTACCTTATAAACTCTCTAGTCCCACCCATTACAGAACAAGAATATACTTTAAAATACAAAAATAAATGTCTTTCCAACATCTTCTTGAAGAACTCCAAGGTAGAGAAAACTTTCCTAAAGCAGCCTATTCTACTATTCAAATAGCTCTTCTTGCAGGAAAACTTCCTGACATGAAGCCAAAATTCCTGACTTTTCAACTTTATACTTTCCTTCAAATATATCCCACTTCTTGACAACAACAAACATTTTTAAATGCTCACTATCAAGCATTATGCTAAAATGAAAACAAATTCTAACAGGAATGGAGAGGGTGGCTTCCCTCAATGACTTTAAGTTCTATTGAGGGAAAATAGCACCTAAATGAAACGCTAAAGGGAAGGAGGATCAGAGAGACAAAGTATCCAGAGGCAATCAACAGAAAGTCTGAAAAGTTAGCATTTGTGACTGGAAAGAAATGAAGCCAAGGCTGGAATGGACATTTTCCTTAAAATGAAGGTTTTTTGGAGGAAGCAGCTAATCAGGGAAAGTAACTGAAGGAGTGCAAATGCACTGTCAGTTAGAGAAGTCCAGAGATGCAGTGACAAAGAAAGTCTAAAGAGTAAGTATGGAGACTGAAGAGCAATGTCAACCACAAACCTCATGAACTGAAAGGAAGAAAAATGTTTTACAGGCAATGGAATAGCCAACAGTGCCCAAATTAGCCACTTCTTTCCTAGGTTGTAATCCTTCAGGGCACAGATAAGATTCTAAACTTCTCTCTTGTTTCATTGCACTTAATATTATGCTCAATACATTGAGAGTAACTAGATAGAACAATCAGGGATTCACCCCAAGGCAAAAATTAGATAAAGGATTCTTATAGAATTTGTAGTCTTTCAGTAGTGTAGAAACAACAACAACAATAATAATATCACTAATGATAAATGATAATAGCTTTTAGAAAGCTCTTTAAGGTTTACAAAATGCTTAACATATATTAATTCATTTGATGTTCTACAAATTAGATCCTGTTAGATTCTAGTTATTGTTCAGTTGTTTTTCACTTAGGAGTAATTCTTTTTTTTTTTTTTTTTTTTTACTCCATCTGAAGTTTTCTTGGCAAAGATATTAGAGCAGTTTGCCATTTTCATTCTCCAGCTCCCTTTACAAATGAGGAAATTGAGGCAAATTGGATTAAGCAACTTGTCCAGGGTCACATGGCTGTGTCTGAGACCAGATTTGAACACAGGAAGACGAGTCTTTCAGATTCCAGATCCAGCTTTCTATTTATTGAGCCATCTTGCTACCAACCCTGGCTAATCTTATTCCCATTTTACAGTAATAATAACATTAAATAAAAATAGCAACAATATTTAACATTTGTTATTAAATAGTTATTATAAAGCATTTACAAACATCTCATTCCTATCTTCATAACAATCTTGGGAGTTAGGCTATTATTATACAGATGAGAACACTGAGGTAGGAAGGTTAAGTGACTTGCCTGGCTTAAAGGTATCTGAAGTCAGGTTTGAACTCAAATATTCCTAACTCTAAGTCCAGCTTTTAATTCATTGTGCTGCCTACTTCCTCCCAAATGAATATTAGATGGGAATAAAGCACAATCTAAATCACCAGTAAATGCTTGACTACCCCTCCTGGACTGGTACTATCTACAATAACAGTTTTTTGGTTTGCCTAAGTCTCAGCTCCACTTCACTCCATAGCATTTGTTTTAAAATGTTAAAGTCATGTGCTATAGCCCTGGGAGCAAAAGGTTAGGACTTCTAGTTAGTACTGGTAATAGTGATTAAATCTGATTGATTGATTGATTAAGGTGAAAACTTCCATTCCACTGCCACTTGCTTATTTGCCACAACTGTGACCAGGCCATAATTATTGCTATTCCAATACAATGGGGAATGAAAAGAAAATAATAAGGACAATGGAAGTATTTTCTTGCACCAAAAAAGTAAATCTTCAAAAGTATCAAATCTATCTCTCAACCAATAGAAACAGATAATCCATCAAGTTGTATTTATCTAATGTCTAAATTAAATATCACCCAGCTACCCCTAAGAGAGGTTATAAATTCACTAGAGAAACACTTGATTAAATTAACCAAGAGATCAAATCCAGAGAAAACCCTGATCAAATTCACTTTCTATTAGTATTCATATTGTTCACATAGAATTACAGTAGTATTCTTCCAAATAAATTTTGTTAACTTTTTTAATTAAGTAAAATATTTTTTTGGTATTAACATTTAATTGGGATGGCATTGAATATGTAAATTAATTTAGATAGAATTGTCATTTTTGTTATATTGGTCCTTTCTACCCATAAACAATTAATATTTTTCCATTTATTTTAAACCTGCCTTTATATGAGTGAATTTTTTTTAGATTTTAATAATCTAAAAATTAGATATTATTATCTAATAATAAACTTTTAGATAGTTTATAACTAATAACAAATATTAGATATTGTTGCTATTATTACTTAATATTATCATTACTGTAAAATGAGAATAAGATTAGCCAGGGTCAGTAGCAAAATGGCTCAATAAATAGAAAGCTGGATCTGGAGTCTGAAAGACTCATCTTCCTGAATTCAAATCTGGTCTCAGACACTAGCCATGTGACCCTGGGCAAGTTACTTGTTCATATAGTTCTGCAATTTGTTTTTGGCAAATGTATTCTAAGGAACTTTATACCACCTAGAGTAATTGTAAATGTAAATAGTAAAAATCACTTCCTGTTTCATTTTGCTTGTGATATGTAGGAATGATGATGTTTTATGAGGGTTTACTTTATATCCTATTATCAATTATTTTAACTTTTTGAGTTAAGTCTTCGGAATTTTCCAAGCATATGGCGATATTATCTACAAAAAGTGCTAGTTTTATTAGCTCATTTCCTATTCTGATCCCTTCTATTTCTTTTTCCTCTTTTATTGCTATTGAATTTCCAATGCAATATTGATCCTGATTTGTTATCCTGGTGAGTAAAACCTATTATGGGTCATCTCTACTAACATAAATCAAAATCTTTCTTAATGGTGTGAAATTAATTGTTTTTTTTCTTTTTTAAAATTTTACTGTTAATTCATGTAAATAATTTAATTAGTTTATAAATATTTATAAATATATATAAATATAAATTTATAAAATAATTTAAGGTGGTTATTTTAAAGTAAATTTTAAATTAAATTTAAATTAACATTTAATATAAAATTAAAATTCATTTTAAAATAAATTTTATTTAACTTATGGATTACTGTAAATAGTACAATAAAAAGACAACTGTACATGAATCTGAAAATCTAGTATGCACAACATGCTATTCCTTTCAGATATACAAAAAATGAATTGTGGTGAACAAAAATATACATAAATAATTATGGCATTATCTTCATAACGTTGGGCTAGTCATTGCCATTTTCTCTGTCAGAGGCAGCTAATGGTGTAATGAATAGAACAGTAGACCTAGAATCAAGAAGACCTAAGTTTAAATCTGTCCTTAGATACTAACTTGGGTGACCTTGTACAAGACGCATAACCTCTGTTTGCCTCAGTTTCCTTAACTGTAAAATGGAAATAATAACAATAGCACTTGTCTCCCAAGCTGGTTGTGAGGAGAAAATTAAATAATATTTAATAAAGTCATGACGTATAGGACCTGACACAAATCTTTATTCTCCTCTCTAGACCCCAATTCCACATCTTCCTAAGAAGATGACTTAGCCTCAAATAGAATGGGTTGTCCTTGTAGGTAGTGAGTTCTTCCCTTAAACAGCATTCACAGAAAGGTTTACTGAGTTGTTGGATATATTGTAGAGGGAGGCTTCTTATTCAGCAAAGATGGTTGCTAAGATTCCTTCCAATTCAGAAATTCTGTCATTCTGTCCTTTAGCCATACAAAAGACTTGATAATCTGATACCCCCCAAAAAATGTTAAGTTTGGAGTTTTAATTCAGAGATTAGGAGAGTGCTATAAAGTCAGTTTATTCCACAAAATCAGCTGCCACAAAACAATTATTGCCGATAAATTACTTGAATACAGATAAAACCTTGAGCATTATCTTGACAATGCTGCCTACGGTAGGGATCAGAGATATATACCCATGTGGTTTCTGCTCTCCAGCAGGTATTCTATTTCCCTGATATTCTTGTCCATCTTGTAGTTCAGGCTGAACTGTTTTCACAATGTAGTCCAATGTGTAACAGCCAAATCCAGACATAGGATTCTTTGTGCTTTCTTTCTTTTTAAAAAAATGATTTATTAAAAGCTTGTCACTAAACATCAATACACCCAGGGAAATTTAGCTACTATTTGTACTTAAATTTATCAATTTTGTTATTAACAAGTTATTAGCCATCTTGAAAAATGAAAGAATAGCCAGGTTTATTTGTTTCTACATTCTGGATATAAGATATAAACTGGTTTTAGGATTTTTTTTAAGTACAAAGGTAGAATTCTAAATTAGAAGAATTTGAAGTCCTATCCTTCAAATTACCATAATCAAAACAAACCACACAACAAGAAAACAAAAAAGTGTTTGGTTTGTTTTAAGGCCTAAAGAACCACCTTAAATAAGTAAAAATAAAACAATTTCTGAAAGAACTGAGTTAAAGTTATTGCTTAGTATAATGCCTGGCACATAGTAAATGCTTAATAAATGTTTATTGATGCACTGTTGAATAAAGTCTGCCTCCAAAATTTATTAACCTTGAGAGATCAAGTCACATAATCTCTTAGTCTCAGTTTCCTTATCTATAAGTTAGAGATATTATTACTATTATCATTAGCACCAACATAACTGTGAGGATCATATGACATAAGGCATATAAAGCACTGTTTACTTTGAAAACCTTAAAGAGTTTTTTAAATATGGGATAGTAGTAGTAATAGCAGCAACAGCAGCAGTAGTAGTAAGCATTTTTAAAATTTATATTCACAATGGCTTTTTTTTCCTTTGTGTCTCTATTCAGGAGATATTTTGAGGGCAGCTAAGTGATACAGTGGATAGAGCATTAGCCCTGAAGTCAGGAGGCACTGCCCTCAGAAACTTACTAGCCATGTGAGCCTGGACAGATCATTTAACCCCAATTGACTCAAAAAAGGGAGGATACTCTGCTAATGATTTCTCATCATTAACTTAAATAATTATGTTAAAGACCTTATGTTTAAAGTTCTTATATTAAAGAACTTTACATTAAAAGGACTTTTATATCCTTTGGTTAACAGATGTATTGGCCTAAAAGAGAAATGAATGCCCAGAGCAAAACCCTCTTTCTAACACTGAAATGTCTGCTTCCCCCCCCCCTTCATTTTTCTCCCTTCCAAATACACATTCCTCCCTAATTCCAAATTAAACCTAATTACAACCCAGTTCTAAGGATAGAAATGTTGAGGGAAACTGTCCTAGGAATATTGCCATTCTGGGTCATTCCAGGTTCATTCTCCAATTGATTAAAGATAGATCTAAAGAAAAGTCATCTAATCCCTGGTTTCTTAAACTATAATTCATAATTCCATATGGGGTCATGTAAATGAATTGTGAGGTCATGAAATAATTATCAGTAGATGTTTGATCTGTATACCTATGTTATATGCCTACATACCTGAGGTCACAAAAATTTCTTGGGTGAAAAGGGGTTACAAGTCGAAAAAGTTTAAGAATTACTGATCTAGTCCAGCACCTTCACTTTATACATGAAGAAACTAAGACCCAGAGAAGTTAAGGGTCTTATTCAATATCACAGTTAGGATTTATCAGAGGAATAATCTGAACCCAAGTCCTCAAGACTCCAAAGCCTAGCTATTCTGTCAACCCAAACAGGTTGAGTTCTTCTCTGAGTACCTTTTTTCCTTCCACCAAGCCAGGAATTTATAATCTCAAGAGCATTTCTTAGAATTTATAACCTTTTCCCCTTTTCTTAATGTATTAATATCCTTCTTCCATGCTCTTCAGTCTTCCTCTTCCCAGCTACCACCATCATTTCCCTTGAAATAAATCATGAAAAGTCTTGTTTTAAAATATGTAGCTATTTTTATTTCTTATTCTGCAAAAGACCTGGCCCATGTCACTATAGTGATTCAGGCTAGGGGATAGAACAATATAAAATACTTCTAATCCATATAATGTTTAACAGAAATAAATTTATGCAACATTAACATCAAAACAATATTCAGTAAAGGTTCCACATTAGTTTAATTGGACACGATTGCCTCTGTATTTGCCCAGCTGACATTCCTGGTTCCAAGGTCATGTTGATACCCAAAATGGTGATATTACTGATAAATTCCTATAGGACCAATGGGGCTTATTGACAAAAGTCCCAAACTATACTGAATAGATATTATTGCTCCGACTCTTCTCCTTTAAAGCCTCCTATCAATGACTCCTCAGGACATGGAAATAAGTAGGCTCTCAAGGGCTAACCAGGAAATTCAGGGCCTGGCACAACCTCACAAGCTGAAAAGACTAAAAACTATGTTATAATGGACTATACTACCAGCTAAGTGTCACAGTGAATAGAACACTGGGCCTGGATTCAGGAAGGTCCTGCACAAATCATTTAACCATCTCAAAATGGTCTGTAGAAAGAAAATGGCAAACTTCTCCCATATGTCTGCCAAAAAAGTTCCAAATGGCATCACAGAGAGACAGACACGACTGAACAACAAATATCAGTAATCTGAGGTCCAGCTTATAAATTCATAGAGGTTTATCATCAGAGTAAGACCAATACTTGATAATTCTTTTTTTTTTTTTTTTTTTTTTTTTTGTTCAGCCAGAGCAAGTCATATTGACTACCTGCTTAGGCGAAGAGAAATTTCTATTTATATAAGTGGAAGAAAGTCTTAGCTCCTTGAAGAATAGATTAACTATTTGTTATAGTGTTAGCAAGATGATTTCATCAGTTTCATTAATTTCCTTCCTGTTTCGCCAGCTTCTCCCATGAAAGTCAGCTGTTTCCTCTTTCAGCCACAAAGTCTCTGGGTCAAAGTCCTTGCAAAAGTTAGTTTAGTCAACTTCTAAAGCAAAATTATTTTCTTTAGCTCATTTTAGCTTCTAGAGGGATAGGTCATCTTCTATTTGGATCATAGGGCAGATTTAGCTCACAGATTTAGAGCTCAAAGAAACTAGATGGGGACCATCTAGTAGAAACTCCTGCTTTTAAAGATGAAGTAACTAAGGCTCAGAGTTAATAAATCGAGATTCTTACAGCTACTAAGTTTAAAAGGCAGGATTTGAACTCAGGTCTTCCTTATTCCCACTGCAGTCCTCCAACTACTGTACACTGTTGCCTTAAATTAGCAAGTGGAATATACACTGGATTTGAATTTAGCACTCTAATAATTTCTAACCCCAGGTCTAGTATTCTTTTCACTATACCACGCTGCCTTTAAGATAATTAACTTGCCTCCATATCAAAACTGCTTTTCCTAGAGATCCCTCAATCTCAATTCTTAATATCCCCTTGATTTTGCCCACAGAAACTTCCTTAACTAGCATTTATACTCAGAAAAATCCTATATCTTGAACTTTACCCAGCTTCCATTTTTATTCAGCTCTTTCTAATTTTCCTTTAATATTCTATTCATTTTTCCTCTTAAAAATGTTAAGCCCCATTTACAGTATTGTGCATTGGGGAGTAGAGGTAGGAAATATGCACAACATACTTTTGATTTTAACTTGCTTTATTGACATTTTCTCCATCACTATTGGGATAATCAACAAAACAGTAAATCAAGCTCTTCTTTATACCATTTGCCAATTAGAAGGGATAAATGTTTATCCTGAAAACTTAGCAGTTACTCTCCAAAAGAATTGGCCTATTCAGCTCAAGCTTACTTTGACAACCAGTGGCCAACAGATAACATCCTCATTTCCCTAGTATCCCCTGGACTCAGTCCTCATGCTGCTTGCCTTCATCTTGCCAAGAACCAGGACTCCATATAATACCCTCACCGACTCCATATCATTCATTTATCCTTTCCCATTCTTGCACATAATGCTCTATCTGTTGTTTTTCACCCATCAGAATTCATGCTTTTTGAGGGCAGACTATCTTGCTTGTTAGGTGGTACAGTGGATAGAGCACTGAGCCTAAAGTCAGGGAGGCCTGGATTCAAATCTACTCTCCAAGCACGTTTGCTTGCGTGATTGTAGACAAGTCATTTAAATTCTTTTTGCCTCAGTCTCTCTCTCTTTCTGTCTCTCTCTCTCTTCTGTCTCTCTGTCTCTCTATCTGTGCCTCCTCTTTCTCTTTTTCTCTCTGTCTTTCTGTCTCTGTCTCTGTCTGTCTCTCTCTCTCTGTCTCTCCTTCCTTCCTTCCCTCTCTCCCTCCCTCCTGCACTCTTTGTTTCTCCCTCTCTCTCCTTTCTCTCTTTTGCTTTCTCTGTGTGTCTCACTCTCATCCCTTTGGATATTGAATCATAGAGTACCCCAAATCCTTTGGTCCTCATGTTCTTCCTTTCAATTCTATAGAGAGGAAGGGATGAAATTTGTGTTGTTTCTCTTTTTTAAAAGACCTAATTTATAAGGTAAGAAAATGATTTAAATGTTTAAAAATAAGAACCATTTCCCAAGCAATAAACGGTTAGTAAAAGGATACAAATAAACATTTTTCAGAGAAAGACATCCAATCAAAAGTCAATTGAAAAAAAATGCTCCAAAAATACAAACTAACATTATTATGAGGTTCTACTTCACACCCATCAGATTGGTAAACATGATCAAAAAGGAAAATAGACACATTATTGCAAAAGTGTTAAACTAGTAAATGGCCTCAATACTCTAGAACAGTTTCTGTTTGGTTTTGACACCACTATATTAATAGATTATTGGTGAAGCTGTGAATTGGTATAGTGATTCTGGAAAATTATTTAGAACTGTGCCTTTAAAGTCACTAAACTAAATAGTCTCTGACGCAGTGCTATCACTGCTAGTATTATGCCCCCAAAAAAAGATCAATGAAGGGGGAAGCTATATATACAAAAAAATTATAGCAGTTCTTTTTCAGTGATAAAGAACTGAAAAGTAGGTTATTCACCAGGTTATAGCTTAACAAATTATGACTTATGGATATAATGAAATATTATTGTACTGTAAAAAACGAGACAAGGAATGGATTCAGAGAAATCCGAGAAGACTTGTATGAAGTGAATGAAAAATAAAAAGATCGGCATCAGAGGAACAATTTTTGCAATCACAATATTATAGAGATAAACAATTTTGAAAGATTTAAGGACTTTGATGAATGTTCAATCATGATTCCAGAAGTTTGCTCATAATTTATGCTGCAGACTTTGAAAGAGAGAGGTAACAGAATGAAATGTGAATTTTTGGACATGGACCATATTTTGCTTTACTGCAAAAAGATAAAGCAAATGTTTGCTAATTTTAAAATAACATAAAATAGAGGGAAAGGGAATGGGATATTAGGGATTCTCTTCTTTTGTGGAGAATTATCCTGTTCAAGAAAGTCTTCCCTTAATTGAATTAGAGATTCTCAGACCCTCAAAACCAGAGCTAAATGTGAAGAAGTAATGCTGAGACTGTCATGAACCTATAAAACCCCTTTTACTGGCTAAATTCTGTGATCAAATTATGCAAGAAGCCTCTGCTTCTGACTTCTAGACCTTAGAAGCTGGAGTTTAAAATGTTATTGTCAAAATTATGTGGGAAAACATAGATCTACTCCTTCCATGTGGCTCATCAAAGCTGTAATTAATTATCTCCTATAGCACAGAGTTTTCTCTAGAACAAATCTTCTTAAAATATGGATTGTGATCTTGTTATTGAGTCAGATAGCTTACTGTGGGAGTTGCAAAATTATGATTTATTATCAGTAAATGTTTGATTTGTATACCTATCTTATACATCTATACATCCCAGGAACACGTAAAAATTTCTTAAGCAAAAAGGTGTCATTAGTAGAAAAAGCCATGCTTTAGAAGAAAGCTAGAGGGAAAATTCAAATATGGTTACTCTTTATAGATTAGCAAAAAGGTATAAGCTCTTCTTGCAAGAGTGAGTCTATTTCCCACATAGCCCCAGATAATCAATCCATGTTGAAAGCAATCACACTCCATCAGTTTTAATCAGTGTTTTTAGTCCTCTCAGCAAGATGCCATGAACATATCCTTATTGGCCATGAGGAGGTACAATCTGAAATCTCACACAGAAACTTGCCTCTTGCTAAATTCATTAAATTAAATAAGGAACTCCCTTGATCATCCTGCCACATTAGAGAAAAATATCTATTTGGATCAAAATCATCTGCAACTGCCATTAACCAATCAATAACATCGTTTTCTCCTATTATTTACCATTTCTTGATGATCCCCAGCTTTCATTCTCAACTCAATTTGCTCTCTGGACTTTAGATTCTTTGCAAGTGCTTTTACTCAAACTGATAAGCTTCTTTTCACATTCCTAACATCTCTCATTCTCTCTTTTAATGTGATTTATTTTATTAGAATGTAACCTCCCCCCAAAATAAGTTTTATCTTGTTTGATTGAATTCTTATTCCCAAAGTTTTATATAATATGCTTAGCAATAAGCACTTAATGAATGTCATATCTATTTACCTTTCTATCTATCTATCCATCTTTCTCTCTAACCATCTCTCCTCTTTTTACTGCTCCTGACTTCATCATACTAGAACAACAGTAGTATCTGACCAAAGGAAAAACTTTCAGAATATTCCCATTATCAAAGTTAGGTGGAACAGTGTCTAGTGTTATATTTAAGGTCAGAAATATACAAGTTCCTTCAGATACTTACTAGCTGTGTAATGCTAGGAAAGTGACTTATCTTCTCTCTGCCTTGATTTACTCATCTGTAAAATGATGATTAAAAGTAACATCTAACTCCCAGGGCTGTTGTGAGGCTCAAACAAGATAATAAAATAAAATACTTTGCAAATCTTAAGCTGCTATATAAAGGCAAACTATTGTGTTGTATTAACAACCAGAAGGAATTAGGAAAAATGGTATGGACTATGTTGTACTAAGAAGTGATGCTCTGCCTGGGAATACTGAATACAAGGTCCTGGACTATCTCCATAGTGATGGATACAACATATTTTGGACCTGTCCTTTATTTATGAAAGACACATTGAATAGAAACTAAAAAAGAAAGTGGTAGAAAGAGATGTATTAATGATTGGGAAACACATAGTATTGTGGAAAAGTAACTGACAGAGAAAACTCAATCTGTTGAGACTGTCAATGTTATTATTCAGTTTCATTTACTAATTATCATCCTTTATAATGACAAAATCAATTTATAAATTTGTAAATTTATAAATCAGCCAAGAACAACTGCCAGTCAAGCGCAGTAGTCTTTAGGATGAATCTCTGGGAATATCATGTCAATGGGGATAAAGTTTATATACTTCTGGGAAATATGGTTTCCTTCTTTTGTTCTTAACAAGTATGGAAGGAATATTACATAAATTTTTCTGAACTTGGTTGGGCTTATGTATTCCGAACAAAGCTAGGATGAGTCTAGAGATAGTTAGAACTGTAGGAAATGCATTGAGAATGGGATAAATAATGGCAAAGGATGATTTGGAACAACGGTGTCAAACTTAGAGATTCCTAAAGGTCATGTGTTGATTTAGAAAACCACAAATTAGCATTATCTATATTGTATTATATTTATATTTACTTTAGTGGATGTTTCTCAATTATATTTTTATCAGATCCCATCTGCACTAGGTTATTTTTACAACCAGTTTGACATTTCTGCAGAGGAGCAAGAGTATGGTCCACCAGGGCAGTCAACATCTTCTACAGACCTTTTTACAGGCTTTTTAAAGGGACTTGGGCCCAGTATTCGATTCACTGGCTACTGAGGTATCTCACAACAACATATTTATTCATGTTATGATGAAACAGAATTGACTTCTCTCAGATTCCCTTTTAGGATAAATGTAATACCATATGATCAGTGTTAATATTTTATCCTAAATGATGCTTTGAGTTTATCTCTATTCCCCAACATAATATTTGGAAATCCAGTCATTTTTTAAGGTAAGATAAAATTCTTTCCTTTTGTGCCTTCTCCTTAAAGGTGTAAGATTCTGATCTTTTAATTTTTATTTGTTATTCCACTTTCCATAGCCTTAACATATGTCCTAGGTCATAAAGATAAAAATTCTAAGCACCATAAGAATGAACCCAGTGCTGTCTATGGGATGGTTTTTATATGCTTTCCTACAATGCTCTGCTCCTGTTAACACATTCTGATGTTCTGTATAAGAATTTATGTTTATATAATCACCTTTCTTAATCTTAATCTTAATCATGAAAATCTAATTTCATCCTCTGCTTTGTATGCATCACATGATGGTCTTGGAAGACCTTGGGTAGTCTCCTTTCCTTTATGTCATTTATTGAAATCATTTTTTAAAAGATTCAAAATAAGTATATAGGAAGAGAAATTAGCAAAAGCAAATGCATATAGACAAGAACCACTTCCTGATTAGAATGTTCATGAATCCTGATATGCTTTTCTTAGGTTAGAGCGAGCAGCTAAAACCATTGTTCTGTTTATAGAGAAAAGTGGTGTTTCTACCTTGCTAATCTTATATTCTGTATCTCTTCCTCTTCTTCCTCCCCTTCTCCTCTACCCCCTTATTCTACTTATTAACTCTACTTTTTACTTTTTTTCCTTTCCTCCTCCTCCTCCTCTTTTTCCTCCTTCTCTCCTCTTCCTCCTATTCCTCCTCCTCCTCTTCCTCATCTTTCTCTTCCTCCTCCTTTTCTTCCTCCTCCTTCTCCTTCTCCTTTTTCTCCTCCTCCTCTTCATCCTTCTTTTCCTCCTCCTTCTCCTCCTCTTCCTCCTTCTCCTCCTCTTCTTTTCTTTTCTCTTCTTCTTCTTCTTCTCCTCCTCCTCCTCCTTCTTCTTCTTCTCCTCCTCCTTCTTCTTCTTCTCCTTCTTCCTTCTTCTTCTTCTTCTTCTTCTTTCTTCTTCTTCTTCTTCTTCTTCTTCTTCTTCTTCTTCTTCTTCTTCTTCTTCTTCTTCTTCTTCTTCTTCTTCTTCTTCTCCTCCTTCTTCTCCTCCTTCTCCTCCTCCTTCTTCTTCTCCTCCTTCTCCTTCTTCTTCTCCTTCTTCTTCTTCTTCTTCTTCTTCTTCTTCTTCTTCTTCTTCTTCTTCTTCTTCTTCTTCTCTTCTTCTTCTTCTCTCTTCTTCTTCTTCTCCTCCTTCTTCCTCCTTCTCCTTCTTCTTCTTCTTCTTCTTCTTCTTCTTCTTCTTCTTCTTCTTCTTCTTCTTCTTCTTCTTCTTCTTCTTCTTCTTCTTCTTCTTCTTCTTCTTCTTCTTCTTCTTTCTTCTTCTTCTCCTTTCTTCTTCTTCTTTCTTCTTCTTCTTCTTCTCTTTATTTCCTTTCTCCTTTTCCTAAGGATATTATATTGAAACTTCACATTTTCAGGAAAAAAATTTCTGCAGTATCTTTGAAGCATAATAATTATAAAAGCATTCAGAAGAGTTACTTCACTATCAAGTGAAACAAATTATTTTGTAAACCACAAAATGTTAGATAAACATCAGTTATTGTTTTTACCTGAAATAATTTCAGCAGCCCTAAAAAGACAACAAAACATACATAAATACAAAACATACATAAACACACACACATCTCATACAAAACTTAGTTCTAGCCAATCATTTTTTCTCAGGTCTTTTACTCTGATATGTTACTATTACTTGATCTAAATCAAAGCATTTTTCCTCAAAAAATAATATGAGGGGCAATTAAAAAATTTTAAGAATATAAGTTTATTAGTATCCTTTTATCTTTGTGCATAATGGGATGTGTTTACTATAAATATGTCCTACATGTTCTTAGTTGAGGAGGTGACACAATGAAAAGGTTGTTTGACCTGGAATCCAGAAGAACTGCATTCCAAGCTTTCCCCTGACATCAGCTGTAAGATAAAAACACTATTTAGTTTCGCTGAGCCATAGATAGATAATTCTCTAAGTTCCTAAGTTGTAGAAGAGTTGTAATGTGATCTTCATTGAAAGGACAAAAGCATAAATCCTTGAAAAATTAATATATACACATTGGTAAATATTTTGAGCCAATTTGTTTAGAACTTGTGATTTCAAAATTATAAGGTGAGGATTTTGTTTCTGTAACAACTCCTAAAGAACTTTTAATAAGCTTGCTGTAAATAGAAGAATCACTAGTTTGGTTGGTAAAAGGATAAGGTTCAAATCCTGCCTTTAATATCAAATCTGCTTCTGACTATATGACCCTAAATAAATCACTTTATCTCCTACGTTTTTTCATCTATAAAATGAGTTACTTGTACTTGAGCTCTAAGATCCCTTGCAGCTTTAAATTGGGTGACATACACACACTGAGAAAGTGACATAAATTACATAAATTTGAATTACTGATCAAAGACTCATTGCAGTGATGTAGATTCAAATATAAAAAATCATTCTACTAGAAATTAATAAGTACATTTTGGTTAAAAGCACATAAATTCCCAATAGCCTAGTAAATATTTCTATTAATACAAATATGGGTACAAGCATTAAGTACAAGCAGATCATTGGGCTCCACCCCATTTAACCAGGATGACTATCTGTTTCAGATAGATGAGTCCAACCACACCCCTGCAGCATACTAAACTCCTAGTACAGTTCCACTTCACCACCTCTGCTTCCTCTCCACTTTTTCAGCCAACACCCATTTCTTGCTGTGTTAGGAAAGAAAGAGAAGGCTTCCCTTAGTTCCTCCTCCTGACACTGTCATGTAGCATAAGTTTCTAGACTAGAGATACTCTTTAATATCTCCCATATGTCTTTCAACTGTAAACTACAGCTCTCCTAATGTCTTTAGTAGAATAATATATTACACTCTTTAAGATAGATGAATGTAATGGCAGATGGTGGTTGATACTGGAGCTCTTGAGTGCATAACTTTCAAGTTCATTATTCTAGGGAATAGAAAAATAGGTGGAATCCACTTTACATAGTGGAACTAGTTCAATTAAAATATTTCTGCACTTGATCCTATCTCTTGCTGATATTTTTCTTTTATCTTTTTTCTAAGCTCCATTTCCTTGTACTCTGCCTCTGCCCCCTTGTCTTTTCTAGAAGATGCTGAGATAATCTATTATAGTAGGCTTGGGTCTTGTCTTAAAGTAAAATCCCATTAAAAATGTATAAAAGAACTCTAGATTTCTCTTGCTTTTAGGATCAGACCAAGTTGAGGCCTGTCCTTTGCTCTTGGAAGGTATTTCACTCAGACTCCTTTCCTTCAGATGTCAGACTAAGACAGGCTCTTTTCTTTCAGCTCATGTCTTAACCCTTACCATAAACATAAGGTTCTTACCATCTTCTATAATCAGCCTTAATTGAAGCTTTTTCCTTGGGAGGAAAAAAGGGGGGAACGCCTTTTTCTTTAATTTATCATTAATCGATAGATTGTTGTTCCTCCAATAGAACTATAGTTAAGGCATTTTCCTTGGTGAGAGGGGGGTGCAGTGGGAGGGAAGAGCTACTTTTAAATTTTTCTTTTCCCTCATAACCTGGCGGTTCTTTCTTTTCTTCCTTCTCACTAAGACTTTTTTACCCTCACACTGGGGTTTAGTTTAGTTTTAGTTTTAGTTACAATCTTAAATATCTGGATCATTTCTACAGCTGGTGGGGGAAGGGGGGTAGGGTATTGTGTGGTAATATAATTATTTGTAGTAGTATTAAACTCAAATAGAGATTCCTGTTGGCCTCACATTGGCTTAGAAACCACAAAATAATATTCATTTTGTAAACAGTTTTCAATTACATTTTAATCTGGTTAAAGCCAGACTCAGAAGTTGTTCCCCAAATTCAATCAGTGAGTTTGAGATCTCTGGTTAAATGATAGCAGAAAAATGATCTGTACAGTTTTCTTCTTTTTAAGTATCTTGGTCCCTTCATGGGTAGGCTGAGTCAATATGATAAAAAGGACAAAACTATCCAAACTAATTTATATATTCAATAACACATTAATACATTTACCAATGATTACATAATTAATAGAAAATTATAATGAAACTCAAATAGAGACAAAAAAGAGCAAGAATATCAAAGGCAACAAAAAAAGGAAAAGGATCTAGCTTTATCAAATCCTAAATTATAATACAAAGTAGTATTTCTCGAAACAAGGAATGGAAGATGATCAGCGAAACAGATGAGGTATTCAAAATATAGGAGCAAATAAAGTAAGTAGCTTTGTGTTCAATAAACACAAAGTCCTTGGCCATTGAAATGAGGTCTCACTGTTTAAAAAATAAATAGATATATAAATAAACAAACCAGCTGAAAGAGTTGGACTGCCATCTGGAATAAATTAGATTTAGACCAATACCTCATACCTTATATCAAGATAAGTTCCAAGTGGATATGTGTAAAATGTCATGTCATAGACAAATTGGAGAAATAAGGAAAAAATTGCCAATCAGATCTATGATAGAGGAAAAATTTCATGGATAAGCAAAAGATAGAGAGGGCCATAGAATGGAAAATGAATGATTTTTATTACATAAAATTAAAAAGATTTTTTTTTCACAAGAACATCCAAGAAAATTAAATTTAAAGGAGAGGATATTAATCAGGAAAGTTTTTTGCAAAAATTTTCTAATTTCCAAAGGAATTGATTTACATTTACAAGAAGTGAGCCATTACTTAATGAAGATGTGGAAGGAAGAAGGGGAAGTTGTCAAGGGAAGAAAGCTAAATAATAGCTATATGAAAAAATACTACAAATTGCTAATAATTAGAGAAATACAAATTAAACTCTAAGTTTCAATCTCACATCCATCAAACTGCCAAAGATGACCAAAAAAGAAAGAAAGAAAGAAAATTATAAAGGGACTATAGGATAACAAGAATATTGCTACATCTATAAATAATGGACCTGTGAATAGGACCAATCATTCTAGAATACAATTCAAAAGTAAACACAAGGGGTTATAGACAGTTTGATCTAGCTATATCACTATTAAGTTCATACTCCAAAGAAATAAGAGGAGATGGTAAAGGTCCTTTATGTACAAAATGCCTCTTTTTGAAGAGGCATAAAACTAGAAACTAGAGGGATAGCCCATATCCAGATAGCTAAGAAGTGCAATATATAGAGTAGTATGCTGGGAATCAGGAAGATCTAAATTCAAACCTAAATTGAGACATTTAAAAATGGTGGGCCTTGGGCAAGTCACTTCACCTCTCTCTATCTTAGTTACTTGTACTGTAAAATGGGAATAATATTAGCACCTATCTTTCAGAATTGTTGAGAGGAAAAAAAGATATAGTAATTGTTTAGCACAGTGCCTTATGTATAACAGTAACTTATTAAAAATACTTGTTTTCCCTTCCCCACCTAACCTAATTGCCAATTACCTGAGTAATGGTTGAAAACATTGTAGTATTTGAATGTAATGGAATACTCTTGTGCTGTAAGAAATGAGGGGAAAGAATACTTCAAAAATGCATGAAAAGATTTACATGAACTGATGCAGAATGGAGTGAACAGAACCAAGTCAAAAAAAAATTTTTTTATAACATCCATAATATAAAATGAAGAAAATTAAAGACTTACAAAATGATGAAGAAGTAGAGTGGATAAATGCTTTTGCTTTTCTGTTGAGGAAAGGGGACAGTTGATCTGACTATTCATGATTAATTGATCCCACCCTCCAACTCAGTTGATGTAATCATAAAAGATAAAAGGAAGATAATTGGGACGAGAAGAAGCTGAGGTCTTAAATGAAGACTATAGAATGACGTATACCTTATTTCTCTTTGCTCTTTATAGTTCTCTATTAAAGTTGTTGAAATTAGACGGCAGCTAGTTATTAAAAGGCTAAGAATCAGCCATGGGCTTAGTAATTATTTGAAATCTCTATAGGGAGGCTAACCCTAAATACAATCTCTGGAATCAGAAGGAGAACTTTATATAAAAGAAGACAACTCTTGAGAAGGATTTACTCTTCCCTATCAAATAAGGGTGAAAGGAAGCAAAAAAATCTCTTCCTTCTTTCCCTTTTCCATGTTATTTTTTCTCCAGTCATCTTGATCTATGACTTGCCACTGCAATCAGATGGCTCTGGAGGGGCAAGTGAGGCAAGTGACCTTGGACAGTCCTCCTTCCCTTAAGTCCAATTCGCTTGCATATCATAAGATCATCTCCCTGATGTTATGGTCCTCTTCGAGAATGAAGGACAAACAGCAACAATTACTTTAGTAGAGCTACTTGTAAGTCAGGAACATTATATTTGGCTGAGGACACACACAAGCACGGTCAAAGCAAAAGACTCAGAGGAACTTCCTGAGTTGAAAGATATCTATCCTTAGCTATTAGGAGTTAATCTATGAAAAGGAACAAGTAAAAGGAGCCCAGATGAGTGATCTGCTTAAGAGAGAAATACTTTATTCACCCAGAAAAAAAACAGAACAAGGAAACCACCAAAAAAAAAAAATAGGTCTCTGTAGAATATAAGATTAAGATTCCTTGAATCAATTATATTCCTTATATGTGTACCTCTCCTCTAGTTAACAGTATGTATGGCCCAATTTTCCCCATTGAAGCTAAATGCAGTAGTTGGAGAGAGTACCTGCAGGATAGGAAGGAGAGAGGTTATTTTGTTACTACCACTACCATTACTAACTATAATAGTAACTATATATTATATCATGTTATATTAATTGTAATTATGTTCTCCTTGAAAATGAGGACTGTTCATTTGTTTTATCTCAATATATCCAGCCCTTGCATAATACCTGGTACTTATTGTTTTTGTCCTGACCTATGATGTCATCAATTTAAGGAACTCCTTGCAAAGAAATTTTCTCTACCAATGAAGATCCACAATTTTTCTGCAATTTTTAGTTTTAGATTTCCTAAGTTGTTAAGTGATTTGTATTATTTCACAAAGCAAATATGATCAAAGAGTAGACTTGAACCTGATTGTCTTATTTCTGAGGTAGCTGTCCATTCTGGGAAAGCATTATGATTTCTTGTACAGCAAGAATTTAATAAATACTTTTTCACTTGAACTGAATTGCATTCCCATATTATCACAGCAGAACTAAGTCTCATTTTTTTCATAATCAGATGTACACTTTATTTTATTTTTTTATTATAGCTTTTTATTGACATAACATATGCATGAGTAATTTTTCAACATTGACCCTTGCAAATACTTCTGTTCCAACTTTTCCCTTCCTTCCCTCCACCCCTTCCCTGGATGGTAGGCAGTCTCATACATGTTAAACATGTTAAAGTATATAACTAAATCTCAGATTAATGACTCAGATTAATTAGTTAAACAACTAGTAAATTTTACATGTCTGGATTTAAGTCTAGGTCTTTTCTGACCTCAAATCAAATGAAAATATGATTATAGATGTATGTATTTGCCTATGATAGACAGTGTAGTGTAGTGAATAGAGAGTCAGTCTTAGATTGATGAAGATGTGTTCAAGGCAAGTAAACTTCTAATAAATATTGGCTTGTAAAAATGAATAAATCCCAGTGATTGAGAAATGACTAAAAAATTGTAGTGCATGAATATAGTCAAATATTAGTACATTTTAAGAAATGAAGAATATAGAATAACATGAGCTTTATATGAACTGATAGAAATAAATGAAAGCAGTTATATAATACACACAATTACAATTTACATTAAAGAACAACAGAGATACCATAAGCAAATTAGGAGAGCAAGGAATAGTTTACCTATCAGAACTCTGGAGAAGGCAGGAATTTATGACCAAAGAAGAACTAGTGAACATTATGAAATGCAAAATGGACTACTTTAATTACATTAAATTAAAAAAGGTTTTGTACAAACAAAATTAAAAGGGAAGGACAAAGTTGAGAAAAAATTTACAGCCAGTGTTTCTGATAAAGAGCTCATTTCTAAAATATATAAAGAATTTTATCAAATTATCAAATAATCAAAAATACAAGTCATTCCCCAATTGATAAATGGCCAAAGGATATGAACAGACAATTTTTAGATGATGAAATTAAAGCCATCTATAATCATATGGAAAAATGCTCTAAATCAGTATTGATTAGAGAAATGAAAATAAAATCAACTCTGAGGTATCACCTCACACTTCTCAGATTGACTAAGATGACAGAAAAATATAATGATAAATGTTGGAGAAGATGTGAGAAAACTAGGACACTAATTCATCATGGATGGAGTTGTGAAATAATCCAACCATTCTGGAAAGAAATTATGAACTATGCCCAAAGGGCTATAAAATCATGCCTATCCTTTGATTCAACAGTGCTTCTACTGAGTCTATATGCCATGGAAATCATTGAGGAGGGGAAAGGATCCATATGTGCAAAAATGTTTGTAGCAGCTCTTTTTGTGGTGGTGAAGAATTGGAAAATGAGTGCATGCCCATTAATTGGAGAAGGACTGAATAAGCTATGATATATGCAAGTAATGGAATATTATTGCTCTATAAAAATGATGAATAAACTGATTTTAGAAAAGTCTGTAAAGATTTATAAGAACTGATGCTGAACAAAACAGATAGAACTGATGATACATTGCATACAGTAACAGCAAGATTGTGTGATGATCACCTATGAAAGATTTGGTTCTTCTCAGAGGTTCAGTGATCCCAAGCAATTCCAATAAACTCTGGATGGAAATACATCCAACAAGAGAACTATGGAGACTAAATGTAAATCAATATGTGCTATCTTCACTTATTTTCTCTTTGGGCTTTTTTTCTCTTACTGTTTTTCCCTTTTGTTCTGATTTTTCTTTCCCAACATGATTCATAAAGAAAGATGTATTTTAAAAAATAATGTAGAGGCAGCTAGTTGGTGTAGTGGGTAGAGCAATAGCCAAATTTGGCCTCAGACCTGGGACACTTAACACTTCCTAGTTATGTGACCTAGTTATTAGATTCAAGTCTAATAAATTATAAAGTAAACATTATTCTTTTGATATGTCAGTTAAATAATCTAGAGAGAAAAAAATTGAGTTTATTTCAAAAGAAAAGATATTGTACACATAGTAACCATTCTTCAAATAACCACTAACAGAAACACAGCTACACAAAATAGTTTGTCCAGATACATTGTTAGTAGTGACTGCAATCATCACAAAACATTGCCTGAGAATCTTCAAAATATCAACGTCAGAGAGAATAAAGAACATTCTAAGACTCTGTCTTGAGAGATAGTTAGGAGCTCTGGGTTCAGTAAATTTGCTTGATTGTAATTAATCTAACAAACAGAATAAAGATTTTGAAGGTGAGCATTGAGATATTGGGTTCATAGAAATCAGGACCCCACCAACCTCCTGGCACATGTTCTGACTGAGTACACCCTTAAAGATTCTTGTCTCCAATTCTTGCTGTTAGCTGAATTAAAGTCCTCTTCTCACACTTTCCTGCTTAAGTGACCCAACCCCAAATCCTAAGAATTAGAGTAAATTAGATTATGGTTTATAATTCCAAAGGAGTGCCAAAAATGGTAAGTAAAAGAAAAAGTATTTGGTGTTCAATATACAGTATGAATGAGGTACAAGAGAGGTAATTTATTCCTACATAAAAAAAGAATGCCAATCATAAAAGAATCACAACACCTTAGAAGAGAATTAACCCACAATTACAGCTATAATCTGCTAGGATGTTAATATTTAAACACCAGAATATAAAGGAGTTTCTCAAGACTGGTAACTGGGCATTTTATATTCCTTCTGTGCAGGACATTATAGTTACTGTTCTCCTCAAAAATGGCAATGCTTGAGTCAGTTCTTTTCTTGTCAATGTAGATACTTCCTCTATTATTAGCCCCAACCACTCTGGGAAATTCTATCCTCACAAACATTCATTAGAATTTTTTTTAATTTATTAGATTGGTTGCAGTTTTAGATAGATAGACAGCTAGACAGCTAGATAGATTGATAGATGAGAGAGAGGCATATATACAGATAGATGAGTATAGATATAAATATATACATATGGATAGAGATAGAGATAGGTGTATATATATAGAAAGAGTGAGAAAGATGAGTGTATGCATATTCCTAAAATAATACTTAATAATGACTAAATTTTTATACTACTTATAATGTACCAAAAATGTGCTAAATGATATATAAATATTATCTCATTTGATCTTCATAACAAGCTTGGGAGGTTGCAGCAGCCTTCCATTTTACAGAGGGAAAAAAAATGAGTAAAACTAAGATAACATAACTTGCTCAAGATTTCACAGCAATTCAGTGTCTGAGGTTAGATTGGAACTCAGGTTTTTCTGGCCAAGCCCAGTAGTCTGTTTGCTGAGCTACTTTCAGTAAGCTAGATACTTGCTTACTTAAGATCAGAATGAGCACAAAAGGAGCAAAAATAGTCAATAGTTCCATGTTTCTAAATGGGCTGGGTCACCATGATGGAAGGGTGGTACAGAAGCACTCATCCTTGTCCACCCATCACTGATGTTACATCTTACCATCTGGAGAATCACAGCCAAGAAGTGAGCTGAACTACCACCCTTTTTTACATGCAGTAAGTCATCCGTTCTTTGGCCTCAAAAGTCTATTAGAGAACTTTACCATCTAGCAGGCAGTTAAGTGGTACAAGGGATAGAGTGCTAGATTTGAAGTCAGGGAGACTCATCTTCCTGAGTTCAAATCTGGCTTCAGACTCTTACTAGTTGGGTGCTCCTGGGCAAGTCACTAAACCCTGTTCACCTCAATTTTCTCATCTATAAAATAATCTGGAGAAATAAATGGCAAACTGCTCCAGTACCTTTGTTAAAAAAAAAATCACAAATGAGGTTAAGAAAAATCACAACTGAAATGAATGAACACACAAAAAAATACACACTTATATGTCCTTAGCAATGAGTCATATATGAGGCCAAATGCATGGTTTAAGGCTTCCACACAATTGAATAGAATCAGAAAGGGGATTCTGACAATGTTATGGGGAATATTCATATTACAGTGTGGTGCAGTGGAAAAATTGTCAAATTTGGGTTTAGAGAAATTGGGTTTAAATTCTTGCCCTATGAATGAATGACTGAAAAATTCAATTATCCTTTCTGAGCTTCAATATCTTCACTTGTAATATGAGTCATTTGGACAAAATGGCTTCTGAGATCTCTCTCAAATGCTATGTTAACCATCTGTGCTTAGAGAAAGCATGACTATTCAATCTATCCCTAGAATTTATTCGAGCTCCACTTTTGGAGACATATATCAAGAACTACAAGAACAAATAAAAACTGACCAAAGCCAGAGCAACAGTGAGAAGATCTTTCCATTGGCTTTGAAATATCCAATGAGCAATAAGGAGCAAAGAATGAGAGGAGGAGGATATGAGAAGTCAAACAAGAAAGGGAAGTTGACCAATTAGCTCTGCAACTGGGAGCTTTTTTTTTTTTTCCTGGAATGATCAACCTTCTATAATGTGGTTTTAGTAAACAACAAATAGAGAAATTGGCCACTGGGTAACATAGCTTACTACCAAAGAATCCCCAAGTTAATAAAAGTTTTCTCTTTTTAAATGCCTCAAAAGTTTGTTTTTGTTTTTGTTTTTTTGGGGGTTTTTTTGTTTTTTTTTTTTTTGAAAGAGCAGGCAAGGAAAAAAAAATCAGATTAGAAATGTATCACTGAAATTACAATGAGAAAGCTTTACATTTTCACTTGTTAGAATTTCTAACAGGTGAATAGCATAAGGAAACTCTTTACAATGCTCAAAGTAGTTGTTTAAGTAATAAAACTTTAAGATAAAATAATTCCTTACAAGAATATAACCATGAAAAAGGAGCTGTGGTGGAAGGAAACACAGACTGGGAGTCATGAGGGTCCTCTGATCTAAGCAGCTATGTGTCCCTGGACAAATGGGGCCATAAAAGGTAACTTTTTTTATCATTTTCTAAAAAAAAGATAATCATACCTGGAGTAGCTAATTCAAACAGCTGTTCAAATAAATAAAATAAAGCCCTCCATTAAAACAAAGAAATATAGTTATTTTTTAGATTTTTAAAAAAATACATATATGTATATATATATACATACATATATATGTATATATGTATCTTCCCACATTTGAAAAATCTATATCTCATTCTGTATCTAATCTATTACTCTTCACCAAGAAATGAGAATTTTGCTTATTCATCATTCTTCTGGAATTATATGTCATCAGGGACTTTCTTTCATATAATGCTGTGGTCATCTTGGACAACTAGGTGGAACAGTGGATAGAGGACTGAGCTTGGACTCAGTAAAACTCATCTGCCTGAGTTCAAATCTGGCCTCAGGCACTTATTAGCTTGAAAAAGCCATTTTGCCCTGTTTACCTCAGTTTCCTCATCTGTAAAATGAATTAGAGAAGAAAATGGCAAACTACTCCAATATTTTTGCCAAGAAAACAGCAAATGGAGTCATGATGAATCAAACATAACTAACAATGGCTGAACAACAGTTATCATATTAATTGTTCTTCTGGATTTACGCACACTATATCATTTCATAAAAGCCTTTCCAGATCCTCTGAATCCATCCCTTTGTCATATCCTATAATATAATTACAGTCATATACTATAACTTGATTAATCATTGTCCAATTTTTGTATGGCCACTTTTACCCAGTTTTTTGCTACTACAAAGGCTTTAAGTCCATCTTCCCAGTATCATAGAGAATATATGTCAGAGACTGGACATAAGTCCAGGACATCTTAACTCCAAAGCTGGCTGGCTGTTGACTAAACTACACAGTTTCTATTATTTGAAGAACTATCTTGGGTAGGTTGTTAGCCTTTTCACTTTTAAAAGAGAAATTCAAAGTGTTTAATTGGCTTGTCACAAGTCACCTAGCCATTAAAGAGAGAGACTGCAGTTCTTCAGAGCATGTACTCATGTGCCCAAGATAAATATGTTTTTAACTTGGAATAAGCTCAAAAGATAGACCTCTCTTACAAAGATGAGGAAGAAGTTGACTTCATTTGGGGAAAGATATCATGGTAGATGTGCTATCCAAACTGGACTTCAAAGAAAGAGAAAGCCTTCAATAAACATTTGTATAAGGAGTGCATTCTGTGCTTATACAAATATCTCAAGGTGGGAAATATAAAAGTAATATGAGGGAATAGGAAACGATTTTTGATTGGCTAAGACACAATGCATGGACAATAGTTTGAAATAAAATTAGAAAATAAGATTGTAACCAGATTGTGAATGAACTTAAATACCATATTAAGGAGAATTTATAGTTTATCCTTAATTGATAAGGAGTGGTTTTTGAGCAGGAGAATACTATATCAAGTCTAATGCATTAGGAAGCAGAACCTGTAATATTCCCACTAGTTCCTGTGCATATAAAGACCATGTGAAACAGTTCCTGACCTCGAGGAGCTTTTATTTCAATGGGGAAGACTATATGCACATTTATAAGAATACGCAAAACACATACAGAGCAGATGATACAAGGTAAACTTGGAGGGAAAATTGAACTGAGACTTGAGGAAGACAAGAGATAGATCTAAGAAGGACATCTACTCTGAAGATAAGAAGTCACCATGGCAAAGGCAAGAAGTTAGGACGTAGACTGAACATTAAGGATAGTTTGACCAGGCTACAGAAAGTGTGGAGATGAATATGCAGTAAGGCTAGGAAAATCTATTAAGGACAAGTTATGTTGAGTTTTTATTACAATACAGGAGAAGATATATTTTATCACTGAGATAGGAGGAGCCACTGCAATTAATTGAATAGGGAGGTGATTTGATCAGACTTTCTCTTGAGGAAAATTACTTTTATAGATAGAGGAAGGAAAGACTGGAGATGAGAAAGATTAGAGACAGGAAGACCATTGTGATGCTATTCCAATATTATAGGAGAAAAGTGTTGAGGACTGGAACTAGGCTGTTAGTACAGAGAAAGGGATGTCAGAACTAAGAGATGTGCAGATGAAAATGACAGTATTTGGCAACTTATTTTCTATGTGGGGTGAATAAGAATGAAGAAGTGAGGATGACATTGAACTTGCAAATCTTGGGCACTGACCACTGGCAAGACAGGGATACCTCTATTGAAAAAGGGAAATTCTAAAGAGGGATATATATGTGCAGGAAAATGTATAAAATTAGGGAAATTATTTTGGCCACTACATCAATGTTAGAGTGAAGAAAGAAAAAATTGGAGCCTAATTTAGATGACATTACAATAAGCTAGGAGAAAAGTAATGGGTGGTAGCAGAGAAAGGGAGGGAGTCAAAATAAGAGTGTAAAGAGAAATGAGAAGCCAGGTCCAACTGTGAGGGTTTAAGATGCTGCCTGTTTGTAGGTGCTAAAGTACTAATCATTCCAAGTTCTAAAATCTAATTCTGACTAGTATTCAGATTGAAGGGTTGTTCCATGGGAGGGCATAAGAGTAGGTATTAGACCTAGGAGTAAAGAAGGATATGATAAGTAGAGCTGGGGGCAATGAGGACAAGGCTATGTAAGAGGAAGTATGAGTAGAATTGAAACTGCAGAAAAAGGGAAATTATTAAAAATATAGTGAACAGCTGCTAAATTTACAAATGTATCTATTCAAAACATTAGTCATTAAGCTTTCAGCTTTGTGATAAGCAAAGATGAAAGCAATTTATCAACAATTAACTGAAACACCACCAGAAAGCATACTTTTTTTTTTAATCACTCATTTTCTAAACTTCTAAATTAAGGAAGGAAATTGAATGCAAGTTCCTGAATAATATAGTTTAGTTTCATATTTAAATGTCTTTGCAGCCAAAAGCACAAAGCAGGGGGAGGTTAGGGAATCAGTTCAATATCTCAGTTTATATATTTTTTCTACTCTATTGTAGACTCCTGGAAGACAGGAGCTATGTCTTATTTACCTCTGTATCTCTTTGCATAGTTTTAGTCATTCAGTAAATATTTATTAAATACTTACTATGTACTTGACTCTATACTTAGCACAAGGGGATACAAAATAAGGCCAAAGACCTCCCTACCTTCAGGGAACTTACAATCTAATGGGCAAGAAAATATGCAAACAACTATATGAAAATAAGCTATAAATACAGGATAAATGGAAATAATTAGTAGAGAGAAATAGGCAGTTAGATGGCACAGTACATAAGGTATTAGACCTAGAGTCAGGAAGACTCATTTTCCTGAGTTCAAATCTGACTTAAAACACTTACTAGCTGTGTGACCTTGGGCAAGTCACTTAACCCTGTTTGCCTCAGTTTCCTCATCTATAAAATGAGATGGAGAAGGAAATGGAAAGCCATTCCAATATCTCTGCTGAGAAAATTCCATAAAGGATAGCAGAGTCAGATAAGAGTGAAACAACTGAACAGCAGCAATAGCAGAAAGAATTAAGCAGTAGAATTAAGAGGGATCAAGAATGATTGTTCATTTCATTAACATCTCGGTATTGAATTTCTTTCTACTCTATTAGAACCTTCCAGAGGCCAATTACAATAAGACATAAATAATTTCTTATTAATTTTGTGTCCCCTTTGATGGTATTCCTTATATTTGCATAGACATTCAATAGTTTCCTATCATATAGAAATAAATCAGCAAATAACTAAAATCAAGGTATGTCCCTAACTATGTGTTATAAGGTAGAATACTATACCTTGGTTTATTCATTTGTAAAACAAAAGGATTAGATTAGTTTATATCTAATATATTAACTGACAATACCATCATCATTAATAGTAACTGGTATTTGTATAAACCTTTCAAGATTTGTTAGCAAAGAAATGTTGTTTGAAGTGATTTAAGCAGGCAATTTCAGCTTTTTCATATAAAAAAATTCTTCTAACAATAGGCATGTTGTAAAGATTTATGACTAAAGGCTCAATTTCTACTTTTATATTAATTATTCATTGAATATTTTATAAACTAAAAAAGTATTTTGCATCAAATATGATAATATTTCAATATTCATATTATTGAGAAATGGAATTAGGTGGTATGATAGTCAATAGTTAATTGTACTTCTTCAAGTAAATTCTATTGCATATGATATCAGGATCTTAGAATGTTAAAATTGGATGGTTGAGTAGTATCTCAGAGGACACAGAATTCAAATTCTACCTGAAGAGTGTATCCCCTCTATGATATTCTTGACTGAAGTGAAATAAAGCTTATAGAGCATTCAGTTTACATTCCCTTTTAAAATATAAAGTAAATTATGAAATAAAATTGCATCTAGCGAAGCAAAATCCAAAAATTCATCTCCAAAGTCCTGGGATCAAAGAATATAATTTTAGAACTGAAGAGATATGCAAGGCCACCTACTTCAACTCTCTTATCATGCAGATGAGGAACTGGGGCCCACATGGGTTAAGTGACTCACTCAAGATCACACAGTTAATACAGAACAAGAATTTAAACACATTTTCTTCTTTGCTTAATAGTATTTTTTCCCAAATACATGCTCAGATAGTTTTCAACATTCATTTTTGCAAAAACTTGTATTCCAAATTTTTCTCTCTTCCTCTCTCCCTCCCATTTCCCTCCATAAGACAGCAAGCAATCTGATATAGGTTAAACATCTGCAATTCTTCTAAACCTATTTCCATATTCTATTTTAAAAATTCAATTGCATTCATATACCATAACTTATTCAGCCATTCTCCAACTGATGGGCATCCATTCAGTTTCCAATTTCTTGTCACTACAAAAAGGGCTGCTACCAACATTTTTGCACATGTGGGTCCTTTTTCCTCTTTTATGATCTCTTTGGGATACAGATTGATGGGTCAAAGGGTATGCATACTTTGATAGCCCTTTGGACATATGAATGCTTCTGACTTTAAGTCCAGGTTTCTTTTCATTACATATATTAGAAAAATCTATCATCTGACATAAATAACTGTATGACCTTTACTAAGCATATCACTTCTTAGTGCTCAAAGAAACTGTAGTTCTGTTCAGGTAGAGGGAGCTCCTCATCAAACACTCCCCATCCCTACTGGCTATTCTCTATCCTTGTGAAATCACAAGTCAACTCCCCCACCAATTAAAAAGAAATTAATCTAGTTCCCATTAGTTTGAAGGTTCATTTGCTATACCAAGCTTATTTCAATCCATCTGTAATTTCCCCTTTCACTGTGTTGCAATCATGTGAAATGGTAGGCTTTCAACAAAGTGGTCCCCAGGGACTGGGCCTCCCCTTACTAATACTTCTACCCTAGATGGAACTAGTAACAATGTAGTGATTTAAATAATGTCCCTTGGGGGCCAACATTGGGATTTCAAACTTAATTTAAGAAGATTATGTTTTATGAGTTTGTGAATTAGGAATGTTCGCTGAATCAGGGGGATTATTCTCCCAGGTGTCTGGAGAAGTCCATCATTTCTGAATCTTGGTGACTGGAATCCTGGGATGGAGAGAGGTAAGGACATTCATGGGGTTAGAATCAGTGAGCTGGAGGAAGAGAGAGAGACTCAAGCCTATCAAGAGAGGTCCCTGTTTTAGCAATCTTTCAGAAGAGCAATGAGGTGGGAAGACCATGATCTCCTGCCACTGTGTTCACACAGGGTATGACTGGGATTTAGGTGAATTAATTTCAGGGTGTTTATGACCTTCAACTTTTAAAAAAAATCCATCTTTATTTTCACTAGCCTTTAACTGAAATTTACCACCTACTTCCCATTAACAAACAAAGATAATTCTGAAAAGGAGCCTTTGCAGTGGTTCTCAAACTTTTATTCTCAGTATCTTCATGTTGTTAAAAAAAACTATCGAGGATATATTCAAAGAGTTTTTGTTCACATGGGTTATATTTATAGCTATTTACTATATTAGAAATAAAAAATGACTTTGAATTTGTAGACCCTCTGAAGGGGTTTCAGAGACCCCAACAATTCTTTGGACTAGACTTTGAGGACCACTGCTTTAGAGCAATGGAGGAGACAGTTAAGAGCTAGGGAACCATGACAGAGAATAAATAAGGCCCAATAATACTCAAGTCAGGAAGAGCAGCAGAGGAGAATGGTCCCTGTCGCCATCTTCTGGGAGCTGCTCAAAACTGCACAAAGAGAAAGCATCTTGTAGGTAGGTAAGTGGATTCTTGGATATAGTCAGGAAAAGCTGAATTTAAATCCTGCCTTAGACGTTTACCAGTTCTTTATGCTCCAGTTTCCTGATTTGTAAAATGATTGGGCTGGGCTAGAAAGACTCCAAGACTCTTTTATTGCTTTCAACCTGTGATCCTATGAACCAATTGGAGGTAGCTAGATGGCTCAGTTCAGACATGAAGATTTGAGTTCAAATTTGTCCTCAGGTACTTACTAGCTATATGACTGGGCAAGTCATGTAACCTCTGTTACACTGGAGAATCCACTGGATTCCACTGGAGAATCCACTGGAGAAGGGAAATTGTTCCAGAATATTTTCCAAGAAAACCCCACAAAGAATATTGGTGTACTATGATCTATGGAGTCACAAAGAGTCAGACATGACTGAACAATAGCAATTACAACATGAACCTGCTAGGAGCTCTGCCTGATATGGCAATAACCGAGGCTGTATACAGATATACCTTTGGTATTGGAGTGCTCATTGGAAGGTGAGTGTTTTCCAAGAGCTTTGCTGTGAGATGTATTTAATTTTCTACAGACTTTTAAATAATATTTTTCCCTTTTTAACTTTGTGAACTGTGCATTTGTAAAGAGAGCTGATGTCAGGATCATAACTGTTCTAAAAAGAGTAATCACCTCAAAATTTTCTGGGTGGGAGTTCCAATCCAGAGAAATGAAATAATATTTGTAGCACAGTTTGCAAAACCTTACAGGGGTCCTCAAACTATGGCCAGCGGGCCAGATGCAGCAGCTGAGGACGATTATTCCCCTCACCCAGGGATATGAAGTTTCTTTATTTAAAGGCCCATAAAACAAAGTTTTTGTTTTTACTATAGTCCAGCCCTCCAACAGTCTGAGGAACAGTGAATTGGCCCCCTATTTTAAAAGTTTGAGGACTCCTGCAAGCACTGTATGAATGCTAGTTCTATGTTATTATCATTGTTGACTTTAAAGAAATAAGTGAAAATGCCCACAAAACACTGATGGTTTGGGTTTGGTGAATGTTACTGAATGCTAATAAAGGCAACACTTAAAATCTTGCAACTGCTTTTAATCTTAGAACAAATTTAGACACTGAGGAAGAGGTTAAAAAATGCAAACGATGTCTTGTTTTGAGTTTTCTAAAAAAAAAATAGTTTCCCGGATTTCCTATATAAGTGGAGAGAGACAGATAGAAAAGAGCTAGTAGAGAAGAGAGGAAGTCATCACCTTTCCTAATGAAGGAAAAGAAAACGAGAGAACCAAATCAGAAATGGGAAAAAAAAAACTATCAAACTAGATCAATTCCCTATCAGGCAAAAATATAGCACAGATCTTTGGTAGGGACACAGACTTTTTTTTTTTTGTCAGTATAGGCAATTTTCATAGGCCTAAGAATGTCCTAATTTGGAACTGTCTCTACCAATGCAGATTAATACATTCTCTGAACATATATATTTTAGTGACCTGAAACAGTAATAATTGGTCAATCAGTTGCTAAACATTTATTTAAAACCTACTTATGTGCTAGGCATTGTGCTAATCACAAGAAAGTCCAGAGTCACAAGTTAGTGTAGAATATCACAGGTAGAACTAAAACCCAGGTCTTTCAGATTTTGATGCCAATTCTATTCATCATACCATGCTGCCTTTCATCTGTGTCAGATGTTAAGAGAGATTCCTGAGTGTATAATCCTATAAGAAAATATCATTTTTCTCAAGAGACACTATTGTCCAAGAGTAATAAAGAAATTTAAACCCTGGCCAGCATATGATATAAATAGTCATAAGAAGAGAAAATAGCACAACATGACAAATATGGAAATATGTTTATAAGGATTGTACATATTTAGCCTATGTCTTGGGGAGAGAGGAGAAAAAAGAGGGAAGAAGAAAATTTTAGGACACAAAGTTTTATCAAAATGATGCTGAAAAGTATCTTTACATGTATTTGGAAAAATAAAATACTATTGAGAAAAAACAACAAATGAATGAATGAATGAATAAGTAAATAAAAAGAATAGAAAGTGGCAGACACAGAGAAAACCAATAAGTCTATTTGAGAACTCTATTGTTGCTATTGTTCTGTCATTTCAGTCCTGGAAATGACTCTTCATGACCTACTTTGGATTTTCTTGGCAAGGTACTAGAGTGGTTTGCTATTTCCTTTTCCAGCTCATTTTATAGATGATGAAACTGAGGCAATCAAGAATAAGTGATTTGCCAGTGTCACAGCTAGCTACTCTCTGAGGCTAGATTTGAACTCACAAAAATGAGTTTTCCTGACTTCAGGATCATCCAAGATGCCCACTTGAAAGCCTCAGAGAATTTGTATTTTATGTGTATTTTATTTGCTACATATGCCACAAATGTGATATGTATTGTATTTCATATATGTGCTACAAATAGAAAACCCATCCACTATTCTTCTTAGGAACAATGTTTGTGCCCCTACCCAAAGCCTTGGGCCCATATTCTGGCATCATAGCTATGTTTTTGCCTGGTATAGAATTGTTCAAATCTGACAGTTTTTCCATTTCTGACTTGGTTCTCTCCTTTTCTTTTTCTTCATTTGGAAAGGTGATGGCTTCACTCCTCAGAATATGAAGTAGGGTATTTTTTATTGGCTCTTCATCTCTCTCTCTTTCTCTAGATACTTACACAGGAAACTTGGGAAGCTCTGTTGTCTTAGAAAACTCGTCCAAGACATCATTTGCATTTTCTAGCCTCTCTTCCCTGTTCTCCTTGGTATCTATCTTAATGGAGAAATATAAAGGAGGTGTGTTTGCATGTATAGCAAACATCATATGTGTTTTCTAGCTTCTCTCTAACATTTCTAAATTCTAAATGATTCTCAACCTGCCCCTAGATTCCAGAACAGTCTGAAGGCACTCTTAGCATTATTCCATATTATTCACCAAACCAAGAGTATTTTTCTGGGGCTTCATTTATCCCAGTTTATAGCTAGCATTTATATAGTATTTTGTATAGTGGTATATTTATATGCAAATACACTGTGGTCAAAATTGCGTCCATTTTATGTCAGTTGGTCTATTTTTTTTTTTTATTAAAGAGATTTAGAGAATTTTGAATTATCATGTACTTTGATTCCTTTATACTTAAAGCATATTAGAGTGTAAGCCTGGGGTGTCTGTTTAAGCTTGAATTCAGAAATCTAAACCCAATTCTTAAACAATATCTTCTTAATCAGAGCTTTATACATGAATACATCTTTCTCTTCTGAAACTGGTGCCTTCATTGGATGGCAGTGGCAATAAACAATGTTTATATCTCTAAGGTCTTTAATTTCTTGCTGAATACTCAGTAATTTTTAGTGATGCTTTCTGGATTTTTTCTGGCAGCATCAATGAATCTCCATGAATTACCAAAGTAGGTGGAAGGCATATGGTTTAAAAAGTCCCCAGAGACTCACTGTCAGATCTTAGATACATGCACAAGAAGGACATAAGATCTCTCCATTGTTATTTCAGGGAGCAGCCAGCTGCCTCAACACCCCTCAGCAGGGAGTCACCAATCACTGCTACCCATATCGTCTTCCTCTGTCCCTTAAAGTTGCAGGAGATGACATACAAGTTGTATTGGTGGCCAAAAGAAATGAACTTGATTAGCAGAGATTTCAACTAAAGTCAGATTCCTTTTATGATAATAGCAGACGATGAAAATTACTAATGAATGATTATATAAGGGAATCTATGTAAAGTGAATGTAAATAGTCTGTGCTATCCAAAGATTGTTATTAGTAACTATGAAAGCCTTCCCTGATCATGTTATGCACATAAGTCAAAAGAAAACTCTAGCCCTATTATGGAGGTGATCCTATCAGCTACAAATGGCAGATAACCCAGATAAGAATCGGGAAACTTAAGCCAGGTGTGTTTAAAGAAAGGTTTTTGTAATTTGAACTGCCTGAGGAGTATAAGCAGCAAAGAGCCATCAGAGTTGATATGTGTGGTGTTCTCTTAGATAATGAATCAAAATATCAAGAACAATAGTGATGGACCACTTCCCCCAACATATGCACAACTGCCTGCTCAGCCCATAATCAGGGGAACTCCCTGGTAGCCAAAGTGTCATCAGACCACATATTTCTCATGCTATCGATTCCCAAAAAGATTTACTGGAATTGTTTGATTTAATGTTTTAAATGTTTTAAAACCGAATTATTGAGCATTTGACTTGATTTCAGATAAATGGGTAGAGAGATTAATAGATGGATTGATTGAGAGAGGGAAAGAAAAAGAGACAGATAGACACAAATAGGCACAGATACAGAGAGACAGAAAGACAAGAGGGCTAAGATAGAGGCAAAGAGACTGAGACAGAGACAAGAGGGACAGAGACACACAGAGAGATAAAACATTTATCAAGCATTTGTTTAATGGCAGGCTCTATATTAAGCTTTAGGAATATAAATACAAGCAAGCAGAAAAACCTCTACCTTCAAAGACTTACATTCTAAGGGAGAAAGACTTTGTGGAGGAATAGAAAGAGCATGATGAGGAGGTTTGGGGAAGGACAATGGTGGCCTGAACCTTGATTGCATTAAACAAAAAGCTCAGCTAGCAGAGTTGGGAGGATGCCAGGACTGGAGTCCTAATTTCAGGTAGGTCAGAGATTGAGGCTACAATGGAGAGGTGGCTGTGGTAGCCCAGATAAGGAAAAAGTTCCTCTATCAGAGCCAGGGGGGAATTAGTTTGGGAGGATTTAGATAATTCTACCCAATTGCCTTAGAGACATTCTTAGAGATTTAAGAGGTTAAATCAGAAGGAATCAGGGTGTTTTGTCAGCTTCTGGTCAGGTAACTAGTGCTCTGGGATGGGGAAAGGGAGAGGTAGCTGAAGGGGAACAGGAATTAAGATTTATAAATTCTATGTCTGAACCTAGTGTTAATAACTAAGATCCTCCTGAAGAAAGTGACAGTAAGATTCCTGGTGCCTGGATCAGCATTTGTGAGATCAGCTTCTTTATGAGTAATATCAAAAAATCTGAATAATTCTGAGAATGAAGTAGACCAAGCTATCTTCAAACCAGGAACATCCTTGGAAGCATTCTCCCCTGTCAGTGGGCAAAGATAGTATTTAAAGGAGAACCTGGTCTGAGGAATGGGCAACACTATCTGATGGACTTATGGTGGAACCTTGACAAAGAACAATACTTTCTGGGAGCTGGAACTTTAGATGGGGAATTGACAGGGCATCTGTTGCTGGCTAGTGGGAGCTATGCAGAGCTACAGGAGGAGCTGCCTTAAGGAATATTGCCTGCTGGGAGTTGAATTGCCTAAAGCAGCACACCTGTTATTACCTGCTGGGAATTGTGAAGATCTGCAGGAAGAAGCACTGTGGGAAGCTTCACGGAACTGCAGGAATCAGTGTCCATGGGAACCCTGATCTTGTCTGACCAGATCACAGACCAGGCCTTAGAAACAGGTTGTTGACCAGAGAGCATTTCTTTTTCCAAAGTCCTATTTCATTTCCTAAGATCTTCCAATAAAAGTTTCTTTTCTTTGTTTTGTGTACGGTTAGTTTGAAATGGGAATTGGCTCCAATAAACTATAGGACATCAGATGGAAATTTTCCCAGATTTTTGGAGTGGGGGCTATGTCAGCGAAATAAGAAATTCCATGAAGTGAACCCCAGTAATCTGCATAGTGAAATGCTTCCACACATGAGTCATATACTTCTAATGGAATAAGTTACACACTTTTAATTCAACAAACATTTACTTAATAAGTATCTAAACCACAATACCCGATGATGAATCCTATATCTTTGATTTATCTCTTGTTTCCCACAAAATCATAAATGAAATATTTGTTTACATACTCAGCAGCTTTGAGAAAATAGTAGTAAATCCCCCAAATATTCTGAAAAATCCTACAATTTCAATTGCAGTCAGCAGATCTTTTTGTATGTGCCTGGAAATTCATGTTTGGTAACTAACTTCCACAATCAACTTCCCTCTTGTCTATGGATCTGTCTGAGTTTATGTATTTAATTGCAAAATCTTGGTGGAAATAAAAACAGATTTTTTTTAATGACAGTTTCTTGACATTAAATGCAGAAGTGGAAAATGAAGCCAAGTATAGCAGTTCAAAAGGCAAACCTGCATACTGCACACTAAACAGTGATTGCTACTTATTGTAGTCATCCTGCAACAGCCCTGCTGTCAGCATTGTCTTCTGGTGACAACCTCCAGCTCTAACTGAATTGTGTTGCAACTGAAATTGTATTGAGATAGCTAAAGGACTTGCATAAGATGAAGCAGTAAGAAGACAAAGTACCTTAAAAAAGATATTTAAGATAAAGCTTGGTGCCCAGCAAGGCTGCCTACTTTGTTATTGTTTTCAGATTTTTTTTTTTGGTGGGATTTTTTTGTGGAAGTAGATCCTAATTATCTCTATCTTTCCAGGTTCTTTTCTTCTCTAGAATCTAAACATTGATTAGATGAAGTATGAGTTTAAAAGAATAGAGAAGTCTTTCATCAGATTATAATGGCAGGAATCATAACCTCAGTTTTACATCCTGATCCTTGGCTCTTTTCTTATACAAAATAATGATAATTTGTAAAAAAAAAAAAAAAATTAAGTGAATTTTGAACAAATATTTGGGAAGAATCTTTCATGCATTCAGCTTGGAAAATTCAAGTATGAGAACCCTCTCCACTAATACAGATGAATCATTGTTCAAGTTGTTTTTCAGTCATGTCCAACTCTTTGTGGTCTAATTAAGGTTTCCTTGGTAGAAATACTAGAGTGGTTTCCTTCTCTAGTTCATTTACAGAGGAGGAAACTGAGGCAAAGAGGGTTAAGTGACTTGTTCAGGATCACACAGCTAGGAAGTGTCTGAGGCCAGATTTGAACTTGGCTTGAAGGTGAGTCTCTCTGACAGGCTCAATACTCTATCTACTGTGCCTTGTACCTGCCCAGATGAATAGTAGAGGAATAAATAAATGGATTGATGAGTAGATGAATGAATGAATGAAAAAGCACTTATTTAAAGATTTATTTAAAAATCCATCATTTCTGGTGGATTTTAAGGTTTGCAAAGTATTTTACTATTTCATTTGACTTGTATAAAAAACTTAGGAGGAAGGTGTTATTAGACACATATCATAGATGAGGCAACTGAGACTGAGATTTATTCAAGATCATACAGCTAGCAAATATGAGGAGAATTTAACCTTGGAGCTTCTTGATACTGAATCCGGCATTCTGGGCATTGAATCATCTAGCTGAAATGACTATAGGCCAAAAATATTTATTAAACACTGGGGATGCCAATAAAAGGAAAGACTGCTCTGGATTTAATGAAAATCACTTCTTATTAGATAGACATAATCCATGTAGGAGGATTCAGTGTTAGAGTATATGGAAAAGCCTAATACTCTTTAGGATTCAGCAGCAAGATCTATGGCAAAGCATATGCTTTAGCATCATCTCTCTTTGTGTTAACACTTGATGATAAGAGCATTCTTTTTCTGGGTCTTAAATACCTGCAGATATTGAGGAAGATATAGTCCATATTTTCTGTTGCAACATAGACATATATACATATAGTTTGCAGGATTGCATATATATAATTTATACCTAATTGCTTTTTGTCTCAAGACAGGGGGAGGAGAGGAAGAGCAATAAACTTAGAACTCAAAATTCTTAAAAACAAAAGTTAAAAATTATTTGTACATGTAATCTGAAAGATTAAAAAGAAAAAATTTTAATTAGTCTATCTAAGTTTAATCATGCAAAAATCAGTCAATAGTAGTATCAAAAGGCAGAATATTGCACATAGAGATGGAGAGACAGTGTGATAGAGGGGAAAAGGAATGAGCCCAGATGGAGTGTTATACTATCATCTCCACCATCATTGCATCTATTATTGGGGAGACTAGACCAATAGTCGACCCCACATCCAGCCAGGATTAGCAAAAAACACACTGATTACAAACACAGACAAATAAGCTCATAGATGGAGATGAAAATAAGCCATTTGAGGGAGGAAGCAGTTTCAAAGGATATGACACTCCCTCCCTTTTATACATTCTTTCCCCTTTACATATTCCCTTCCCCATATAACAGAAAAGTAATGTTGGCTTTGAACTCTACGTTTTAGGAGCACTGACTCAGACCATAGGCAGAGAGCTTCACTCAAAGGAGACTTCTGGAGGCCCCTACAAAAGGCTTCCAATAATCAGGAGTTGTGATTACTTTTGGGTCATATGGGTCCTTCGCTACCTTTGTACTTTGAGGCTTTCAGGGTCTTTCCTCAGGGATCTTGTGTAGATAACCCTGGCTTTGGGAAAACATTGTCATACCAATTCTTCTTGCTGTACCATTTTGGTAAATAATTTTCTAAAAAGTCAATTGAGGTTACTGACTGAGAATTAGTAGAAAATATACTGATAGGGCTTGTAAGTGATGGAACTAGAAATCCAACCCCTCCCCACCAGTTTTGCTCTCAAAACTAAGGGAGAGTAGTAGCCACACACCAGGAACCCAATAGGATTCCTGGCCAAAAAAGAGTGCCAGTTGGGTGAATAGTATTTGAGAATATAGGCATAATCCTCATGGTATCACTTAGTATTAGTCTTTAGGACAATTGACCTTTTATTACCATTGGCCTAGAATATAACTACAACTAAAATTTCCCCCTTTTGCTATGTGTAGGACATTGGTCTAGTTTTTAACCATTTTGGGTTTAAGTTTCATAGTTAATATGAGGGTATGAACTAGAGGCAAACCACAGGAAAATTAGTTCTTACAAAAGTATGACTGATACTAGGCTATAATATATTCATTGGAGGAGATAAAGAAAGAATAGGCTAGAAGCCAGAAATTAGACATCCCTGAGTTGACAGTTTTATCAAGGCAAAGTCTTTTCATCGTCCTCTGTTGTGCTTAGAAAAATTAAATGGGCAGATGCTCACTGTATAGCTCATTGGAAACACTGATAGGTTATATAAAGCATAAATGTTCAATTTGACCTCAGGTCAATTAACCCCTGAGCCCAAATTTCTCTTTCTTTCTTTCTCTTCCTTTACTTTGCTTGTTTCTTTTTTCTATTTCCTTTTCCTCTCATTCCTTTTCTTTTTTTGTTTCTCTTTTTTCTTTCTCACCCTCCCTCCCTCCTATCAATCCTTCCTTCTCTTAGCTCCCCCAGGTTGGAAATGCAATGGCTCCTCATAGATTTAACTCTGTTGATCAAGCACAGATGATTTGACCTTGATTCACTTCTCATATAATCAATTCTTCCCTCCTTAAATAGCCTGATGCCATTCCCACTCCAATCCCAGAGGCTCACCATATTGGTTCTAGATAGCACATGATTTTGACTTTTGCCCTACTGACATCAAAATTCCCCTACCTCAAGCTATCCACCAGTTTCATCCTCTGCAATAGCAGAAACTACAAGCATGTGACACATCCCTGGTCCCAGATCATATTTTTCAGTTCCTCTCACACAAAAGATTCTTAACCTGCGGTCCATAAATATGGTTTTTAAAAACAGTTTGATAATTGATTTTCATTTGTAATACTATGTATTTTATTTTATACATTTAAAAGTATAATTCCCGAGAAGTCCACAAGTTTCTTCAGGCTGTTAAAATGGTCCACGAATCAATAAAAATAGTCATATGTCAGATACTGTGCTAAATGCTTGGCTAACAAAAAAACAAAAAAAAGTAAAAGACAAAACCTGCTCCAAGAACTCATAATCTCATCAAGGAAAAAACACCTTTAGCTCTAAGAATTAAACAGACTAATTATGAAAGGGTGGGTTAATATGTAGGAATTTAAATATATGTTCAATATTCTTGTACAAAAATATACATGTACAAAAATGTCACCAACTTTTTATGGCAGAGGTTACAAACACAACTTACTCAGATATATCATTAAAGTACTGTTGTTGGTAATGCATACAAAAATCTCTCAATGGAAAATGAAATTCTCTTTATGAACTCTGCCTTCTATTTTAAGCTATTGATTTAGCTTTGGCTTTTGAATTCTCCTATCTAACACCATTGTTCCCCAGTGGCCAGCAATTCCCAACCATAGGTTGCTATATTCTGTAATTAAAGCAGCTTTTAACCCCCATTCTCTCTGGAGAAGCAGATGGAATCTGAAGTCTATACAACACCTCCTATTCTCTCTAGTCCAACATGTTTGTTTTCAATACAAATTTATTGAGTGTGTCTTCCTGCCCTGTACTCCATAAACTAATTCATCAGTGAGACTACTTCCACTTCCAAATTTCACTCACTCTCTCTTTCAGACTTTATCATCCCTATCAGCAGCAAAGTTGTTGCCTCAGTGTCATTCCCAATGCCCTTACTTCTCACTCAATTAACAAACATTTATGAAGTACCTATTAAGTACAATAGGCACTGAGAATACACAAGAATACTTGCTTCCAACGAGGTTATATTCCATCAAAGAAGACTCTCTGTCTCTGTCTCTCTTTTTTCCAGTCATGTTTTATATATACATATATATATATATATATAATATATATATATATATATATATATATATATATGTAAGAGAGAGAGAGAGAGAGAGAGAGAGAGAGAGAGAGAGATGTTTAAAATTAAACAAAAAATAAATATAAGGTGATTTGAAGTTGGGGTAGGCAAGAAAGGTTTTTTATTTATTTCCTTTCCATAATTGACCATTTTCCTATAACATTTCTCAGAATTGCTTCTTTTCATTCTAAACTGCAATTACTTTTGTCAAATAAACCTTTCTGGTCTCATAAATACTTTGAAATATTTTAAGTTAGATTCACCTTACCTCTTCCAACATATGAAATTCCCTCCATATTCTTCAGTGTTATATTTTTTTTTCAATTTATTCAAAACTCTGATTAAAATTCACCTCTGTAATATAATCTCTTCAGCTAGATGGCCCAATGGATAAGGAAAGAGACCTGGAATCAGGAATTCTGAATTCAAACTTGTCTTCAGACATTTACTAGCTGGTGACACACAACCTCTATCTGCCTCAGTTTCTTCAACTGAAACTGAGGATAATCACAGCATCTACCTTCTATCTTGTTGTGAGGGTAAAATGAGGTCATTATTTGTAAAATAATTTGCAGTTTCTTGGACATAGTAGGTTTTATTTAAATGCTTATTTATTTCCTTTTAACCTTCTTCTAATCAAATGTTCTTCATCTTCCAAATAAAATAAAAATCTGATTGTCTTCCTTTCAACATTTTTAATATAAGAGAATCAAATAAGTTGGTCAAACTAAGGAAAGAATCAAAGAAAAAGTTTGGAATTTCTATCATCTGGCCAAAAATAAGTAGGTATTGAATAATGATTTCTACACAACTTCAAGAGAGCAGCTAGGTGGCATAGTAGATAGAGTATCAGACCTGGGGTCAAGAAGATTTACCTTTCCCAGTTCAGACACTAACTACCTTGTGACACTGAGCAAACCACTTAACCTTTTTTGCCTCAGTTCCCTTATCTGTAAAATTAGCTAGAGAAGAAAATGGCAAACCACTCCAGTATCTTTTACATGAAAACACCAAATAGAGTCATGTAAAGTTGAATACAACTAAACAAACAGAACTTCAACAGAGAAATCAATGTATTACAAATAAAGGTATAACTTAATCTTTCCAAAAAGACCCCTTATCTCCCAAACCAGAACTGATCCTTGGCCTTCTGTTGTTCCCATGCCACAAATCCTCTATACTTAATTACCCCCAGGCCTGTAATTATTTATATACATGACACATTCCTCTTTTAGAGCAGGAACTGTCTTTTTTTGCATCTTTTATTTCCAGTGCCCAAGTAGACATTGAAAAATTATAAATATTTCTTGAGTTGAATAGAATCACTTCTTCCTGCCTGTAAATAAAATCCACAGCTCTCTTTTGGTCAGTTGGCTTCACTGATAAAGTTTAAGGGCAGTGTTCACCCTGTTTGCAGGTTGCTCAAATCCACCCTCGTCAAGTTCATAGTAGTCATTTCCCATATGACCATATTCATTCGAATTTAATTTAATACTCATGTTACAAAACTGGGGAAGAGCACAGGTTTTGAAATCAAAGGCTGTAGATTCAAATATTTCCTTTGTTATTTACTTTTTCATCTTGGACAAGCCACTTAATCCTTTGCTTTCATTTCTTTATCTGTAAAATGAAAGTTTGAACTAAATATTAAGCTTTCTTCCAGCTCTATGTATATAAATAGATAAAAATTTTAACTGACATTTAGATTATGGTTCAGATACTGTAAAGCACTTTATATCCATTATTTCATTTGACCCTGAGAATTAGGCTATAAGATTTATATTTCAGATATCCATATTTAACAGACAAGAAAACTGAGACTTAGCCAAGATTCAATGTCTTGTCTGTGGTCATACACACTACGTTCCATCGAAAATAGAATTTGAATTCACATCTTCCTGAAACTAAATCCAATATTCTACTGTTATGCTGCTCTACTCCAGTTCTTAACTAAGGTTTCTTTTCATCACAGGTAAAAGCTCTTAGACTCTTCAAATTGTAAGTTCTCCAAGTCACTAGAAATAGATTACCTTAGTTTTCTGGACTGCACCCTGCTTTTTATGAGAGCTCTTGCTATCTGACCTGAGCTATCTAGTTTGTTGCAAGATATCTATGACCAGAATCTGTTGACAAAACATTCCAAGTGATGTGATGATAACCAAAAGTATAAGTCTCTCTCCCCAGGGATCAGAGTTTTTCTATGCAGCCTGATCCCAAGGAGACAATGATGGCCAGTCAGTCTCAGGGAATCCAGCAACTCTTGCAAGCAGAAAAACGAGCCAAAGATAAGCTGGATGAAGCCAAAAAGAGTAAGTTCTAACTCATCTTAATGGTATTTTTTTTCTCTAATGTTTATAGAATGTCTAATAGTTTCTAATTTCGAATCTCCTCTAATCCTGGAGTTGATATGGAGTTTCTTGAACCCAAACCAAATTGAAATTGAGATCTCACTGGCTCTACACCCCTACTATTTCTTTGCTCCAGTTCATTTTTCCAAAAGGTCTTGTAACTAGTAACTAAATCCTTAAACAGATTCCCCTCTTAATTGCTTTTCATTCCAAGATTTAAAAATATTCCTATCACATGGTTCAGCTGTCTGCAAGCTAAACTCCAAAGCTAGCATTTCTAACTTTAAATGTTTCTCAGTGGTTCCTCTAATTTTCTCTTTCTTCATACAATAACATTAATATGGTACAGCTGCATGTAAATCTCTAACCCCTTCTAAGTCTGTTTCCTCGTGAAGATAAAAGGAATAATAACACATTTAGTACCAACCAGACACTTACTAGCTGTTGTGAAGGTCAAGTAAGGTCATTTAGTTGTTATTTGCAAAAATTGAAACATTTTTTATCATTAATGTCAATTACTAATTATTATTATCATCATTTTGTTCTCATCCTTTTCAATAGAGTTCAGAAAGAAATTATGCTAGAAGCTATTTTTCTTTATATTTAATGTTACATGTAGTACAAATTCTATAATAATTATTATTGCTATCTCAGTGGGTCTGTCAAAAACTATAGAAGAAAAAATTGAATACCATGGTAATCTATTTAAAATATTCTTAGAATGCAACAACATTGGGTCCAGAGGACTGAACTCATATTAATAGATAAGAGTTACATGTAGGCAAATTTAGATTAATTGCACAACAAAATTAGGATTATCTTAAGGTGGAATGTGCTACCATGGGAAGTAGTGAATGGATCCCTCTTTCCTCAAACTTAAGAGGTCTCCAAGTAAAAATTGAAAGATCAATGATTAGAGGTATCATAGGATTTGGGGTTGGATTCAATATTGATTGAGGTCTTTTGCAACTCTGACCCTAGATTTATAAAATCTATACTCAAATCCCAATTCTCTTATTTACTATGTAACTTTGATCAAATCATTCAAACTTAGTTTCCTCATCTTTATAATGAGGAATTATAACAATAGTTCATTTTTTCTATTATATATTAAGATTTATAAAATAGTTTCCACACAATAATCCTATTAAGACAGGGGGGAAATATGACTTCTATTTATATATTTATTTCATATTATAATCAATGAATAATAATGAACATATAAAGATTTTATTAGTCACTAGCATGATACATATGATATGTAAAGAAGGTATTCTTCTGTATTGTTAGAAATGTTAGCATGTTAGAAATATTAATGAGTGCTTAATCAAGAAAGTAATGGCAATATTTTAACACTGGATAAATTTAAGTTAAAATACTATTGATTTGAAATATTTCATTTTTTATCTGGATTAAAAATAAATAAAATGAAAAAAATGAATGAAAAAAATCAATCAATTTCATGACTTTGAAATACAAACTAGGTACTGGGAACATTCAAAGAAGTACAACTAGAAAAAGACCAGACAGATTTTCCATGTCTTCTTTGAAGTGTAGAGAATAAAGTTTGTAGGCTTTCAAGTTTAGGATTAGGTATCAATAAATTGGTAGAGCAGGCAATGGAGGCTGCTAGTAAGCCCACAGAAACCAAAAGCCTCAGAGACCTGTAATAGGGCCTGACATTGTCAATATTGAGTCTTGGATTAATCCCCTTCTGGAAACCCACAGATTCTGGATTATGTTACTCTGCTAGTAAACACAAATAGTAAATACATCACAAGGTTTAGAGGATCAAATTGAATCATTGATATGAAAGTTTTTTTGTAGCTGGCTATTTTTATAAGCTTTTATCTAATCAATTCATGCATAATTCCCTAGCAGATGTAAGCACAAGAAACTCTCTATTCCCAACTTTTATCTGATTCATTCTTGAATCAGATCATTCTTGATGTTTCACTATAAGTATAGAATTGTAGGAAGGTAAATTCACAGATCCAAGGTTAGATGGGGCCAGAGGTCATCCAGCCCAACCCTTTCATTTTATATATTAATGGATGGATTTGGAATCAGGAAGATGAGTTCAAATGCTATCTCAGAGACTTCTAAGCCATGTGATCCTGCACAAGTCCTTCAGACTTAGTTTACCAATCTGCAAAAAAAAAGTCACTTCACAGGATTATTTTGAGGATTAATAGATAACTGTGTAAAATGTTTTCAAACGTTAAAGTAACAATATACTGCTGCTGCTGCTGCTACTATTGTACATGAGGAAAATATAAGTCAATTTATAATTTTGCATATATGATCTGACCAGGTTACTTCCTTATCAATAAATTCTAGTAGCTCCCAAGATCAAATATAAAATCTTCTGTGTGGTTTTTAAAGCTCTTTATTACCTGGCCTTTTCCTGTTTTTTCCAGTTTTCTTATCCGTTACTTCCCTCCCCACATTATTCCATCCAATGATACTAATCTTTTGCTATTCCCTGTGCATTTTCCCCCTCTGGCTATCTGTCCTCCATGTCTTTCTCTTTCCTCCTTCATCTTTACCTCCTGGATTTTTCAAATCTCAACTGAAGTCCCCCTTTTTACAAAAAATTATTTTCAATTCTGCCTATACTAGCCTTCACTCTGTGATAAAATCCCACTTACAAGAGACCTTTCCTGATCTTCCTTAATGCTATTTATCTTTATTGATCATTTCCAATTTATTCTGTACATAATAAATGTTATTATTATTGTTATTATTCAATCATGTCCTACTCTCATGACTGCATTTGGGGTTTTCTTGGCAAAGATACTGGAGAGGTTTGCCATTTCCTTCACCAGTTTATTTTACAGATGGGGAAACTGAGTAAGGAGATCTAAGTGATTTGCCTAGGATTATATAACTAGTAAGTGTCTAAGGCTAGATTTAAACTCAGGAAGATTAATCTTCCTGACTAAAGAACCAATGTTCTATCCACTATATCACCCAGTAGCCCTATACAAACCTAATTGTTTTCATGTTGTCTCCTTCCCACCCCTTTAGATTGTGAGCTCCTGGAAAACAGATACTGACTTTTGCCTTTTTTTGTAATTCCATTGTTTATCACAGTCTCTGACACAGAGTAAGCACTTCTTAATAAATGCTTATCCATTTACTAGCACAAATACACAAACATGTATAACATAAAAGTCATCAAAGTGCTTCATTTCTTCATCATCATGTTTTTTGGGCAGCTAATATAAGTATTTTTTCGATGAGGAAAGTAAGGCTCAGCATGGTTAAGTGGCCTATCCAGTGTTATTATAGCCAAAGAACAAAGTCAGGAATCATACCCAAATCTTCTGGCTTACAGTCTAGTGCTTTGTTCACTGTGCCACACTTCTGATTATGTGAACATTTATGAATATGAAATAATTTTGAAGATGAGGCAAACTATGAAGCCAAGTCTACAAATTTTTAAAATATTTATATATTTTTCTTATCAAAATTAGAGTAATTTAAAATGTTCCAAAGAAAAAGCCAGTTCTCCCTCAGACATGACAGTCAGTCATCTGAGATTTCTGTCAAAAAAAGTGACATTAAACTCAATTTTAATCAATATTATTGTCTTTTCAAACAACTTTAATCAATCATTTCACTCTCTTCCAAACTTACTTGAAAAAAGAAAAATATTTTTCTCACTGATTATGTCTGCTAATGGAGGCTGTTGGGAGTGGGGAGTAAGCAAAAGCTTCAAATTCCAGTGTAAGGGCAAAAGATAAACTCTTTTCTTTTTAAATGAATGGGAAGCCTTTCACAATCCCTCAGTTTGTTAGTGTTCTCTCCTTCCTCAAATAATCATACATATTCTCATCTGTTTACATATCGAATCTTCCCAGTAGAAAGTTAACTTCTTAAAGGCGTAGAATGCTTTTAAGTTTTGTTTTTGAGAAGTATAGCTTCTTTACCAGAAAGATCTAAATACAAATTTAGCCTCTGACACATGTTGCCTGTGTGAACTGTGGCAGGTGATTTAATTTCTCAATGTTCTCATGCTTTCAAAGATGACATTTACTCACCCAGGAGTTCCCTTTACCAGTGAAATTACAGGTCTTATCATTATCTGTTCAGAGTATCCCCAGGGCTTTGCACACATAGAAAGAACATGAAGCTGGCTCTCCTCAGACATTTCAGAAAATGTTTTGATTTCTAACAGATAACTTTTGTTCTTGGTTTTGCCCAGTGAGTGTTTTGTCCCAGAATGTAGGAGTTTGGAGACAGTTTTCACTGGCTAACACCAGATTTCCCCACTCAAAAGTTTACAGTAGCTACATAAAATACCTGACCCATACTCTCCAAATAAATACAGTTCATTCCATGGCAAACATAAATAAAACCTGACCTTCACAGCATAAGAAATCTGTTATTATTGAGCTAACCTTTTATGTTTTACTGTCTTTTATTTCTTTCTTTTCTTCTCTAAATAGATGTGGAATCACAGTTAGAGCTGAAATGGATTTTAGCTATCATGTTTTAAAACTTTCTTCTCTATAAAGACAAGATGAAGACTTTAAATAATTTAAACCAGCTAAGTTAGATGATTGAACTGAATGGTGAAGTATTAAGAGCCCTGGAATTAGATACAAATGGCTTGATTTCCACCCCTCATCTTGACACTGGATTGGCTATGGATAAGTCACTTTACCAAGGTGATATTCGGTGTCCTCATGGAGAAAATGGATATAGCCATATTTTTAATGCAACTCACAGAGTAGTAAAGAAAACACTTTCAAAAAGCTATAAGGCTCTGTAGATGTTAGTTACTAATTTAAAAGCTAGCAGTTCTATTGTGTGTGTTTGCATACATAGGCATATGTACACACACACACACACACACACACATATTTGGGTGTGTGTATATATATATATATATATATTTAAATCTCCAGAGCTGGGAGGCTAACTAATCCAAGCCTTACATTTTACAGATAGGGAAACCGAGGTCCCCCAAATCTCTGAGGATTTGGATTTTATAAAAGTGGGTATATTACAAAACTGATTACTCATTAACCAGAAGAAAGCTTACTCACAGAGTTAGAATGGACTTTAGGGAAAACTAGTCTAACCTGTACCCAAGCAGGTATCTCCTCTAGTATAATATATCAGATAATTGTCATCTTGACTCTTTTTGAAGATCTTCACTGAGAGAAAAACTTCCTGCTCCCCAAGGGGATCCATTCCATTTTGGATCAATTCTAATTGTTAAGAGGTTTTTCTTTGGATTGAAAATAAATCTGCCTTTCTTCAACTTACTGTAGGATGACAGGATCAAAATTTAAAATTGGACCAAAAAGGTGAATTGGAAGGAATCTTAAAAATATTCTAATCCAAAATCTTCATTTTACACATAGAGAATTGGATTTAGTTTTCCCATGAAGATCAGGAGTGAAGCAAGGATGCCCATTATAACCACTATTATTCAGTTTAATACTGGAAATACTAATTCTAGAAAGAAGACAAGAAAAGGAAATTGGAGAAATAAAAATAAACAAAGAGGAAACAAAAACATCCTTCTGAAGATGATATGATGGAATAATTAAAGAACCCTAAAGAATCAACTAAAAAAACTAGTTGAAAGAAATAACAATTTTATCAAAGTTGCATGATATAAAATAAACTCATATAAATCATAAGCATTTCTATATACTACCAACAAAACCCAACAGTAAGAGAAAGAGAAATTTCTTTTAAAATAATTGTAGACAATATAAAGTATTTGGCAATCTACCCACAAGATAAACAATTAATAAATACTTTTCATATGATAAAAGAAAAGGCTAAATCCCTTAATATTAATTGCTCATGGATAGGCATGATATAATATAATAAATGACAATTTTACTTAAGGAAATTTACCTATTCAGTGCCATGCCAAACTATCAAAATATATCTGGAAGGATAAAAGGTCAAGAATATCAAGACAATTAATGGGGGAAAGGAAGAATGAAGGAAGATGACCTTAGCAATTCCAGATTTCAAAATTAATTACAAATTAGTAACCTTCAAAATAAGCTGGTACTGGCTAAGAAATAGAGTGGTGGATCAGTGGAATAGATTAGATACACAATACACAATAGCAACGACCATAGTAATTTAATGTTTGATAAAGTCAAAGATCCAGGTTTGGGGGTAATAACTCACCATTTGACAAAAATTGCTGAGAATACTAGAAAGCAGTTTGGCAGACACTAAGCATAAGATCAATATTTCACATTGTTTAACAAGATAAAGTTAAATGCATAAATGATTTAGACATAAAAGGTGTTACATCATAAATAAATTAGGGAAGCATGGAAAAAATGTACTTGTTAGATCTATGAATAAAGGAAGTGTTTATGGCCGTACAAAAGAAACAGAATATCACAAGTAAAATAGATGGTTTTGATTTTATTAAATGAAAAGGATTTTGTATAAATAAAACAAATTAATGTAGTTAAAAAGAAGACAGGAAATGGAGAGGAAGAGATTAAAGCCAGTTTATAAGGAGATGAGTCAAATTTATAAAAATAAGAGTCATTCCCCAGTTGATAAATGATCAAAACATATGAACAGGCCGCTTTCAGAAGAAATCAAACTTATCAATCACATAAAAATGTTCTAAACAGTACTGATTAGAGAAATACAAATTAAAACAACTCTGAGATACCATTTCATATCTATCAAATTAGATAACATGACAGAAACTAAAACTAACAAATGCTTTTTTTGGGGGGATAGGGCAAACAATTGGGGTTAAGTGACTCGCCTGGAGTTACAAGCTATAAGTATCAAATTCTGAGTACAGATTTGAACTCAAGTCCTTCTGACTCTAGGGAGTCAGGGAAAGTGGCATACTAATGCACTATTGGTAGAATTGGGAAATAGGCCAAAAATTCTGGCAACCAAAAGGTTATAAAACTGTATATACCCTTTGATCCAACAATACCACTACTAGGTATATATCCAAAAAAGATCAAAGAAAAGGGGAAATGATCTATTTGTGCAAAAAAAATAAATAAATTAATAGTAGCTCTTTGTGTGGTAACAAAGAATTGAAATTTGAGGAAAAGTCCATCAATTGAGGAACTACTGAATAAGTGGTATTAAAGGATTATGTTATATGAAATGACAAGCAGGATGGTTTCAAAAAGACCTGGGAAAACTTAAATAAACTCATGCAAAGTGAAGTGAGCAGAACCGGGGATAAATGTTAATTTGTATATATTCCTCAAGTTCAAAAAATGAATTACCAAAGGATGGGAAAGATCTTTTTAAAGAAGTAGTTCATATTAAAAAAAAAATCACCTTCCTCAAATTTTCCAGGTTTTTTAAGTCATCAGAGGCTCAAAAATGAATGTGTGATATTGTTGCCCAAGAACCCAACATCATATAGGTGTCTTAACAGATTAGTTTGACTCAAGAGAGGTATGATTCCTCTGTGCAGTATTTGCAGGGCTGGGTTATCCCACTCCAGAGTAACTTCCACTGCATTGTAGCTGAATCTAGGATTAGAAAAATTTATCTGACTTCTTATCTCTACTAATCAAGGAGGTGACTAAATTCATTGATTTAAACAACTCCTTTGTTTTTGATCTGTACATAAATTTTAATTCATTTCATTGTATTGAAAGAGATTACTATGGGTTTGCACTAATTTATTTTATTTTATCTTTATTTAGCCCTTCTTTACCCTATATCTAGCTGCCTGGAGATAGGTGAAAGAGAAAAAAACAACCAACAAACATAAAAATGAACATGTTGTGCCAAGAGCAGTAATTTTTTTTTTTAATTTTAAACTAATCACAGCACTGCCTAGAAATCTAAGGAATTTTTTGAGTTCAATGAATCCTGGCCAGAATTCAATGTGACTTTTAGTAATGAATAAAATACTAGATTATATGTTATAAGGATTTGGGCTTCCACTTGCTTATTCCCAAATTTTGCTCTAAATATCCTTTTGTTTAATTTATGGACATTTTTCTCAGATTTTTAAAAAATTCATAAATAGAAGGAAATACTCAATTTGATTTAGAAGTTAGTAAATATGAAGATATAAATTTTCTTTTTTATTCAAGCTTTTAGATTTCCTGAAATGAGATCTCATAGAGGTATGTTTACCCCAAGTTAAGAAACCCTACCTAAAGATAATTTTCTCACTCCTACATTTTAGTAGCATTCTTTAAAAACTTTACTAATTACATATATGTTTCAAAGATCAAAGAAAAGAGAAAGGGACCTATTTGTACAAAAAGCTTTTTGAAGGGAAAACATTAGCAAACTTCAGTTATAGTCATGATAGATGGTGGCAGTGTCAAGTGCCCTCAAAGACTTAATTCAACTCAATTATCACCTACTGCTATAATAAATAACTGAAATAATAAATAAATAAACTGAAGACAAAAAAAAAAGAAAAAAAAAGAAATCCTTATTTCTCTTAAGGAGACTTACATCCTATTGTTCTAGAGTTTACAGACCCTTCTGTCTTCTCAGTTTGCAAGTGAACTAGAGCAGGTCTTCTAAAATGGAAAAAAAAACAAAACAAAACAAAAAAAACACCATAAAGCTCTCTTTGCCTTATCTCTTAACAAACCCAAGCCTGATGAGGCACTGATTTTGAGGAGGAAACTATTCTATCCATCTAACCCTGAAATCTAAGGCAGAGGTGAAATGAATATGAGTTTTCCATCTAAGAAAACTTACAAGGGGCAAGAGAGAGGGCATGGGATAAGAAGTGGCAGAAAAATTATAGAGAAAGCTGAGAGGATTGAAAAATTAAAACACACAAAAATGATCTGTCCTCCCAGCTGCCACGGGCTCCAGCCACACCTTTGGTATTGCCCTTAATTTTACATGCCAACTGTCCCCACTATATGTCCCCAGATTCTCTCCCAGATCTGTAGTTGGCTGTTTTACTCTGTCTACTATATTTTTACTGGGTAATTTTCAATCATCTCCAACTCACACACAAAAAACAAGAGTTTGATATTTTCTTGTCAAAGATACTGGAACGCTCTGCTATACAATATTTTTAGTGTATTTTAAAATTTTATATATTTATATGTTTCCCAATTACATTTTTAAAAAAATTCTAATATTTAATTTTTTAAAAATTAGTTCTAAATTCTCCCCTCCCATTTGAGAAGATGAGAAATATGATATCAATTATGCATGTGAAGTCATGCAAAACATATGGCACTATATTCTCTTGCTACATCCTAAAGTTCAGAGAAAAGATAATTATGCATTATCTGCCTTCTTCCATTTCCTTCAAAGTTTGGGGCTTTGACCAGTGCATTGTCAGAGTAAACAAAGTCTAGATTCTGCAGGGGCAGGCTAGCCCTCTCTCAACACGGCCACATCCAATTCATTAGCCATTTAATGGACAAAGGGAAGTGAAAGAGGGATCCCAAGACTCCCCATACCCCAGAAAAGTTTCTTTACAGTCAGGGACCTACTTTGCTTCCTTTCCACAACTAAGCTCACAAAATACTTTGCCAAACATGGTCGTTTTAACCATTCATAGCTTTTATTTTGTCACAAAGGAGAATTTGGTTTAAAGATAGGGAGTATGCCAAAAAAATGGCTGTGATATAAAAATCAAAGATATCCTAGGTTTAGTTTTAAAAAATAAAAAGAGCGATTAAAAACATCAAGGTAATTTTTTTCATGTTTCCTCTTTCCCCCAATTTTTTTAAAATTGACTTTCTTTTTCCACCTTTAAAAATGTGATGTATTAAACTTGAACAAAGTAACCAACTATTCCGGGTCCATAATATTGCAAAAGCATAATACTGTTTGATATTTCCAATGTATCTATTCAATTAGTAAAACAAGCTTGTTTTGATAATATATAAAATCTAGAGACTAAGGCCATTTCTCATTGACCTTTGTTTTTCCCCACCAGCCAATAAATTCTACTGCACGTCATAGATTCCTATTATTTTTTTTTAATTGAGCAGCTAGATGGAATGCTCTGATGGCAAGAGAACTATGCCTCGAGTCAGGAAGATCTCAGTTCCAATTCAGCATCAGACATTCACTAATTAGGTGACCCTCACCAAGCCACTTAATCTTTCTTTGCCTTAGTTTATCTACAAAATGGAAATAATACCAACCTCTACCTCCCAAGGTTATTGTGAAGATCAAATGAGATAATATTTGTAAAGTACTCAACACAGTGCCTGGCACACAGAAAGTGCCATGTAAATGTTAGCCATCACCATTATTAGTTGAATTATAGGCATGGAAACAAGAGTACCACAATCAGATTTAGGATTCTAATGGTTATGGCCATGCCTAGGTTTTAAGTTAAAGTCTATATTCCCATGGAAAATTTTCATAAAGGAATCTCTTAAGATATAGTAATGAGTTTTAGAGGGATTCATAAGAAGTAGGTTTGACCATGGACAAGAACATGATGTTCATATAGAGGACAGCAACAGAGTCTTTGATTGGAATCAGAGGAGGAAGGAGTCTATGACCTGACTTCCAAGCTCAGCTCTTCTAAAATTACCTATGTGATCTTGGAGAAGTCACTTAACCATCTCTAAGGATTGGTTTTCTCATCTATAAAATGGGAAACTTGGACTAAATGACTTCAAAGGTCCCTTTTAACTCAACATTTTATCCTTACATCAAAAATTAGAATATGATTATATTTTTAAAAATAATTTTAAAAACATATTTAGGGTTTTTTTTAAATATCACCAACAATGCTCCACTGTCTTTTCTCAAGTCTCTAAAAAGCCATCTCATTTATTTATTTTTTTATTTTGAAAAAAATTTCTTTACAACATTATCCTTTGCACTCACTTCTGTTCCAACTTTTTCCCTCCCTCCCTCCACCCCCTTCTCCAGATGGCAAGCAGTCCTATACATGTTAAATAGGTTACAGTATATCCTAGATACAATATATGTGTGCAGTGGACAGAACAGTTCTCTTGTTGCACAGGGAGAATTGGATTCAGAAGGTATAAATAACCCGGGAAGAAAAACAAAAATGCAAGCAGTTTATATTCATTTCCCAGTGTTCTTTCTTTGGGTGTACCTGCTTCTGTCCATCCTTGATCAATTGAAACTGAATTAGCTCTCTTTATCGAAGAGATCCACTTCCATCAAAATACATCCTCAAACAGTATCGTTGTTGAGATATATAATGATCTCCTGGTTCTGCTCATTTCACTTAGCATCAGTTCATGTAAGTCTCGCCAGTCCTCTCTGTATTCATCCTGCTGGTCATTCCTTACAGAACAATAATATTCCATAACATTCATCTACCACAATTTACTCAGCCATTCTCCAATTGATGGGCATCCATTCATTTTCCAGCTTCTAGCCACTACAAACAGGGCTGCCACAAACATTTTGGCACATACAGATCCCTTTCCCTTCTTTAGTATCTCTTTGGGGTATAAGCCCAGTAGTAACACTGCTGGATCAAAAGATATGCACAGTTTGATAACTTTGGGGGCATAATTCCAGCTTGCTCTCCAGATTGGTTGGATTCATTCACAACTCCACCAACAATGCATCAGTGATCCAGTTTTCCCGCATCCTCTCCAACATTCATCATTATTTTTTCCCGTCATCTTAGCCAATCTGACAAGTGTGCAGTGATATCTCAGAGTTGTCTTAATTTAAAAGGCATTTCGTTAAACAAAAGTTTGATTCTGTTTTTTTCTTTTTTTCTTTTTTTTGGTCAGGTCTTCTATTCAATGCTCCAAATAGCTGCCCCTATCACACACACACACACACATACACACACAAACACACACACACAATTAAAGAAAAAAGTTGTCAACAAAAATTGATTTATACAATGAAAAAGCCTTAAAGTATAAGCAATGTACTCCATCTGTGGGCCTCCAACTTCTATAAAGGTGTGAGATGTCAGGATTCTCATATCTGTGCTCTATAATTTAGCTAACATTCACTATACTTACTAGTGATTGTTTTGTGGTTGTCCTTAAGTATAATATTTCTGCATTATTCCTACATTCTGCTTTAAACTCTTGTAAGAATCAAAGAATATAGTATTTGTGAAATTCTTAATGAACTGTATTATTACTGTTATTTATTCATTGAAAATATAATGCTTCTCCAATGGAGAAGAGTACTCTCTAAAGCTCTAGCATATGCTTAAACAGAGCTTACTAGCATCTCCAAATGTCTCCATGCATTGCCAGAATGGTTAAGAATTGATAGGATACACTCCTAGCATTTTCTGGTTGGCTTCTCTGCTACTGTTTCCAAGGCAATGGTGTCCATCTTCAGATCTAAAGACTGGATTTCACAGATAAGGAGTAAGATGTTGATGTAAATAAATCTCATTTATTCATTTTTAGTTTCATCTAATGAAACAGTGGGTACTAAAGATAGTTCCTTCCATGGAATATAATCAATGTCAATATATGTAGTATCACATACAGTGGCAGCTGCTGTGTCAATCCAGAAAATTGCTGAGCCAGCAACTCCTCTCTAAAATTTTCTCTCTTACTTGAATAGGGACCAGCAGGTGCCTGTTATGATGATAGGTAGATATCATGGGCACACTGAGAAACAGTCACTTAAAGAAAAATCTGATATATGGCATCTGGTAGGAAGCTCTTGATTTTGGTCTGGAGTGGAATACATGTTACCTTTTCCAAAATCTTCTTTCTTTGCTATAGCATCTTTGTTTTCAAGCCTAGAGATCACGATTTTTACATTGGAAAAGAAAGTCATTGGGGTTCAGAAGAAGGAGAGACCATATCTGGTTGGAAATTAAGAATAGCATTTATATAGCTCTTTAAAATTTAAAGTGTTCTTTACAAATATCTCATTTTAGCCTTATAACAATCCTGAGAAGTAACTACCATTGACATAGCCATTTTACAAATGAGGAAACTGAAACAAATTAAATAATTTACTCTGGATTACAAAACTAACAAATGTTTGAATCTGTATCTCAAGTCAGGTCTTCCCTCTAACTCGAGTGTTCTAATAATCACTTTGTCACTTAGTGACTAATAGTATGGAAGATTTCACTGAAAAGTTGACATATGATCTGATCCACAAGGGAGTGGTATGGGCAGATCTATGCCTTGAGAATATTGATTTAACTGCTTTATGGACTATGGTTTAGAGAGACTAGATATATGGAGATCAATTAGGAGTATTGCAATGGTCCAGGAAAGAGATAATGAAGGCTTGAACCAGGATGACATTGACTTTGGAGGGGGAATGGCAGAGAAGAGGGAAAAGGAATTTATATGAGACATATTGAGAAGATAGAATTGATAAGGCTTGGCAATTGATTGGGTTTGAATTGTTAAAATATATACATTATATGTATGTATGTGTATATATGTATATAGAGATAAAAAATACAAGATACTATTATTTCATCAATATGGGTACTTTCTTCACTATTTTAACCCTTTTGTGCCTTAGCAGATTCCACAAGTTGCTCTAGTTTAAACAAAATCAATTTTTGTTCAAGTTTCTATTTAGTGGCGATATCGTTCTTAATTTAATTAGGCAGGTCCTTGAACAACAGAGATAATACCTCATTCAAAATCTTTCTTGCTTCAACAGGCTTGCCAGAGCTTGGACGCTGGTTGAATAGCCACCAGAACTCTATGTACTCTCTCTGTAATAATGAATTATTAGTAAATGTTCAAATATAAACAAACATTTTGTAAAAACCTCTAAGTCTTCACTTTTAAAAAAAGAAAACATTTTAAAAGCCACCCATATGGAAATTCTAACTACATAAACAATTGTTTATTTTGTCTACTTTTACTCAAATTCAGGCTTCCATAAATTCAATAAAGTGCCTATGTTTTTCTACCTATATATCTATAGGTACTATAAAGTACCTATGTTTTTCTATGTTCCTACAAACATCCTTACTTAATTTGAACATTCCCAATCCAAACAAAGCTTCTGGGAAGCAGCTCTTAAAAATGTTTCCTTGCAAGTCAAAATTTCAGGGCCATAAAATTTCAGAACTTGTTTCCTGAGATTAAAAAAATAGTACATGAATATTTATTTCAATACTAAAATTCTTTGTGTACACATATAAAATGAGAAATTGCTTCTTCCTTTATGCTTCAGATACAGTCCTTACATTAAAGTATATATTGTATTAGGTAAAAGAAACTTTATATGGCTAATATGGTTTAAGTTATCATTCATTTGGACCCCATTTTTTCATTATTCCTATACTTAATGTCTTTATAAAATTTAGATTGGATTATAGATTCTTTAATACTTTGAACCTCAAAATATCAGCGCTTCCATCAGTATGGTTTCTATTCCTTTCTATATATTACTCTTTCTTTGCAATGAGATATGGGGGTTCCAGTGTCCCTTCTATTTTTACCCATTCCACTGTTAGCAAACATCTGCTTGCTAATTTTCTGATGCTAAATTCAGTGTACTTAGCTAGAGTGATCCTCTAACAACAATCACCCCCACCTGTTCTGACTTGATAGAACCTGTCACAATATGTCACAATACCTTTATTATAGAGATGTTTGCAGATTATTATCCTCTTCATTTTCTTAGGAAGGCTGATACAGATGAAGTGATTTGTCAAATGACTTACTGGTAAACTATTAAATGGGGTCAGAACTACAATTCCGGGCTATGGATTCCTAAGGGTTATTTTATTTAAAAAATTCATTTTAATTAATGACACACATACTCAAGCCCTTTTCCTATGTCATGTTATGGTAGGGAACATTCTGGGAACAGTCTTCTTTTATGGCCTATTAACCTGGAAAGTTTATAACCTTTCCAGGAAAGATTACTAATTCATCTATCATCTAAGAACCAACCTTTATCTCCAGAAAATAGGGGAATTCAATAAGGCTTGTTCAGTTTGCAAACAATAGAGAACTACTTGAACATTTGTAGAATGTTGGGTGATCTCATTGTCACATCTGTTCTATTTATAAAAAAAACTATTATACAAATGACTATCTGCTCATTTGATGATATGCCATAACTAACAAATTTCTGCCTTCATTTTGGAAAAAAAATTCTATAAATTCAATTTTTCACTTCTCCCACCTCCCAAGTAATAAACCGTAAGGAAGAATTGTTGCCCTCACCAATCTATTTAAAATATAGAATTAACAAATCAAAAAATGACCTGATCTTAAAAATAAAAGTGAAGACTTCAAAGGATCCCTATCCTGAGCATTTAGTATAGGTCCCCTAGGGAATAATTTCCAGAGTCAAGGACTTTCCCAAAGGCTCTACATATTCTAAACGCTCAGTGGGTCTTAATAATACTTTTATCTTTAATAGTCCACTAGAGGATCTAATTAATTCAAAAATAATTTATTAAATGATATAGAAAGAAAAATGTTTTAAAAATTCAAATGGGAGTATATTGTCCCACAAATTCACACAGAGGTAGGAAACATCTGGGATCAGGGAAAACTGGAGGGGAAAGCATATAAGGGAGACATATGGCCAGGGCATATATATGGCAAAGTACACATATAAGGAGAATGAGTGGTCATGGTACACACATGTATATAAACACATACATGAAGCATGCATGGATAGCAAATACATATTGGAAGGAAAATTAACATCTTCAATGGTGCAGAACTACTGATGTCTTCTAATAATTCTGTTTCTTCCTTGGTATTCCCCTCTGGTATTGTACTTTTCAGTTGATAGGTCCCATAGTGTGGACTGGACATCATTGCTGTGCTGTAGTCTTTCTCAAATATTGCTCCACCAACTTTTGCTTAGGCGGATTCTTATTTTGATAATGCTTCTGGTCTACCTGAATTCTTTGGCTATTTTTCAAGGAAAAAAAATGGATGATTCCATATTCTTTCAGCTAAAATAAAACCCCTGGACTTTTCTCAACTCTTAGAAGAGTTGCAACACTCTTCCCAAGAAACAAACAAAAAAAATCTCTTGGGGGGTTCTGCTTTCTTCTCTTAGGATCTTGGCTACAAATCTTCTCATCAGCAAAGTCTTAGCTTCCAGTGTCAAATCATTAAAAAACAAATAGCATGATTGTCCCAGTTAATGAATGTCAAGGAGTAATCTTTTCTCTAGGCTCCTCATCCTAGATTCAGAGTCCTCATCCTAGCTTATGCTGAACATGCCATATACATTTTAATTTTCAATTTCTGAAAGCTAGGCTATAAGTCAGGGAATGGTTATTTGTCTAATAACTACCAAGCATCTCTACAGTTTAAGGTTCCTTAGCTTTTAAATCCTAAATTTCTTCTATTCTGCCCTATAAATGAGAGTGTAAATAAAAGGTACAAAGACAAGCTAAATCCAGGGGATAAGGTCACATTGCCATTTCCACCTATCTTACCACATTCCTCACTTGTCATATGGAGATACAGCCAACATCAAAGCTTTAGAGCAGTTTTGAAGTATGCTATCAAGATTATTAAAGCTTGCCTAGAGTCATGGTAGCACATAATCTGTTTTTAAAATAATGTGTGTATGTATGTGCATTTATATTTATATACATACACAAAATTTACATCACTGGTATTTCTACCAGTAATCCCTCCAGACCCCACTCATAGAACAATCTCATTTAACTAAATACACATACACATGTGTTTTTATTTGTGTATTCTGTCTGTCTCTCTTTATCTCTCTTTGTCTCTCTCTCACTCTCTCTCTCTCTCTCTGGATATGTGTGTGTGTGTGTGTGTGTGTGTGTGTGTGTACATACAAAGAAAAGAAAAAGAAAAAAATCAACAAAATCAATCAATATATTGAAAAAATCAAAAAATACATTCAATGCTCCATATTTGTGAACTTTCCATCTAGGTAAAGAAACCAGGTAAGACTGTTTCTCAAATCTCTTCTTTCATTCCTTGCTTATTCATGGTAATTTTCAACATTTCCTTCTGCTTGTTTTGTTTTGTTTTTTTTTTATTTTGTTGACACTGTAGTGATGTTGTAGAATGTTTTCTTGGTTCTGCTTATTTCGTTCTGTATCAGATCATGCGAAGCTCTCCATGTTTCTCTGTATTGATTGTTTTTGCTGTTTCTTATAGCATAGTAGTACTCCACTACATTCATGTCCCTGAATCATTAAGCCATTCCAGAATCAATGAACTTTTGCTCTGTTCTTAACTGTATTATAATATTCTGTTGCTAAATCTCAAAAGGTGGAAAGGGCTGCAGAGGTAATACAGCAATTACTCACTGAAGTTTATGTAGCATCCTTGAGGATGGGCTAGGCAGGTTCCAACTGAAGATCTCAAGAACAAAGCCATTCTTGTTATTCTCAGGCAGTCTAATATTCTTTTAGACTGCTGAAATTTTTAAGCATTCTTCTTTATCATCACTTGAAATCTGCCCCCTTATAACTTCTCTATTGTCCTACTTGCAGCCTCCAGCTTGAGCAAAGATCACTTGAGGACTATGTACTATAGAGCAAAGAGCAGTACTCTAAGGACAAGAGACCTATGTTTTAGTTCCATGTCTATATGATGTTTTGCCAAACCCAAATATGTTAAGTATCATACTCTCAGGATCCTGGACATTATTAGAAAGCCTTGTGGGCCCAACCTTACTAAAAGAAAAATATGATTTGCTCAAACAAGTTAAGTTGATAGAGAATATCATGAACTATTACAAAAATACTTATTTAACAAAAACTCAAATACTTTAGAAAACAATGGTATAATGAAAATGAAATTCTTATTGATAGCTCCAAAGGTAGGAAATATGAAAGTGTTCTCCCAAAAGAAGATGAGATTATGGAGGATTATTAATACTTGTCCAAGGTGCTTAATTAATACCTGTCTACTGATTAGGCCAAAACAAACCCTTCCCATGAGGCCACTGGAGATGATTGTGAGGCCAAAACTAAAGTCTACTTTCTTAGCCAACAGAAAAGAAACTAAAAACAAGACTTCCAAAGTAACGATCTTCATCTCAATGGGAAGGTAGAAGAAAGAGAAGGAAGGCAGGAGGGGAGGCAAGAAGAGACAGAAGCAGGCACATAGAGTGGGAGGCAGACAAGCAAAAAGAAAAAGAGGGAAGCAGGGAAAGAAGAAAGGAAAAAAGCAAGGTGGAAGGAAAGAAAAGAGGGAGGGAGGGAAGAAGGAAGGAAAGAAAGAAGGAAAAAAGAAGTAATATAAAAGGAAAGGAGAGAGTAAGGTGGATTGGCAACCAAGAAATAAAAAGAGAAGAGAAAAACTAAAAGGATTTTTCCCTAACATCCAAATGGAAAGATAGGTCAAGGGGCAGAAAGCTCAGAACACTTGTATCCTGAAGCTAAGTCACAGATTTTAAGAGATCAATTGCAGTGATATTAGTTTTGAACATTATTATGATATAAAGCAATTTAAATGTTATAAGCATTCATAGAGATACTAATATTCTGTATTCGTTACTCAGGAAATAAAGTTGTTAAAATTTTTTCATCGATTAATAAAACACAGCACCTGAAGTAAGAAAAATATTAGTTGTCTACTCTTACAAAATCATAGATTTATTAAAAACAATATTCTCTTTAAAAGTTACATTTGCTGGCTTTATCCTCATATAAGAGGCATCATGATATAATAATCAGAATGATGGCCAGATGAAACCTATGTTCACATCTTGCCTCTGATACTTGCTGATTTATGTGATCAATGCTAAACATACAAGTTTCTTTTTTATTGAAGTTTTTTTTATTTTCAAAACAGATGCAAGGATAGTTTTTCAACATTGATCTTTGAAAAACTTTGTGTTCCAATTTTTCCTCCATTCCCCCCACTCCTCCCCTAGATGACATGTAATCCAATATATGTTAAACATGGTAAAAATATATGTTAAATCCAATATAGGCATATATATATTTATACAATTGCTGCACAAGAAAAATCAAATCAAAAAGTAAAAAAATGGGAAAGAAAATAAAATTCAAGCATATGTTGTGATCCACCCTCAGTTCCCACAGCCCTCTCTCTCTGAGTGGAGATGGCTCTCTTCATCACAAGTTTATTGGAACTGGCCTGAATCATTTCATTGTTGAAAAAAGCCATATCCATCAGAATTTGTCATCATATAATCTTTTTGTTGCCATAACCTAAAAGTTTCTTAACTTTTATATTCCTCACTCAACTTTCTCATTCTCATCTACCATGTTATATCTTGTTTATGTAATAGGCTCTTTTTCTACTAATGTTCTCCTTATCCCCAGTAACAAGAGTTAGGCTAATGTTGCCTCCTTTAACATAGCTTTCAGGTATACTCTTATTGCAATGAAAATGGCTTCCTGTCACTGAAGGGTATTTAAAAAAAAAGGTCCACCTATGTGGAGCTGGGACTCTTCACATATAGTAGATGACTCAATGGGCAAGTCACCACAGGCTACAGATGTATTTTCATATTCTATGAAGGGGTGACCACTAGCCAAGCAAATGCTGGAGTATCTCTTTTATGGTGTGGCTACTTTTGTTAATTGCTGAATGGCCTCTGGGTATCTCATTTTCTTCTAAAAGCAAACCTAAACTAACAATGTACAAACATGATTCAGGCTTACCCCTTATAGGTTGCAACTTGTGTAACTAAAGGTAGTTTTCCATACTGACAAGTTCACAGAACCTTCCTATACATCAAATTGTTATCTTGTGTTATAACATCACTGGGGATGGTTTAGTGGAAAGAATATTATTCTAGCCAAAAGTCCTGACTCTGATATTTACTGCTGGTGATCTTAGGCAAGTTACCCAACATTCTGAATATGTTCCCTAATTTGTCAAGTTGTCATAATATCACTTGCACTACATATTTAAAGCATTGCTGAGAGGGAAGCACACTGTAAACTGTCAGCCAATACAGAATATGATCTATGACTATTATTATTAAAACAAACTAATTTAACTAAAGTCTATTCAACAGATCATATTGGATGAAAGAAGACATAAAGAAGCATTATTCCATTGTCTTAAGGGAATGAGAGAAGAAATATTACCTGGACAAGATATTTGGAATATAAAAGACTAGAAATAAAGAATCAGAAACATGGTGAAGGATTTCTTAAACCATTTAATCTTAGCAATGACTAAGGAGTTTTGCAATGTTACTATTGAACTCCTGGGGATGAGAGTGAGAAGGTTTTAAGATTTGTTTGGTCCTTTGACCTATAGATCCAATTCCAGTAGTTCAAGACATAAATTTCAGGTTTTAACCAATGCTATCCAAAGCATTACCTTTGTACTAAAACTTTACAGTATAGTCTGCCAGTCTTTGGACTTAATGCTTATACCCTTGGCCTTAATAAAAGTGAAGGACCATTTAACTGAATCTCTTTGCCATTAAAAAATATTGGTTTTACAATCCCTTTCAAGTCTCCCCATAGAAAGTTAGTATACAAAACCTACTTTGATGTGCTCTTAATCTTGATCACTCATTCTACAGGCAGAAAATGTTAAGGGAAAAATCCCAATAAAATGCAACAACAAAAATGTAAGCCATTTTAGTAGAGTCCAAGTTGTAGGTTTGTAGGGACTTGGCTAGCTGCCAGTGTTAAATAGAATCCAGTTGGTAGAGACAACAGGGTTCTTGGCAGCAAATCAGTACCAAACTTTGACCAAATAATATCTTTCCCAACCAATGACAGCTAAAATCTGTTCTTTGGCTGTTATTGCTATGAGTAAAAGAGACAGCTATTTTACTTAAACATGAAAGTGCAATAGAAAATTGCCATTTTCATAACATTAAAGAAATCCAATGGAAAATGTTTCACGATCTGTGTAACTATATTTGGGTTTTTTTTTTTTTGCAAGCTTCCAACAATTCTATAATATATGGTAATGTGATTCTACTGACTGGCACCTTGTAAATAACCTGATCTCCTCCTTCTGATGTGAGGTGTATATGTGTGTGTATACATATGCACATAGATATACATATGTATGTATGTAATAGCTAACATTTATGCAGTGTTTACTATGTGCCTAACACTATGCTAATTACTATATCATTTAATCCTCATTATATCCCTGGAGGTGGATGCTATTACTATCTTCATTTTACAGATGAGGAAATTGAGAGATAGAAGTAAAGTAATTTACCTAGTCAAGGAACCAGTAAATACCTGAGACTGGATTTGAACTCAAGGTTTGGTGTACCATATAGCTACATATGCATATGTTTGCAAGGATGCATATAATAATGTAAATATGTGTATATTATTATATTCTATTGAATTATAGGCTCTTGAAAATGAAAGGGACTTTCCCAACACCCTCAATTTAGAGATAAGGAAACTGAGACCTAAAGAAGGAAGAGTCACATTAAAATTATAAATGGCAGACCCCAAATTTGAAGCAAGAAATTCTGATTTCAACTACAGTTCATTTCAAAGGTTCCTCATTTTCTGCTTCCCTCAGACATCTCTTTTAATTTTCAGGAAAAGGTAAAAGGCTAAAACAAGCAAAAGAAGAAGCAATGGCTGAAATAAATCAGTTTAGAATGCAGAAAGAAAAGGAATTTCAGGAAAAACTATCTTTGGTAAGTATGAATGTCAATTAATTTCTCATGTATTTTAAGCAAAGTCCTATGGGAGACATTATAACATTGAAAAAAAAAAAAAGAAATTGAAGAAGGTATAAGAAGACCAAGTCAGAGTTGATTTTGATATTTGATTATCTGGACAACCTGATTCTTAATCTCAGTTTCTTCATTGGTAGAATTAAATGGTTGGAGAAGATGATTTAAACCAATCCAATTTAATCAAATTCAACATTCATTTAAACACCTACTCTGTATAGAACACAATCTATTTATTCCAATGGAGAAAGAAGGCATATATGTAGATTACTTAAGCTGGGAAAGTAACATAGCATTGTGGATATAGAGTTGACCTGGAATTAGAAAGAGCTGAGTTAATTTTACTTATTTTGTGATCTTGGGCAAATCGCTTAACTGCTGTCTCCCTCAGTTTCCACATGTGTGAAAGGAGAATAATAACAGCTCCCATTTCTCATAACAGTTATTATGAGGCCCAAATGAAAGATAATTATAAAGAATTTACAATTAGCGTGGTGCCTAGCATTTAATAACTGTTATATAAATGCCAATTACATAGTAGTAGTAGCAGTAGCAGTAGTAGTAGTAGTAGTAGTAGTAGTAGTAGTAGTAGTAGTAGTAGTAGTAGTAGTAATGGTAGTGGTAGTAGTGGTAATAGTGGTAATACTGCATACTACAGGAATACAATGAAAAATGATTCTATAGTTGTCTTGGGAAAGGGAATATCCTTGCTGGAATTTCCCTGTACCAATGAAATAGCACGTTTATGTAACCATTTCACCATTTTTTCTCTTTCTAAGTGGTTTTAGGGCTTTTCTATGAAAGCCCTTTCCAAAAAACCAATCATTCTCTCTAAGACTGAGTGGTTGGGGAAAAGTAATATGAAATCCACAAATGAGAAAATAACCTATATAGAGAGAGTGTGCAAAGGCCATCTGATATTTCTTTAACCTTGCACTAAACTACCTTCTACAAGAAGCCCTTCCTAGTCTTCCTTAATCTTACTTCCTTTTCTCAGAGATTTCTTCCATTTTATCTTGAATATATCTTCTTTATATATAGTTGCTTATGTGTTGTCTCCTACATTAGACTGAACTTCAAAAGCAGGTACTTTATTTTTTGCCCTTTTATTTGTATTCCCAGTATATAACACAGTGTCTGTGATAGAGCAGGAACTTTCTAAATGCTAATCAAGTGATTGACTATGGAAAGAGAGATAAAGAGATAGAGACAGAGACACAGAGAGAGTGACAGAGAGATTAAATGCTTACTATGTGTCAGTTAAGTACTTAGCATTGAATATAATAATAGAAGCAAGTAAGACAGTCTTTTCCTTGAAATGATCTTATATTCTCATAAGATAAAGGCAACACATGAAGAGAAACCAGAATGAATAGGTGGGGTGGGATTGGGAGATAATATACATCTGAAAATGTTGATCAGAAAATGATATAGAAGTCTGGTTCCATTTCTCACAGTCCAAGATCATTTCAAGAGTGGAAGAGGGGAAAGGAAAGATAGGGAAGGAAGGGAAGACATTAAATTGATACGCACAATAATGTTTGAAAATAGTGATTGGTAAGTGCACTTCAAACAACAGACATCTGTAATAAACCTTTCTTGAAGGACACAAAAAAGATCTATTTTTAATCAAGGAGTATCTATCAGGCAGAATCATGTGTTTTGGATAATATTTCTTTTTTTGACTCTTTCCTATTCAATTATGATGAACCCATGAGACAAGAGTACCTGAGAACATATCTTCCCAACTATCACTATTTTTGGCTACCTTATTGGAGAAGAATAACAAGAACAAGAATAACAATAAGAAAAAAAAAAAGAACAAGAACAAGAAGCTTTTTTTTTGCCTTTTTTCTGCATCAAAAATGAAACAAAAATCCACACTAAAGCCATCCTAATAGTGCACACCATGGGATTGTGGGGGTGCAGAATTTCTTGATATGCAATAGCTAAGAAGATTACTCCCTAGGAGTTGCATGTGATGTAAATCTATTCCAGGAAATTAACCATTGGCATTGAACTTGAATAAAAACTTGTCCTTTTCACAATTCAAACCTAAGCCAATTTCACAGCTGGCTGATCAAACTGTGTCCACAGAGAAAGAAAGGCCAAGGTGCATGGGGCTGCTCTGCTGAAGGCTTATTATAAGAATCATCTCAGTACTTCTACTTTTGGCATGACCTCACTGTATTCATTGTATTGTTATCCTAGGCAAGACTCATCATGATTAACCTAAGCCTGGGGTCAAGCAGGAAGACCTCCTTGGAACCTGAAGAAAAAAGGGTCTTTGGGGATAATCATATTGAGTTCCATGTGATGCTTCCAAAATTCATACAAAGGCAATTATGGTCTCACAACCATCATAATTCATTAAACTTAACTTTCTATATGTGGCTCCTCAAAAAGGATATGATGATTTTCATTGCAGCAAATCAATTAAATGTAGTGTTAACAAAACTTTTTTTTTATTATTAACCAACAAAAATGGAATGGTAATTGTAAAGTTCACTATCTAAAGGATACTGAAATAATAATAGCATATATAGAGAAATAGAGAAAATAGATGACAGATGATAGATAAATATGTATGTATCTATTCAGTTCAGTTATTTTTCAGTTGTGTCCTACTTTTCATGACTCATTTGGGTCTTCTTGGCAAAGAATAGTTTGCCATTTCCTATTCCAATTCATTTTATAGATGAGGAAACAGATAGAGTTACTTGCCTAGAATCACAGAACTACTAAGTATCTTCTTGAAAATCCATCTCAGCACTTTATTCACTGCATTTCCTAGCTGCCTTACGTATTTATACATACATGTGCACATGCTACTATGCATATATATGTGTGTATTAGTGTATATAGATATATACATAGATACAGAGATATATAGATACATACATACATAGATACATAGAGATAGATACATACATAAAAGAGATACAGACAGACATAGAGAGATACAAATAGATACAGAGATAGATAGATATAATATTTTAAGGTTTCTCAAAAGGTTTACATTTGTCATCTTAATGTGATCCTCTTCACAGTCTTTTGAGATAAGTGCTATTACTATTATTCCCATTTTTGTATGAGAAAACTGATATTTTTTTTTAATTTTGAGACAACTGATATCAAAGAAGGTTAAATTACTTGTTTGAGGTCACATAGCAAGTAAATGTCTGGTATATAATTTGAACTGTCTTCCTAAAATACCATCTAATCACTCCAAGAAACAGCCCAGGAGAGAAGGTTAAGGTGGGAGTTCAAAATCCACTGAAACCATTTTGCCAGAGGTGGTATTAGCAGTTTTTCCCCTGGAGAGAAGGCTTACTTCAACTGTGGCCCCTAAGTTTAGGAAGGTCATATTGAGTGCCCTAAGTTTCTATCCTGCTGAAAAGTCAAAAGTGAATAGAATTTCCCATCAGTGACTGATGGGGAAAAGCTAGTGACCATCACTAAACAGAGAGACCATGAATCTTCTCCCATTCTCACCTCCCCCACCACTACTGTTGGATATCCTCATTATTATTACATCTTTGCATTTTTCATTCAAAATGTCTCAATCTGAGTTATACTGAATTAGCTGGACTACATTTTAGGAGGGAGGAAATTGATAACTTCACATGTTAAGAAGGAACAAGAATCACAACTTGTCAGCTCAACTTTTGTAAAACATTCCATTTGTCCCCAACAGAATAACAACCAAGCATCCTGAGGGTTATTGTCCTTGAAGCTATAACCCCTAGCTATATAATAAAAAAGTAAAATAGTCTCCTGACAACAGTTCTCTATCAAGTACACATTTCTCATTATTGAAGTTTTGGTGTGGTTCTTTTTTTCCATTTTAAAATGGCAGATCTTATAGCTTTGAAAATTTAGGAAATATTTCCAAATTATTTTTCAAATGTGTTTGGGGTTTAGCCAAACCCCAAACACATTTTGATAAGACATCACCACCATATTTTTAAAATCTTATGAGCACCAAGGAAAACACAATCCATATGGTTCTAATTCATTTATATTTAACTCATCAAAATGTTATTTCGAATAAGCCATCGGATGTCTAAGGAGCTATAATATCATTTCAAAGCTATTTTTCTTTGAACTGGAAAGTCAATTTAGCCTGTACTATAAAGAGAACTGGAATAGAACCTGGACAGACTCAAGCTAATTTGATTTCAAGTTTAGGATTTAGGAAGATCAAATGGGCACTGCAGTTTGTGGTCCTCCAGAAGAGGCTTACAGTGATTTTCCTCTACTAAGCACCTTATATACCTTTGGGATATATATATATTTCAAAAGCTCACAGGAAAAGAGAAAGAAAACACTTAAATAAAACTGAAAAAGGAAACCAACTTTCATAAATAGATAAATTAGGATTTGATGGTTGGTTTTACAGAAGAATGTTTAATTTTATAAAATGCAGAATTTTTTTAAATAAGGCATTCTTGACATTTGAGCTCTTTTGGTAGTCTGATGAATCTTATGGAACAATTTTCAGAATAATGTTTGTTGCCTTCATCATAATTGAAGAAAATGTCAAATTTCAGTTATACATTAGTGAACTAGAAATGCAATTTGTTTCCCATTCACTTCATTAATCCTTGAAATTTAATGTGAGTTCCCCACACTTTGTTTTAATTTACAGATTATTAACTTCTTGCCAGAGATTTTAAGATTATTAAAGAGGTAAATTTAGCATTGGGGAACACTGAGAATTGAAATAAGGAAAAAAAGATTAAAATATCTCTAAAATGATATTGTTCCACCCTATCATTCCACATCACTGCCAAAATAGTCTTCTGAATGTCTGTGCTACAATAAAACTTAGATTCAGACAACAAGTAGATAGGAAAGATTGTGTGCCTGAGGAGATCAAATGATTTGTCTTTTAAACTTGGTCCTGCAGCTTACTCTCTGCATGACCGTTAAACAGGAGGTCTCACCTTTCTGAACATGAACTTCTTCATTTTTGAGGGATTTAGACTCATTAATCTTGTAACTCTAAATTGATGGTTGCCCCTATGATCAAGGCTTAAATCTTGCTTCTGATATTCGATAGTTTTGTTTGTTTGTTTGTTTGTTTATGGAAAAGTCATTTGACTACACAGACCATCCCCTTCCCCACTCACTCTGTCTACCTATAACCTTAACCTTCTCACTTCCTAGCTCAGATATCATAGTGAGCCTTCTCTTTTTCCCCCAGACAGAAAAAATTCCTCTTCCCTTGGATCTCTCAGACATCTAAAGTTTGATCTCTTATGCACACAATCCTTTTCTAACTTTTATTATAGTTATTTGTGTATATGAATCATAAACATACAAACTTCCTCATGGAATAAGGTCAATTAAGAGATTCAGGGAGAGAGCTCTAGGTTTGGAGTCAGGAACACCTGGATGAAAACCTTACCTGAGATACTTACTACCTGTGTAATCCTGGACAAGTCACTTAACTTTGGTCTTAGTTTCCTCAAGTGGTGTGATAACAGCATCTACATCCCCATGTTATCTTGAGGATAAACTGAGATAATATTTGTAAAGTGCTTATTACAGTGCCTCACACATGATTGCTACTCAGTTGTGTCTCATTCTTGTCTGATTTGGGCTTTTTCTTAGCAAAGATATTGAAGTAGTTGGCCATTTCCTTCTCCAGCTTATTTCACAGATGAGGAAACTGAGCAAACAGAGTTAAGTGACTTTCCCAGCATCACACAGCTAGTAAGTGTCTAAAGTTGGATATGAATTCATGAAGGTACATCTTCCTCAATTCAGATCTAGCATTCTCTCTATTGCACAATTCAGCACACTTAGTAGATAGTTAATAAATGTTCATTTCTTCCCCACTAAAATGCAAATTCCTCAAGGGCAAAGACAGGGTCATTTTCCATCTTTGTATATCTAGAGTATTACATGTATGCATACATGCATGTATGTGCATATAAACACATGCATATACAAAGCAGGTGCTTATTAAATATTTTAGATGTAATTAATTAAACATTTTCTTTCATAGAAAGTTCACTTTGCCCTCAATTTTTCAGGAATAAGTTTCTTTTTTTTTTAATGTAAAGGAGGTATATGTATCTATACTTTAATGGCAATGATGTGCCTATGGTTTCCTATGCCAACCCACCTGACTAATTCAATATATTCAGCAAGAACAATACCCGTCAATTTAGAGAAAGAGAAATCAATCTAATCAATTTTCTTTTGACATTGTAATGTCTGGACAATGGGTTAAATGTATTTTTCAGCATTCATTCTGTACATGCAGCTGTATCTTGCTAGATGAAAACTTAGCATTAAAAGTGTGATGCAAAATAGGCTTATTTTGAAAATGATTATCTTTCACTCCTGGTGGTTTTATCTACTAGATGGTAAATTCTATCTTTGTAGTTTCTTCACCGCCTTTACACTTCACTCATACTTAATATTTAATTATTAAGTTAATACTTCAAAAATTCTGTAATTTTTTTTAACGGTAGGTTAATCAATTTACTTAAACTCACTCTATTTAAATTCAGTGATAAGATGCCCAATCAAATCATCCTTCAAAGACCTTAATCTTGAAAAAGCTTTGAAGTAAAATGTCATACAAGAATTGTTTGTTTAGACTGAAAAAAACTCGATCATGCTATGGATGCCTTCTATAAGTTTTCAAGGTTGTCAAGAATGGACTCATTTCAGAAAATGAAATGAGTAAAGATTCTAATTGAAGTCTTGGAAAAAAGCCAACTGCATGTAATGAGGGACCCTGACTTCAGTTTTGGTGAGCTTCTCTTATCCAGGTAGTTCCTCCTGATTTATCCAGAAGAGGTTTTGGTAAGCTAAGAATGCTCTGGCGGGTTTCAGATTTCCTTCCAATGACCTAATCAACTGCAGTGTCTATGTTGGGAATCAAGGACACAAAGACATAGATTCATATGTTTAAGTGGAAGAAATGGGAGCTATGAGGTACCCCTTTGCCACACATAACCTCTAAGCTTGATCCCACTGTTCCCTGGACTCTCCATGTTATAGAGGTGGAGAGAAGGATATTTTATATCAACTGTTCTTAATTCTAAATGACTAAATAAAAATCAATCAATAATCTAGGAAGGAAGCATATCAATGAAGACTTGATTAAATGGCATTAAAGAAATTCCTAAGCCCTCAGGAAGATCCCCCTAAAACCCATAAGGAAGATTTTGCCTTCTTTTAGGACCCAAGACTAATTGTGAGAGTGGATGGTGACATAATGATCTTCAGCTATATGGGCTGTGGGTGTAAAGGGAATTAATGAAGATTATGATTCCACCACACTTCGGAGGCTGGCTTGATGAGTTGCAGTGATGAGTGCAGAAAGATGGGCATTAATGACCTCAGGATTAAATCCAGCCAGTGGGATTTGAAGTGACTGAGAGTGCAATATCTGAGTCAGCCACCAGGTGGTAGTAAAAGCCCAAGTTGTTCCTTTTCTTAGCCTGGTCAGCCACTTTGCTTTTCATTTTCAATTGCTAAAAACAGTTTTTCTCTTTCTGTACATGAAGGCTTCCTAAGTTCACACCTAAAAAGATAATTCATATTAATTCATATTTAATTAATTTAAAAATTGTAATGCTTTCATTATCTCAGTTTATTTCTACCCCATAGCATATTTCTTAGTTATTTTGGTTCTCAGACTATCACTGAGGCCTTATTAGAAACTCTTCTGACTTCAAGTTCTCTATTTGACACAGCCCTGGAGAGTGTAGAGTCACTTCAGAGCAGGACATTAGTCTAGATGCTTTGCTCAGTGCACTTCTAACATTTTTGAGTTATATTGAATTTTTCTCAGGGTCATATCAAAGGTTTCTAAAGTATTAACTCTAAGTTTAAAGTATTTGTCAAATTTCAAGGGTTTCCAATATATTACAAAAAAATAGAAAATGATGGATATGGCTATTTTTAACAATGAGATGATTTAAATCAGTTCCAATTGTTCGGTGAAGAGAGTCATCTACACCCAGAGAGAGGACCAAGGGAACTGAATGTGGTCCACAACATAGCATTTTCATTCTTTTTGTTGTTTCTTGCTTGCATTTTATTCTGCTTCTTTTTTTTATTGGTTTGATTTGATTTTTCTTGTGTAGCACAATAATTGTATAAATATGTATGCATATATTGGATTTAACATATATTTCTACCATGTTTAACATATATTGAACTACTTGCCATCTGGGGGAGGGCATGGGGTAAAGGAGGGGAAATTGAAACATGAAGTTTTGCAAGGGTTAATGTCAAAGAATTGTCCATGCATATGTTTTGAAAAATAAAAAAGCTTTAATAAAAAAAAAAGTCACTGACAAAGTGGATAAGTAATAATAAATGATTCTTGGCTCAATAAGTTTCTTTCTTTTTGCCTCTGCAGATAATGGGTTCCCAAAGCAACCTCTCCACTGAAATAGATGAACAGACAGTAGGAAAGATTCAGAACCTCACTGGTAACTACAATGAGAGCTTGGAAAATGTGATGAAGCAACTCCTGAGCATGGTTTGTGACCTGAATCCTGAAATTCATAAGAACTACAGATTCACAGATTAAACATTATTCAGATTAATTAATAAATAACATACATATATTATCTGATGGCTTTGACTCCAGCATTTGTATCACAGAGCTGTGATTATGACTTTCAAATCATGAAGTTACTGACAGATTCTAGAATGATATAATTCACACAAGGCACTGAATTTAAAAAAGGGCTGATTATTACTTTTCCTCCATAGTAGTTATGACCTTGTCATTTAAACAGGGCCTAGTCAGTCAGACAGAGTCACTTATCATTCGACACTTTACATAAGGAAGGTCAGGTTAGTGAGTCTTGGGGATTTTTTCCCTCCCTTTAGAAAAATGTGCTATTATTTGAGGGTGTTGGGTCAAGTCAGTCTCAGTCTGCAATGGATTCAACATATCACAATCTAAAATTCAAATAATTTATTTTATTTCATATTACAACAGGTTCTTTTGTGGGAATGGAATGAGTTAACTTGAATTAGAATCAGACTGAAGAACAAGCTCTGTTAAAACTTAAAAGTTTATACACAAAATAGTTTATAACTGCTCCTCTAACATATACATATAGAAACAGACACACAGAGAGATGCATCCCTCAAGGCTTTAGAACTCATCTTTCCATTATCCTCAATTCCTCAATTAATGGTTTTTTTAACCTACTCTGAAAGTAATTTTAAGCCAGAGATACATAAGAAAGACATTAGAGATTTGAGTGAGTTTCTTTTTAATATTTATTTGTTCATTTTTTGTTTTAAAAATAAATAAATAAAATAATTTAAAAAATAAAAATAAACAAATAGCTTCCAAGGGATGTCTTGAGGTTAGCAAACATTCCACCCAATCTAAAATACCACAAACCTAGAACTGTTGCCCAGAATGCAAACTTATAGGTGCTGGCACATTCTTGATTGTCAGAGTGAATGCAAACCTTTTAAGCATCTGCTCCCCCCCCCAAAAAAAAATAGAATTGGTACTGTTTTTCTCTTACTTTAAAAAATTCAAAAATGAATTTAAAATAGAGATATGAAAGATGTTTGGATTAAGCACCATCTAGGATTAACTATCTATTAGAAAAGAAAATTGTTATCTATGTATTCTTAAAAGATCTAAATATAACCACTTAAAGAAGAACAAAGGGTACAATGAAAAACAATAAGCCTGAAGTCATAGGACTTGACATCAGATCTTGTATTGTTATTTACCTCCTCTGCAAGGCTTGCTCACTTAACCTCCTTGGGCCTCAGTTTCTTCATTTGTAAAATGAGGGATTTAAATTAGATGACTGTCAAATTAATCTATGTTTTTGTTTTTAATCTATGATTTTGTGAAGTCTACTGCATCTAAGCAAAAGTCAGAGAAATAGAACAATATTCAGGCAAGATAAATTTTTTAAAGATTTATTTCTGTATTTGTATTCCTTTGGCACACAAAATGCCTATACTTTGGAGGTAATTAAAGTTGCATTTTGCCATTTCTTTGGCTACTTTGAAGTCAATAAGCATTTATTAAATTCTTACTATGTGTCAGACACTGTGTTAAGTCCTGAGGATACAAAAAAAGGTAACAAAAAATGGTCTCACCCTCAAGGAGCTCACAATCTAATGGAGAAACAACATATAAACAATTATGTACGAACAAAATATATGCAGGATAAATTGGAGATAATCATAGAGAGAAAGCACTAAGATTACTAAGGATCAGAAAATGCTTCTTGCAAAAAGTGGAATTCTAGTTGAGATTTGAAGGAAGCCAGAGAATATAGCAGGTAGAAATAAGGATGGAGAGAAACCCAAGCATGGGCAAGAGCCAGAAATCTCTCCTGCTTTTCCATATTATGAACCAAATGACTGGTGTAAGATGCTTTCATAGGACAGCCATCCACAGGACTACATGGGAAGAGAGTAAACTTGGTGGGCGTTCCAGTGGCAAAGCTGATAAGCTAACCAAAACTCATCCTGGTATAGTTATGCATTACTTCCTATAAATTCTCTGCAAGCCTCCATCTGAGCACTTCTTCTGGTGTCTTACGGGTGTCAATGTAACATGAATAATATGAATCAGTTACCCTGATACCCAGTTTTCTCACCTGTAAAATGAATGGCACTTTCACAAAGACTACGAGGTTGCTGTCAAGATGTTCATTGAGAAATATTATTTCTATTCTGGACCACAGTTCCAGGACATAGCATAATGTTTGTCCACCACTGAAAGATGTTCAGATTTTGTAAGTCAAAGACTTTGAAAAGAACAACAGTTTTCCTAAAGTCAGGGGTCTTCTAAAAGGAAAATGGCAAATGACTCTATAATGGATAATTCATTTGAATTTGAAAAAAAAAACAGAATGAAACTAACAAATACTAGAATTGAAGCCATGAAAAATAATAGATCAAGCAAAAATATCAAGTAAACTTTATAATGAACATGGTGAAAAAGAGTAAAGAACTAGAGAAAATTCAAGTTATCAATGAAGAAAAGTAAAGAACTAGAGAAAGTTCAAATTATCAAATGAAGTTTGGATAAGTTTGACTTATCCAAACACCAAGAACAGGCAAAAATTAGCATGGGAAGAAGAAATGATGGTCAGTTACAATAAAAATGTTAATATTCAAGATGCTTCTTAGATTTCAAAACATTCCCACAACTATTACTATGTATCTTTCTTGAAATATTAGGTAGAGAATAGAAACTACTCAGTTATATTTTTCATACTAGTTTAGTCAATTAAAAATACATTTCTTCCACATTGTTAGCAGTAAATCATCAAATGATAATATATGTTAGATCATGCATTTCAAGGTTAAAGCTTCACTAAGTAAGAGCTGTTTTCTAAGTCATGAAAGTGCTATTTGTAATTGCAGAAGTGTATAGCCAGAAAATTGCCTTGTCATTTGAATAGTAGCTTCAGGCACTTATCTAATACAATAATGACATTGTGTTTTAAAATCTTTGATGAAAAAAATAAAGTACTTTTTGAATATTCCCTCTTTCCTATTATGAGAATGAAATACAATTTTATGTTTATTGAATTGCCACTTTGTGAAGTAATTGGTTATAAATTATATTCTCTACTTAATATAAGTAAAAGTTTCCTTTTTTTGTTTTTGTAATCTTTGATAGAGTAGAATTTGATGGAATAATAGAATATCTTATAGAATGAAACCCCCCCCCAAAAAAAAAAGAGAAAAAAATAGACTGGAGAGATTATAAAATCCTTTCTATATTTCAAACTATGATGATTCAATGAGTGCAAATAATTGCACTAACCCATGTCTCTCTATCTTTGTAAAAGAAGAGAATAATAGATTTTATCCAATGTTTTGCTATAATCTATGGAAAATGTGCCTGCAGCATTCTTCTGTACTATTGCTTTGTAACATAGTCAATGAGAAAAATAAGGTTAATGTAACCTTAATTTATTCATGGTGAGGACATAGAGGTTCTTTGTGATCATCAGTACCTTTTCTGGATATTTACAACTTTACTTTTACTATTTTCACTCTGTCAAATTGCCTGGAATAAGAGTCAAGTTCATTGATCTCTTTGTAGATTCAGTTCTTTATTCTCTTTTGGAAATCAAATAAAATCTGCTCTTCTTCTGTCCTGTAGTAATGTTCCAAATATCCAAAATCTTTCAAAGATCACTTATAATGACACAATTCTTTTAGTAAGAGGGGCTGTGTTGATTCAAGTTACTCACCAAAGTCAACATAGCTTTCTTCCAATCTCCCACTCACCTCAGATTTCAACTCCTCCAATCCAAAAATTATCCTCCTCAGCTAAAAATGTAGGAGCAAAATAATTGTTGAGTTATTTTATCTTTCCTCTATCATAACATCTTTTCTTTTTTATTTTTGCTGAGGTAATTGGGGTTAAGTGACTTGCCCAGGGTCACACAGCTAGGAAATGTTAAGTGTATGAGGACAGATTTGAACTCAGGTCCTCCTGACTTCAGTGCTAGTGCTCTGTACACAGCACCAACTAGCTGTCCCCATAACTTATTTTTTCATCCACTCCAAGGCACAATGTTATGCCTTCTTTATGTCTATACTGGAGACCTTCAAAATTGACACTGAATCATAATGGATACTCTTTGGGTGTAGTTATTCAACTAGTTCTGAATGCAACTAATTATACTAGTCCACATCTCGTCATCTTTCAACAAAAAAAGCTCAAAATAATTGCTATCATATTTTATATGATTTTGTTTTTGTTTTTAAATCTAAATTGATTGGTGGTTTCCCATGTGCATCATTTTATTATATCCTCAGCACTAGCACAATAGTTGGTATATAGCAAACACTTAGCAAATATCTTATCTAGCCATCTATCTATATTTATTTATCTATATTCATCTATATAGCTCTATCTGTCTTTCATCTTCTTACTTCACATCTTTGGCCTTCCATTCAATCAGCAGAAATAATAGGAACATCATTTATTTTCTTGAGGTGTTCAACTTCTTGTCATTACCTTGGAATTCCTAACAATGCTTTCTAACATCCTTCTAACAATATTTTTATCACTACATGAATCATTATGAGTGAGTAATGGACACCAAGCTTGATAAGACTTGGTTATTACTCCTTGTTACATCCCAGGTACATCTCCCTCCCAAAAATATATCTCTCTATTATTTGCATTAGGCTGCCCATTAGTTGTCTCAGTAAGGTTTCGAATCTTTAGTCTTCCTCTCTTTTTCTGGTTAGTTTTAGCTACCTTCTCTTCCGTTGATATATCATTCATTATTCCTTAGAGCATGAAAAGATCCTTCCTTTAAAAGGATCCACCTCCATCCTTTTTGGAAAAAGATTTTAATCTATTGTATATCCCCAAAGGCTTGATGGCCCTTCTCTCTCTATTTTTCATTCATCTATTCTCCAACTTCCTCATATACATTCTCTATTTGCTATATCTCTGAAAGGTTTCTTCTTTCTTTTCTTTTTATTTTTCCTATTATTTTAAGACACACTTCATTCTTCTTGATCATATAAAGAATAGAGAACAATTCCTCCAGCCCTTGAATCACTTCTTTGGCAGAGAGAATAACTTGGAAAATTGTTCCCACCTAGGTGATACATGAAACAGAAGATGTTCATCTCAGGCAACTGTAAAATTCTCTTTTCTCTCTTCCTCCCCCATAATTTCTAGTTGTGAGTTCTTGTGTTCTCTGTCATTCTTTTTCAATAACTCTTGTGGTTAACACATACTAGTTTGTTGCATACATAAACTCTTAATGGGTGAGGGGAGAAGTACTTTCAGTTTCTATTTAACGTCTATAACAGGTTTCTGACTTTCTTGAATGTTTCCCACCTTTTTTCATAATGATTGTCTAGTTTTCATGATCCATCTTTAGTCTATAACTAGAAGATTTCTACATAACCCCAAACAAAAGTTACCTATCCACTATTGTCTATAGAGTCTTAGGGAGAAATTCAACTACTAAGCATGTCTCACTTTCTATTCTGTCTTTTTGCTGGTCAGACCTTAAAAACTTTCTACTTCTATCTTTCCACTTTACTGTCTCATCATTTTATGTGCATCTTATCTATAGATTAGAAAATTAAATTCCATCCTTTGATACACTCTACATGAGAAGTCATTTATTTCCTCAATTCCTTCCCTTCCAAAATTCCTATAATCATTTGGAAGATGGCATGAAAAATACCACTTGTGATTGGAACACTAATACATCGTTGGTGGAGTTATAAACTGATTCAACCTCTTGGGAGAGCAATTTGAAGCTATGCCCCAAAGCTATCAAACCGTGTCTATATCACAAAGAGATCAAAAAAAAAAAAAAAAAAAGGAAAAAGTATATACATATGCAAAATGTTTGTAGCAGCCCTTTTTGTAGTGGCAAAGAACTAGGTGCCCATCACTTGGGGAATGGCTGAACAAATTATGGTATATGAATGTAACAAAACATTATTGTTCTATAAGAAACAATCAGCAAGTTTATTTCAGAAAGACCTGGAGAGACTTATATGAACTGAGGAGAAGTGAACTGAGTAGAACCAAAAGAGCATTCTATACAACAACAACAAACAGGATTATGTGATAGACAGATTCTTTTCAACAATGAGGTGATTCAGGTCAATTCCAATAGTCTTGTGATGGAGAGAGCCATCTACATGTAGACAGAAGACTATGGGAACTGAATGATGATCACAGAACAGTATTTTCACCTTTGTTGTTGTTTGCTTGTTTATTTTTTTCTTCCTCATTTTCCCCTTTTGATCTAATTTTTCTCATGCAGCATGATAAATGTGGAAACATGTTTGGAAGAATTGCATATGTTTAATCTATATTGCATTACTTGCTGTCCAGGAGATATGAGTGAGGGAAGGAGAAAAATTTGGAACATTTCATAAGCTTGAATGTTGAAAACTATCTCTGCATGTGTGGAGTTCTTGTTCTTCTTTATAATAATAATATAGGATGATGGTTCTCTCTGGGAGAGGTGCAGGTTTCTCGGGGGAGGTTTTCTTGGAGGCAGCCTTAGTATCAGTTCAGATCAATAATTACCCCAAATGCAGCCAGCTGGTAAAAATGCAAACATTTATTTTCTCCTTTCAAAATAGCCCGGTTAGTTGAAGTCTATCTCTCTGCTTGGTTCCAAGAGCTCCCTCCGAATGTCTCCAAATCCAAAGGTTTTGTCCTTCAGCCTCTGCCTCTGCTTTCTTCAGCCTCCAGCCAGCACAAAGATGGAATGAATCTCTTGTCTCCTTCACTTGGGGCTCAGCTAGCTTTCTGGTGAGTCTTTCAGACCAGCTTGGTCTCAGTAAGGGAAGTGCAGGAGCCCAGACACCATAGTGGTGTGAGATGAAGATGAATCTGGTTGTGCCTCTGAGAGAGCCTTCTCAGTCTTCAATTGAACTCTCGACTTGTAGCTTCTTCCTCTGAAAATTCTCCTTCCACCACCAGCCAGCCAAATGGAAAATATTCCGGAATGAATCACTCTTCACTGGCCTTATATATGACTCTTCTGAGAGAATGGGATTATGGGTTTTCTCCCATAGTGCTCTCTGGCCCTAAGAGCTTTAAGGGAGATGTGAATTCAGATATCTCATACTAAACCCTGAAATTTCCCAAATGTGTGAACTCCAGTGAGTGAAGGTGTGAACACAAGCATTGTATTAATTAGTTCTACTTAGTACCTTGTTTCAGGTTCTGGCCCAAAACATCTTCTTGTAATATCAGAGCAATAATCTATCAATTCTAATGAGTTAGCAGTTTGTAAAGATTCCAACATGCATGTATTTAAAAAAATAAAAAGCTATTATGAGAGACAAAAACAGAGAAAGAGACAGGAACAGAGAGAATCAGGAGAATCAGTAAGATAATTTCAGAAAGGCTTGTAGAGACTTATATGAGCTGATGCTAAGAGAAATAAGAACCAAGAGAACATTGTACACAACAACAAGAAGATTATGTGATGGTCAACTTTGATGGGCATGGCTTTTTTCAGCAATAAGGTGATTCAAGACAATTCCAACAGACTTGTGAGAGAACCATCTGCTTCTAAAGAGAGGACTCTGGAGACTGAATGTGGATCACAACATAGTATTTTCATTTTTTTTCTCATTTTTTCTTTTTGTTCTGATTTTTCTTGTGCAGTTTGATAAATGTGGAAATAAGACTAGAAGAACTGCACAAGTTTAACATATATTGGATTGCTTGTAGTCTGTGGGAGGAGGTAGGGAAAGGGAAGGAGAAAAATTTGGAAGACAAGGTTTTACAAGGATGAATGTTTAAATCTATTTTGGCATGTATTTTGAAAATGAAAAGTTATTATCAAAAAAAAAAATGCCACCCATGTCCTCTTCCCAATCTCCATTAGTTTCCTGTCCAGGATGCTGGAATTCCTACAGAAATTTTTCAATTTCTGCTGCCCTCTACAAAGTATTTGCAGGCACATGAATCAATAGAAATGGAGACTGGTCAGTAGGTTTCAAAGGCTCTGTCACATCTTATATACAGAAAGAATTCTGTGCTATGAATCAAAAACTATGAATTCTAGTTTTAATTCTGCTTTTTAAACAGTCATGTGTTCTGAGGCAAGTTATTAATCTGTTGGTCCCGATTTCTTCATATGTACAATGAGGGGATTTGTTGTTGCTGCTGTGTCATTTCAGTCATGTCCAAATTTCCATGAGCTCATTTGGTGTTTTCTTGACAGAGATTATGAAGTAGTTTGCTTTTTCCTTCTCCAGATCATTTTACAAATGAAGAAACTCAGGCAAACCAGACAGGTGACTTTTCCAGGATCTTACAGCTAGTAAGTATCTGAAGCTATATTGGAACTCAGATCTTCCTGACAGAAGGTTAATTGATTTGCCCACAATCACATGTAATCAGTATCAGAGCCACATGAGTGTGGCTAGTACAAATAGTAAAATTGGAAAGAAAGAAGATCTTGGATTAAATCCCAACTGTGCATTATTATTTGTTGGAATTCCCCCCTCAATGGAAAAATAACTTTATCTCTAGGAATTTCAGTCACATCATTTGTAAAGTGAAGACAATAATTCTTATTACTGCCTATAGCAAAGAACTTTATAAGCATCAACAGATAGTACATAAGTAACAGCTTGTTGTTACTGAGAATGAGAATAAGAACTAATATTTGTAAAAGTTTATAAAATAGCATAGTGGAGGACTTGACTTAAAATCAGAAAGACCTGTGTTAGTATTTCTTAGACACTAACTGGATGATCTTAGTCAAACCATTTAACTTCTCTTAACTTTAAGTACATTATCTGTAAAATGTAAAAAATAATGAACATCTATTTACAAGGCTGGTGGAAGGACAAAAACGATATATAAAGAGCTTTGAAAAATGAATAGGAATATATAAATATCAACTCTTATGTTGATATACATTGTATTGTATCCCCCAAGTAAAATGTAATCTCCTTAAAGTCAACAGCTATTTCTCATTTTATTTTTATATGGGCAGGTATTAGCTAAGTCCCTTGTGTATATCAGGTACATGTTAAATGCTCATGAGATTGGATAATACATATATTCCCTTATATTGGGATCATTATTATTACTAATATTCTTTATTATAAAAAGTATTATCATATAAATGAGAATATTCTGACGAGTGCAGCCCAAGAAGAGAAATTACAGATAAATTCAAATCCATGAGAATTTCAGACAGGCTAGAAAGAGAAAGAGAAAAAAAACCATGAGAATAAATATGGCAAAAGGACTAAGAAGTTAAAGATAGACAGACAGAGACAGACATAGAGAGGGAAATACAGACACAGAGAGACACACACAGAGAGAAAGAAAGACATAGAGAAAGAAGGAAAGAGAGAGGGAGAGAGAAAGAGAAAAACAGATACAGAGATGAAAGAGAGATGGAAAGATAATAAGAAAGAAAGAAGGCAGGAACAGAGAGAAAGGAAGGGAAGGAGAGATTCAGAGGAAGGGGAGAAAAGAAAGAAGAGGAGAAGGAGGGAAAGAAAGTCAGAGAGAGAGAAGAGGGAAAGGGAAAAAGGAGAAGAGAGGAGAGAGACAGAGAGTAAGAGAGAATGACAGAGAGACAGACAGAGGGAGGGAGGAAAAGACAGAGAAAAAGGGGTGGGAAAATAGAGAAAAGAGTGACAAAGAGACAGATAGACAGACAGACAGAGAGAATAGTTAGGAAATGAGAAACCAGTCTAACTCTAGCTGAGCTGCAAAGCTTGTGATGATAGAATTTACTTTCAGTTTGGTGGGCTTGACAATGTGTGGAATGATTTTGTACAGCTAGGGCCTGTCATAATTTTCCTAATTTGAGCCCAACCCTATAAAGAATTGTGTAAGTAACCATGGTAACTAGGACCATGACATGGGCCTCCTGCTATACATAGGGCCCAAAACCTCAAAACTAGCCTTCCCCTAATGCCCCCACCTCCACCTATACAGACACACAAAAGCATCAATCTTAAAATCATAAAGAACACACACATCTCAAGAGTTGAAGCTCAGTGAGGCTTCTCCATAGGCCATGAGCTCATAGTAACATGAGCTAGATATAGGACAAAGGAAAAAGGTTTAACCTCCAAGTAGGGAAAAAATATTAAAAACCCCAAAATCAGTTCTCTATCATGAAAAACATCAAATCATTTTTAAAAATCATTTAACCTTGTTTTCAAGGTTAATAAAAGACAATCAAAGGATTGAATGGAGAGTACAAATGATCTATGATCCAGCTTTTTTATTCTTGTTTCAGCATTACAAACCAAATGAATCTCTCTCTCTCTCTCTCTCTCTCTCTCTCTCTCTCTCTCTCTCTCTCTCTCTCTCTCTCTCTCTTTCTCTCTCTCTGAAAGAAAGAATTTTGACATTTTAGAAAATTGGGTCATTTCTCGTTCTGGTCCTTTCCTCTTTCAGAATGACTCATGGGCACTAATAAACACAGTTCTAGCTTCATGTCTCAAATAAGATGCCATCTTTGGTCTCTGCATACTAAGCTAACCCTCAACTCATGATAGTCCATCAAGGCTCCTATGTACTGGAGAAGAGGGAGAATAAGAACAGGAAGCTTTCTATTTACTTTTTCATTACATAAACAGATATGAGTATGATTAATCAGTGAAGGGGATTGCTAAATACTAGGGAGGATACATGCATTTTTTTTGCCCTAGATATGAACATATAAATACATAGATCCAAAGGAGCTAAGTTATTTACCTTCTCTCTATAAATGAGTCTCTAGTTCTGGATTTATGTGGGTAGACCCATTTAGTCCTAGGGAAATTTGACCCCTAACAAGAAGGGTTAGGCTTTTTTCCTCTTCAAAATCTTTGTCTCTTTATATGCATCTTCCCACCCCCACCCCGCCCAAGGGAAAAAACACTTGGAGAAAATCATTGGATGCTCAGATTTGGCTCATGTCTACCCTATAAAAGTAACTCAAAGGAACACAATATACTTATAATGAATAAGGTCCTAGAAGGTTGGTATTTGAAATATGAAGACAATAAGCATTTGGTGAGATTGCTGGCATTTCACTTTTGACTCATTATTGCACTGTCAGAATAACTCCCTCAAGGTGAATGCCTACTGACAATTTAGGCAAGAATTGAACTTTTGTTCCTAAGAGTGGTTATCTTTTCTAAAAAGCAGCATAACAGTTGCAAAGGATTCCTGCTAAAATGCAGCCAGCACTTATTAAAGAGGTGAGGGATTCTCAAACTCCAGAAATAGTCATACCCCAAAAGTATATCTTTCCCAATTGATTTTTGGTCATCTATCCACATAGAAGAAGCAGAAGACTTTTTACTAGGCTCAAGTTTGCTGAGTTAGTACATGTGTTCAAAGCTATCAAAACTCCCTTTGGAAAAGTGCATCCTTTCCTTTCCCTTTACAAGAAGTCCTAGAGAAATAGAGAGTCATATATCACAGAAAGGAGGTAAAGTTAGTGTGAGAGCTTGGAGTCATTCTTTTTACTATCACTTCCCTGCCTCTACTGCCTTTATAGGAGTCCTTGGCTTGTGTAATTCCAAAGAACCAATTTCTTTGTCATTGAACCCTATTTGAAGCTGACTAAGAGTTGACATATATTCCTGCAGAAGAAGAAAAAGGCATTTAGTTGATCACTTCCATTGCCTACATATGAAGAATTAAAAAGAATATGACTGTCAAATTGAGCAGTATTGAACAAGAGGCTACAAGAATTGAAAGGAATAGCTGTGATGACCGCATATTTAAAATCAGCCAGAGTCAGAAATTCAGGTTAAGGGAAAAACCTTCAATCTTTATTCTCAGTAGAGGTGAAGAAGGATTGCGATAGCAATATGGGCAGCTGTGACAGGAAGCCAGCTAGCAGAGGGGAATCGGAGGTGAAGGGCGGTCGCGATAGCAATACGAGCAGCTGTGTCAAGACTCCAGCCAGCAGTCTCTCTTACCACTTCCCTTTCCACTCCCCTGCCTACACCCACCAAAATCATCATTTCCTATACAACACATCAGGACTTGCACAAAAAGGGGGCGGGGGACATTCTTTCTCCAAGCATATATATTAATAGAGTATGGTCCAATTATTATTTAGCCTCATGTGCTTGGGACCTCAGTGCATCAACTCAAGCCTCAGCCCATTACAAATAGCTAACTGTGGGATGGGTTGTCCTGAGGGTAACCTCTACATTAGCTAAAATTGATCCCTATTCTTAGAAAATAGCACTGGATTTAGAAGAGGAAGGCCTGGAATTCAAATACTGGTTCTAGGAAGCTAGAAGGCCCACTTGAGAAAATACTGAGACAACTCAAGAAGATCTGAGTTCACATACTATTTCAGAAAGTTACTAGCTATATGACCTTTGGTAAATCACTTAAAGTGTATTTGCCTCATTTTTATCAATTTGTCAAAGAAGTGCTCAAATGTTTCCTCCTTTCTTGATGCTAGATGGGAAGTGATCTTATGCTCATTTGAACTGACACAAAATTTTGTATAAATATCTCCTTTAATAAATTTTCACTTTCTATCTTGTATGTGTTATCAGAGAATAATAAATGGAAGAGACCATAAGGGCCATCTAATACAATCCTTTTCTTTTACAAATAAGGAAACTCAGGTCTGGAAATGTTCAGTGATTTGCCTAAGGTCATGTAATCAGGGGTTTAGAGGTAGAAAGGATTTTACAAGCCATCTGGTCCATTCCTTTCATTTTACAGATGGGGGAATCTAAGACCCAAAGAAACTAAGGTGATTTTCCCTAGTTGAGATTCAAAGACTTGTCTTCTGACTCATGTAGTCAAAGTCTTTCCATTGTATAACACTACCTCTAGGTCATTCAGGCATTAGGTGCTTATTGATTTAGTTTTCAGTATGTACATCTCATTCTCCTACCCAACTTCTCTATTAAGCCACATTTGCTCCTGGGGTACCAGAACTATGAGTAATTCATCTTTGTATATTCCCTAACACCTAGCATAATGTCATTAATATAATGGATGGTCAGTAAGAATGATCAAATGAATAAGGAACAGACATTCTAGGTAGAGGATATAACGTAAGTAAAAAATATTCAAATGGAATAAGCAAGTTACATTCCAGGAGTTATGAGAAAGAATTAAGGGATTGGAAAACAAAATTGATGATGATGAAAAAATTATGAAGACTGAAATGATTCATTTAGCACCTTATAAAACACAGCTCATAACCTCCTTGTGAAAGTCAATACAAGTACTGTTCTCCCCGTTTTATAGATGAGAAAAAGGAGGCTCAGGAAAGTTAATTTACTTGCTAACAATCACATTAACTCTCATTCATGGTCTCAAATTCCCAGTTTCAACTAATCCTGCCTGCTTAATGATGCTTTTTTTGCTTTCTTCCTCCTGCCAAATCAGATAAACCAAGAGATATAGACCTCAATAAACCAGAAATACTACAGCCCAAACATATGACATTCCTTTACATTTTTTGATGAGCTTTTAAATTCAGAAACCAGAAGAAGCTAATATGGGCAGTACAGTTTACAAGAATATTCTGTTCTCAAACTCATCTTGACTCCGAGCTTGGAACATGAGAAGCTTATGTTCTCAAAAGCAATCCTAACAGTAGAAATGAAAGCATGGCACTTCATATACAAAACCATAACATCAGGACTAAGATGCCCCGGCAGCCAAAGAAAGCAGAAAGATCAGTGTGAAGACAAGGAATTCCCTCAGAGACAATGGGGTGGGTGTCAGGCATCCCTCGCAAGGGTAGAAAAAGAGCAGGATTCTTGGAATTCACCTAACAACCTTGAAGAGATTTATGGAAGCCAAGGCTGGTAGATGATCTAATTTATGTTCATTCTCTCTCTCTCTCTCTCTCTCTCTCTCTCTCTCTCTCTCTCTCTCTCTCTCTCTCTCTTTCTCTCTCTCTCTCTCTCTCTCTCTCTCTCTCTCTCTTTCTCTCTCTCTCTCTCTCTCTCTCTCTCTCTCTCACACACACACACATATACACACACATACACACACACATACATATACAACACACATACACACACTCACTGTGTCTCTATCTCTGTTTCTGTCTGAAGCAGTCAGGATAAAGTGACTTGCCAGGTTCTGTGTGCAAGTGTAGAGAGTGATCAAGCTGTAGAGAAGAAGTGTCTGAGATCATATTTGAACTTAGGTCCTCCTGACTTTCAGGGCCAGTGCTCTATCCATTATACCACTGAGCACTTCTAATTAGTAGAAAACCATTCCTTATTAAAAAACTGAAATCTGTGTCTCAATTACTTTTATCATTTAATTTTGTCTTAATTTTCTCCTCTGGTAAAAATCAATTTAATCTTTTATTACCACTTTAACCACTTCCAATATTTAGAGTTATCATGATCCACCTCCTAAATCTTTTCTTATCAAAGCTAAACATTTTCATTATCTCAACTGAAACTTATATGACATAGTTTCTACAACAAGAACTAAGCAGTTGACAGTTCTGCCAATGTATGATAAGTATGACCAAGAATCAATCTGATGCCCTTTAAAAACATAAATTTTGATCCTATGATGAGTTTAGATTCTAATTCTCAGTATTTGATACAAATACTTTATACAATCTAGGAAAGCTCTGAAAATATATTTGCTGCTATCCTAACATGACATGTCTTCTTCAGCAGCAAATATATTTTCAGAGAAATAACTAGAAAAAATTGCATTGGAAAGTAACTATAATCTTTATTCACTGGAAAGAGAGAAAAAAAATAGCCCCTATGGCTCCTCTGTTGCAGACATTAGCTACTGGAGGTGGTTATAGAGACCAGAGAGAGGGTGAATCAAGAAAAAGTGTATATTAGGGAGAATATTTTCCAAAGGAATATAAGCAAATGGGGTCTTAGAAGAGACTGGTGTCTGAGAAGTGTCATTAGAGGAAAATAGAAAAAGGTCAATGCCTTACATCCCTCTATGTCACCACAACCATTGCTATTTGCATAGAAGTGAGAAGTTGATGAAAAGAGTTTAAAAAGGAGTCTTACCTCCAAAAAACTCTGCTACCTTGAAAGGTGAGCTCTAGAGAGCAATTTCTGGTGGGGTACCAATCCAGAAAGAAATATCACTATTATACTAAAAGTAAACAGCAACTTTGTAATGTGAAAGTGAGTTGCTTCACTATATATTTTCTCTGTACACAAAGGTCCTGTACTCTATGTTCAGAAACCCTACATATAATTCCTATAAAGGTTGGTTTCCTTCACTGAAGATACTCATGTATCTTCATAAGAGAATAATTTTAAGGTTTAGCAGAAAGTGATCTATTATTACATTAATTACATTGATATTAAGTTATGTTCTTATAAATCAAATGTAATATCTCACTGACTGGTAAAAGTAAAATCCATCATTGAGGGCTCATGTGGATTAGAAATAATTCTGACCTATAAAATACAAAGAATCTGGGATGACTGACTAAGGGACCAAAGTAAAGAATACCTTGATCAATATGTGAGCTAAGAAAAGGGTTTTGCAGAATTTTCTGCCACCAAAAGGCAAGAAAAATTTGTAGAACTGTATTTTGACTTGTATAGCACTATTGTGGGGGTGAATGCAACAGTTTCAATTCTCTTTATTATGAATGTATTTTCTTATGGATACATTATAATTTTTCTTCATCCTTCCAAAATTACGTCCTCCAAACTTATCATGGTATTAGCTTTGTGATCTGACAATAATAGAATAAAGTGAAACTTTCATCCTCCTTTATCCTGGACATAATTATCAATACCATAGTTTGCCCTTGTAAGAGAAAAGAGAGTTCTTCTAATGAAAATATAGTTTGCAAGTATAACAGTAAGATAAGTAAAAAGCAAAGCAAAAAAAAATCAGAAAACATTCATTGTCAGCTAAACAATAAGATAGATATAGATATAGATATATAGATTCAATCAGTACAGATTGACATAGCTTATATGTGTGTATAAGATCTGGCATAATGTAGGTACTGAATAAATGCTTATTCATTTGAATTGAATATATATGCATTATATATATGTACATATACATATATGTGTGTATATTTTTATGTATATGTACATATATATGTAAAATTTGATTCACTATTGTTCCAAGAAGATTACTAAATTGGATGTATAATGCAAATAATTCAGAACCCCCTAAAAGGACATAGTTTTTCAAAGAACAATGAAAATTTCCCTATATCTCTGAGAAGGTACAAAATATATAGATTTTTATTTTAAATTTTTTTTTTTTAAAAAACATAAAAAATCCAAGTTAAAAATAGGGGAACTGAGCACCTATCCTAGTCTATTTGTGTGATATGGAATGGGTTCATTTAATTTTTGTTTTCTCATTTGTCAGAGATCTCTCTTGCTTATTTCATAGGATCACAGGATTTCAAGCTCATTTTTCAAACACTTGGTAAATGTTTAGATAATATCCCTGATATATAACCAGCCTGACCATACAGGCTTAGTTTGAACATTTTCATTCTTCTCATAGGAAAAGCATAAGGTTTATTCATTACATCAGGTCCTGAAATGCTTTGGGCTTCTTGGAGAGATCGCCATAAATAAAACATTTCATTATCACTATTGATAATCATTACTCTAGTATAACAATGTTGCTCAAATTCATATCTGTCCTTTTTCAGAACACATAAGGAATTATAATTGTATGGCAGGAAAACAGATACAGATAGATTTCAAAGACTTCTTGCCAGAAAGATAAAATTGTTGGGAAAAGGGGTGTTGAGAAGAGGTAATTAATTGCCTGGTCATTGGAGAAATCCATTCTGAAGCTCCATGTAATGTACAGATCTATTTCCAACAGCAGCTCCCCCATTCTTTTCTTTAGCAGCCTCAGGGAGTACACTGTCAATGCAATGAAACTCTTAAAAACCAATAAAAGAAGGGTATTAGACACAAGCAGTAAACTTCCCGCTTACTCAAGCTGAAATGTATCTTCAAATATTCCCACTGAAAAAATAGATCCATTAAATAAAAGCATTCCTCACACATTAAACCTAAACTTATGTTGGAAAGAACAGAGCTCTAGTAGCAAAACAATTTTTAGAAACATATTCATGCACTCAGAGAACTGTCTTCATTCCATTATTTTTGTTCAATTTAAGATTTTTTACTTTGTTCAATTAACAATAAAAAGTATCAACTAACAAAGGAATATACAGTGATTTTTTTCAAAAAATAAATAATTCATAAAAGAAGGGATACTTAAAATTTTATTGAATGGAATAGAATATAAAAGGTGCAGAACTTTTGATTGTTTAACAGCTGAGGTTCTCTTTAATGGTACATAAAACAAAATGGGTAAATAATAGCAATTCTTGGCAGATCGAAAATGATAGAAGTCAAATAATAAAAAGGTTTAATATTCTTACACCTCTTCTACATTTTACTAACTTTATAGATGGACACTAAAAATCTTATTCTTTCCTCTTCGACTTATATCTACTAAGACATGTTTTCAACCCAAATCTCATATCGCTTTTGAATATCCACATTATATGAGTTAAACAAAAATTCCTTCCCTATGAGTCTCTTTTGCCCTATTGACCAGGACAAAGGATCCCAAACTCATTCCATCAAAGGCAATATATTCCCCCTCTCTATTTTCTGCCTTGGTTCTTGCACTAGCATTGCGTCTATTCAGGCTACAAATAATTTATATTGAATGCCTATTATGTGTAAGGTCAGAGTCCTCTAGGTTTCATCATCATCCTTTTCATTCTGATGTGATTTGCATGACATGATCCCACTGGAAGTTGTGCTTTCACCATACTTGTGTGATTTTATTTAGTCCTTCAAGACTTCCTTTGAACTCCCTCTTCTCTTTCCTCTCCTAACTCCTGCCATTATACCTCTTTCCCTCCTTTCCACAATCCCATGTTCTTCCTATTAAGGCTTTGAATCTATCTACAATGGACTTATTATTCCCCTTTTCTTTGATCTTTCCTTCTATTCATTTCTTTTTCTCATTGTTTCTGCCTTTTTTTCCTTCTCTGAAAACTTCAAAGTTCTCTTTGCAAATAAATGTTCTCTATCTTCCCCCTTATCCTCCAAGAGACAACTTCAACTTGTTGTTTTCTTAGTACTTTTCTGATTCATCTCTATATACTTTATCTGTTTTTACATTCCCCATCACAATTCTAAATCTATCTTTCTTTTAAAAATAACAGTAATTTCCAATGTCTCTTTCCAAAGTCTCCTCCTACTGTTTTTTCACTCTCTTATGACCACAGGATAGCTGCATTTATTTGGACAGATATCATTAAACTAATTGTTTCTTTTCACTTTCATCTTGGACTCCTGAGGTTAGCCTCTCTTTGTTTATTTCCCTTTTATTGCATGACATACCCAAGGCAATTTATACAAACATATTCTTTCTTATTTCAAAAGTTATGCACAGTACATTTCTAATAAGAAATGGTGCTGTATCTTTGTTCTTCATATCTAAAACTTTTCTCCCAAATGAATATCATGTCAAATCCATATCCATGGAATATAGAGGCCTCTGGCTTTCACCTCAACCCTTTTGTGCCTATAAATTGAAAGCACTTCTTAGGAGATTGGATAAGCCATTAACTTTCTTCCATTGACAATATGGAAAACCATGGTCTAAGCCTTAATCCTCTCTGCCATTTTTAGTGGAGTTTTTAAATACATTGTGGTATCTTTCAAACTAGATGACAATGTTTCCTAAGTGCTCCCTTTGTTTCCCAGAGGTGATAAAGGATGGTTTAATTAGTTTCATCTACTAAGAGGAATCATCAAGAAAATTCTTCCATTAATGCAGGTCCTTACTCTTTGAATCAGTGGCCAAATTTAATCCCATTCCTTTTTTCCTATTTAAAATCCTTCCTTTCCCAAGAATCCAGATTGACTCCAGACATGATCTTTGGCTTCATTCCAATTGATTAAGCTGAGTCCTCATAATCTTTTGCCAGATAGATGCTATTATTCTTTTAGAAGAATAGTTACAAACCATTTTAATTCACTGAGCATTTATTAAGGGGAGACAAATATAAAAATCAAAGTCTTCCTAAAAAATTACCTTTTAAAGGGATTATTCTTGTGATAGGAATCATATCAATCAGTTTCTGCTCCATATAGACTAATACAATTCTTTCTCCTAAAGGGAAAGAAGTCATCCCCAAGATTTGATTGAGCCTAGGACTGGGATTTGAAGGCCTGAGCTCAAATCTTGTGTGATTTTATTCAAATTGCTGACCATTCTAATGCCTATTTACTCATTGATTGGACTAGAAATGGGGTCCATTTCAATTTTAGATCTATGATCCTATGGTCTTATTATTTTGATGCAGCAGAATGTCACGGATAAATCACGGATAAATTTCTGGGCTTGGATTCAAGAATTAGGTTCAAACCCTTTATCAGATGCTTAATAATTGTGACCCTGGTTTCTATATTTTTAACTCTTTTGACCTCAATATTTTCTTTGTTAAATAAGTTAACTTTGGCAAACTCTCATATCTCTTTTAACTCTAAATCTATGTTCTTACAATGGTTGCCTAAAGGTCCAAATAGGCCAGCCCCTATGGAGTCAGCATCTCCCAGACTAGGCAGATAATCACCCTGCATTTATGACAAGATACATTTTTCTGTGGAGATGAAACAAGATGTATCTACCCAAATCAGTATTCATCCTTACTGAGTATCTTTCTCATTTGGCTAAAGAAGCCTCTTTTTATAAATTACTAACTAAAAGTATTTCATTTTGCTCTAATCTCAGGTATACATTAACAGCCCAGCCTAAGTCAGCCCTTACCTATTATCTTTTCTTAAAAATATTATCTAAATTTAGTTTTCTCTTTTTCTTCTGTGTTCCCAACTCCCTCTATTCTTCATCTCCATATATTCCCAGTACATCTTATAATGCTTGGCATTAGTACTTAATAATTTTTTTTAATTTATTCATTCATTTGTTCATTCAGGCAGAACAGGTAACACATAGAATAAACATTGCAATCACTATTTTCTCATCAGTCATCATCCCCTTCCTCATATTTGCAATTGGTTTTCTTCATTCTAGAGTTTACTTGGCACAGTGAATTTTGAATATGTTAAATCATGAAAAAACATCTGTGAATACAGATGACCCCCTGTAGGAATCAAAATATTAAGACAAATTAGAATCAGAATTTATGTGCTACATGCTTCTTGTATTCTAATGTGTTATAGATATTTGTGTCCATGTCTAATTAGATTATAGAATTTTAGACCGGGAAAGGACCTTCAAGGTTATTTGCCATACCCTAACACCTACCATAGCCTAATCATTTTATAAATGAGGAAATAGGCCCTGTTTTCAAAGTTGGCTTTTTTGTGTAACTAGTTATTCAGACTAAGCTGTCAACACTCAGAGTTATAGTTTATTCTGCACATCTGGTTATATTTGCAACTATAAATAAAAATATCAGTTTATTTAAAAATTAACATCTTTTCCTAGGAACATTTTAAAGAAGTACCAATTATTTTGATCCATAATTTATTCAAAAAAGGTGCTTTCCTGCTCATTATTGCTTCTTATACAAAGGAACTTAGATGCAGAAGTAGAAGAAAACAACATTCTCATTTAACAGATGAAGATACTGAGGTCAAGACAAGTTAGATGATCTGTCCAAGGCCATACAGAGAACAAATGATTATGTTGCTATTTTTATGTGATGCTAGATCAAATGCTATGTTCACTAAACCACTATTATTTCTAATAGAATACATGATCACAATATTTCAAAATTTGTATCTCTGACAATAGATTCATTTGACAATGGGTTAATTTCAAAAGACCTCAACACTGCCAAGGACTTCAGGAAGACTCCCTACTAGTATTCCAAAGCAGGAAGATAAACCTTGCCCCTAGCCTGACTTGCCCGAAGACATGGACCTGAAAGGATTTGTTTGGATAATAAAGATTTCCCCCAATTGCTTCTAGTTTTCATGTTTTAAGTATCAAGCTCCAGGGAGGATATATTAGTAGTAATGTAATATTACTGCTCTTGATGCTATTTGTTTCTTTGTTAATTTATTTTGATCTCTTACATAAGAGCATTTTGGTGTATCAAGTCATCAAGTCAACAAGCATTTTATTAAATATTTTGTGTTGGGCACAGTATTAAACTCTGGGAATACAAACATTTCAGAAATAAAAAGAAATATAGTCCTTATTCCCAAGGAGCTTATATTCTAATGAACAAAAATAACCTATATAGAAGAGAGATTAAAAGTAGGAAAAGAAATAAAAGTAGCTGTGGGAGAAAAGGGGAAGACATGATAGCAAAGTCCCATGGAGATGAGTCAATGGAGAAGCCTGAAAATTAATGAAGATATGGGTGACCTATGCGGAGGTTCTGGGAGGAAACAACAAATCAGATGGAGAGGACACATGGAATGTGTTTTCATCCTGAGTAGTCTAGGGGTAGCGTAAGATTTCCTGGAGATGAAATCTATGACATTATAGATGAAACTCTGGAGATGTCAGTAGCCCAATCTGAAGAGAAAATAAACTTTGTGTGCCCAATTTATATTGTATATTGAGTACATGCCTATTTTCCCTTCTGCTTTTGAGCAGAATCTAAATGCAAGCCAAATGAGAGATTTACATAATTTTCTCCAAGGCTCTGTGCTGGGGACATAAAGAACAAAAGCCTATAAGAAATAGAGCCTGACTTCTTTCTTTAGTAATCATGTTTTCCCTTGTTTAGAACTGAGAGAACTAAGGAAAACAATGATCATACCAGTTCTATTGCAGATCTAATTGTAGCCTGGTATTGTTACATCAATATCTTAGATTTTATTCACAAAGCAAAGAGATAGAGATTGGTCAGGCAGTAGCTGGTAGAGATGGAGAGTTGTAAAGGAATAGAAAGGAATGGATCAATTATTCCAAACTCAGACTTCCTTTTCAGGTAATATGTACTGGTTTTAATCTTTAATATCACAACCACAGGGTTTGTGTTTCCAGTGAATTTCATTTGAGAAAATTAGTTTTAAGCAAATTTGTATGACTTATTGCCTCTTACTAAGACTATGGTGATAATCTGTCAATTGATCTCCCTGTCATTAGTTTCTCTCCTAATCAAGCCTAACCTTCACGTTGGAGAATTATTTTGTTGATCAGTCCAACCATATCACGCTTCTTGTCAAAATCATTCATTGCTCCCATTGTATACCTCCTGGTAAAAACCTTGCACATAGTAGACACTTAGTAAATTGAATTTACTTATGGGGATATTTGAGGCCTTCCACTAATTGGCTTAAACTTGACAAGCCAATATCAACTTAGAGTGAGTCCTCTACTGATAGTACTTCAGTGATCTCACTTAGATAAAAACATAGATGACATGGTTACCCAAATCAAGGATGGTAAAAACTAGGAGGGAATCACCAGCTACCTCTCTTGGTTTTAATCTGAAAATACCTCAGAACTTCAAACACAAATCATCCACCAACCTCAGTCTCCCCAATAACAGGTACTATGGGCAAAATCATTGCTGAACTGGGTACTTATTTCCCCCACATTTCTTAGAATATTTTGGAACTTTCTTAATGATTTTTAACTTTTTTAAATGTTTATGATTTTTCTCTCCTATTAGATTGAAAATTCCTGGACAATAGGGACTATAATCTCATTTCAACTTTGGATCTTCAGCATCTAGCATAGTGCCTTGTACAAAGAGGATATTTTAAAATTATTTGTTGAAGTAAAATGAAGGAAATTGAATGAAATTGAAATGGGAGCAGCACAAAAAGCTGGAGGTAGGAGGGGATCCGGTTATTAAAATTTTGAGAAACCAATTGAATTTGAGGAACCAATTGAATCTAGAGCAACACTTGAGGAAGGAAGGGAATTACACACAATTCAAAGAAAGATGGTTGAGATCAGATGCCCTTTAAAAACATAAATTTTGATCCTATAATGAGTTTAGACTCAAATTCTCAGTATTTGATACAAATACTTTATACAATCTAGGAAAGGTCAGTGTTTTTTTAGCTAGATTTAATGACCATATCCAAAATTCATAGATATAGAATGACTTGGTTTTGACTAAGGTATCTTTTCTCACTAAATACTGATCAAAAGCAGCTTTAAGATAATAAACAGAAAAGACACAAGCACGCATTTAGTATTAATATGTGTATTTTCACTTGATGATGCAAAAAAGAAACAAAATGGAAGGACTGTTTTGAGTGTCTCAAGTGGTTGGAGATTAGGTCTGAAAAACAAAGATGTCACATGTGTAAGATTGGTTTTAAACAAAATTAAAATTAAAAACAAAAATTAAACAAAATTTTAAGCAAGAGGAAACCAGGTTTCAATTTGTCAGGTAACCTAATGATCTGTAAAAATCAAGACATTCAATCCATTCAAATTTACTGAGCCCAGAAATTGTATTATGTGCTTGTAGAGGAAGACAGTTCATGGATTTTGAGTGAAAGCAATGAGACCTGGATGATCTCCTACTTTTCTAAACTTAACAATTTATTTTGTTCTAATTCTGTGATGAAGATAACAAATGAATTACTTCCTACTTAATGTCATCCTTGTGTGGAAAGAACAAAGGATTTGAAATCAGAAGGGTTCAGTTTGAATACCATCTCTGACATCTGTTTATCCTCTTACACCCGTTTCTTCATCTCTGTGTATGGGATAGTGGTGGGGGGAGCCTGGGGTAAAGATTAGAGAAGACAATTCCCATCTGGGAGAGGCTGGAGAACTGTTTTCACAAAAGCATGATGCTGTATAATAGAAGTGCTCTGCTCCCTGATTTGGAGCGTGCACAGACATACTGTAACTGGTTCCAGTCTGCTAACCATGTGATAAAGGGATAGACTATTGATGGGCTGTGTGGCTGGAAAGAGTGCAATCATTCACAATACACCAACCAGCAAAATGCTTTACTCTGGGTCATTCTTGACTAGGTCCTGTTTGGGTGAGAAGGATAATGATGTAAAAGGCCTTCCAAATCTGAAGTGTAGAGATGTGGCCCTAAAAGGTACAGCTTCTACAGTTTCTGCTGCTTGTTTCTCTGTTTTGTTATTTAGCAGCCTTTCAAACCCTGAATCTTAAGTAAAAAGGAGAATTGGAGATTGTTATAAGCTGTTATAAGTTGTGAGCTTTGAATGGTAAACCAGCAGAAGTCTGGGAGTTGGAGTCCATGACAGGTTTTATAGCCATCTAGTCATATATCAAGATCCTATAGAATGACCTGAGGGATTAGAGTCGATAGCTGAGCGAGAGACCCGTTACAGAGTTACTGTTAAAGAGTGCATTACATTACTAAATTGCAATCAGAGAAATGCAAATTAAGACAACTCTGAGGTACCACTGCATACCTCTCAGATTGGCTAAGGTGACAGGAAAAGATAATGATGAATGTTGCAGGTGATCCCTTTTTGTTGTGGCAAAAAAAAAAACTGGAAACTGAGTATAAGCTCAAGTGAGGAATGGCTAAATAAATTATGGTATATGAATGTTATGGTATATTCTTGTTCCATGAGAAACAATCAGCAGGATGATTTCAGAAAGGCCTGGAGAGACTTACATGAACTGATTCTAAGTGAAGTGAGTAGAACCAAGAGAACATTGTACACAGCAACAAGATTATGTAATGATCATCTTTGATGACGTGGATCTTTTTCAACAGTGAGGTGATTCAGGCAAATTCCAATAGACTTGTGATGGAGAGAGCCATCTGCATCCAGAGAGAAAGCAGAATGTGAATCACAACCTAGTATTTTTACCTTTTTTGTTGTTTGCTTGTTTTCTTTCTCATTTTTTCCCTTTTTGATTTTATTTTTCTTATGCAGCATAATTGTGGAAATATGTATAGAAGAATTGCATATGTTTAACTTGCACATATTTAAAATACGCAGGGATTACTTACTGTCTACGGGAGGGAATGGGGGAAGAGGGGAGAAAAGTTTGGAATACAAAGTTTTGCAAGAGTGAATGTTGAAAACTATCTTTGCATATATTTTGAAAATAAAAAGCTATTATTTTTTAAAAAGTGCTTTACATGCCTAAGGTTAGGGGCAGATTATCCCCAAAGAGGAAATAAAGGACTCTGAAAGAGGATTGGCAAGACTTATATGAATTGATGCTAAGTGAAATGAGCAGAGCCAGGAGCTCATTATATACCTCAACAATGATACTGTTTGAGGATATATTCTGATGGAAGTGGATCTCTTCAATAAAGAGAGCTAACTCAGTTTCAATTGATCAAGGATGGACAGAAGCAGCTACACCCAAAGAAAGGACACTGGGAAATGAATATAAACTGCTTTTTTGTTTTTCTTCCCGGGTTATTTATATCTTCTGAATCCAATTCTCCCTGTGCAACAAGAGAACTGTTCGGTTCTGCACACATATATTGTATCTAGAATACACTGTAACCTATTTAACATGTAAAGGACTGCTTTCCATCTGGGGGAGGGAGTGCAAGGAGGGAGGGGAAAAATTGGAACACAAGTGAGTGCAAGGGATAATGCTGTAAAAAATTACCCTGGCATGGGTTCTTTCAATAAAAAGTTATTTAAAAAAAAAAAAAGAAAGAAAGTCACGTAGGTCAAGAAAAAAAAATAAAAATAAAAAATAAAGGGCTCTGAAAAAGGTGACATGTGCCAAAAACGCTTCACATAATCAGTAATTTCACCCTGTCTTTTCTCTCTTGAAGAATACACAAGAAGAAACTATAGAGGTATTTCAAATGACCATGTGCAAAACAGGTAGGTCACTATCAATTCCCTTCATTTAATCATTCAATTAATAAGCATTTATTAAAAGCTATGTACCTATGCTTTATTTAACACTAAAGATGAAAGAGGGAAAAATAAGTCCCTCTCCTCAAAAAGGTTAAATTCTAATAGAGGAGACAGTTTGTATGAAAATAGAAATATATATATGAAACATCCAAAAGAGATGGAAGGTAGTACTAGAAGAGGAGGCACTACCAGATGGGGAAACTAGAAAAGGTTTGCAAAAGGTGGAAATTAAATTGAGTCATGAAGAAAAATTCTAAGGGTCAGAAAATAAGGAGAAAATTCCTGGCATCCAGCACAAAGGCACAAAGGGAAGATCAAAGTATGAGGAGATGCTGGCCTCAATACTCTAAAGTAAAATCAGCTACATCTTCCTTTCAGGGTTGTAGAGTCACTCACAAGAAGTTGGGGTATATTTCTCTAATGCTATCAACTTGAGATGTGTATGTTCTCTCCATATCAATTGATTAACACTTCCATTTCACTTAAAAAGCTAATTTCAATTAGCTTTTACAAAGGGATATTTAGTAGAGAATATGGCAAGAATACAACAGATGTTTCCCACATACCCCCAACAGCATGGGGCAAGTTCTCTCCTTTCACTACATAGTCCATGGGGAAAGTGGGCTCAAATTTAACTCAGCTCTGCAAAGCATATGCCCTACTAAGTTCATTTCTAAATTCAGCATAGCAAATGGACTAAATTAATTCCTTTCTTATAGAGAAAAGCATTCTGATAAACACTTAACCATATATGTCTATGCAGTATATTTGCATGAATGTATATTCACACACACACACACACACACACACACACACACATATATATGCACACATATAGGTAAGTACATATTTATATCATACTTTTAAGTTTTGCACGCATTATTGGCATTTTCTCCATCACTTTCTTAATTCTAGGCAATCAAAAAATAATAAATCAAGACTTGATTGTAGTGTTTGCTGATTTCTGAAGTGTAATAATTCTCACCCTAAAAATTGAACAATTATCTTTACAGACCCCAATTTAAGCTTGCTCCAGAACAACTCTGCTTATAGAATCTTGGATTTAAAGGTAAATTCATTGCTGAATTGTCATCTCAGTCACAACCTAAAAGCTCTTTTTTGAGCCAGATTGAGATGGCAGCAGCAAACTCTGGTATGGACTCCAGCTTTCAGACATTTGCTAACTCACCAATGAGAGTTTTTAAAATTCTCAAGATCGTAGGAATCTCAATATTCCAACTAAAAATCAAGAAAGTAAACAAAGGCAAAGAACAAAAAATTATATTTATGGGCCAAAAGTCAGCATTGGGAGGGAGAAGGACATTTCCCCTGCAGAGACTTACACCATAATTGTCTCACTCACATGAAGCCAGACAGGAAAAAGAAAAGCCCTGGTTTGTTAATACCTTTTGAATATATTCTTTTTTCAGCTAAACAGTCAATCAAAAAGATCTTCTTTTTTACCTGAAAGGGGATTAAAAACAGTCAGAATAGTTGCACATATTCTGAATCAAAGGATTAAAATCTTTCCATTAAACCTTATGATATCTTTCTGGAATCAGACTACTCAGCCTCAGGCAGCAGATAGAGCATGCTCAGAGTCTGAACCTCAAATTTACCAAGGTTCCATTATCATAGGATCATAGAGGGGAAGTAAAAGGGGTCTTAAAGTCTATGGAGGTTTATGCCCTCATTTTATAGCTGAGGAAACTGAGGGATGAAGAGATTAAATGATTTACACCAATTCATACATCTAAAAATGTTTAAAGTAGGGATTTGAACCCTGGAATCTTCTTGACTCCAAATTTATCACATTATTTGATTTCATTGTTAAGTGCTAGGAATGCAAATACAATAAACAGACAGAAAGACAAATTTTATCTATCTATCTATCTATCTATCATAGATAGATAGATAGATAGATAGATAGATAGATAGATAGATAGATAGATAGATATGGAGAGAGACAGAGAGAGACAGAGAGAGGAGGGTTGTTTCCACCCTCAGGAAGCCTAAATTCTATTGGAAGACCAAAAAGATAAATGGTGGAGAAAGCAGTTGGAAGTGTGAGGAGAGCCCAGAGAGGATGAATGAGTGAACATAATCGGCTTGAGTCCTTCACTAAAATGGAGTTTCCTCAAGGACCAATGAGAGAAAAGTGCCACAGGAGCAGAAAGATCATCCAGGGTCAGAAGGCTACTGGGAAATAGTGAGAAAAGATAAAACCCTGGAGTGATGGACACCCTTGAGGTTTTCCTCATCTTTCTTTACTTATTATTAAAGTCCCTACTAAAATATAACACAAGTGTAGTCATATAAATTAATTGGATAGATTATCAGGACTCTGAGGGATTGACAAACAGCTTAAATAAATTCTGATGACAGAAAGGAAGTCAGGAAAGATTCAGTGTTTGAAAGGCTATTAAATAAGACCCTTATTGAAATTCCAAATTTTTATTTATTTTATTTTTTATTATAGCTTTTTATTTACAAGATATATGCATAGGTAATTTTTCAGCATTGACATTGCAAAACCTTTTGTTCCAACTTTTCCCTCCCTTCTCCCATCCCCTCCCCCAGATGGCAAGTAGCCCAATACATGTTAAATATGTTAAAATATATGTTAAATACAATATATGTATACATGTCCATACAGTTATTTTGCTGCACAAGAAGAATCTGACTTTGAAATAGTGTACAATTAACCTGTGAAGGAAATCAAAAATGCAAGCGGACAAAAACAGAGGGATTGGAAATGCTATGTAGTGATTCACACTCATTTCCCAGAGTTCTTTTGCTGGGTATGGCTGGTTCTATTCATTATTGAACAAATGGAACTTATTTGGTTCATCTTATTGTTTCAGAGAGCCATGTCCATCAGAATTGATCATCATATAATATTGTTGTTGAAATATATAATGATCTTCTGGTCCTGCTCATTTTTTTTTTAGTATTTTTTATTATAGTTTTTTATTTATTTATTTACAAGTTATATACATGGGTAATTTTACAGCATTGACAATTGCCAAACCTTTTGTTCCAATTTTTCCCCTCCTTTCCCCCAACTCCTCCCCCAGATGGCAGGTTGACCAATACATGTTAAATATGTTAAAATATAAATTAAATACAGTATTAGTATACATGTCTAAACAGTTATTTTGCTGTACAAAAAGAATGGACTTTGAAATAGTGTATAATTAACCTGTGAAGGAAATAAAAACTGCAGGTGGACAAAAATAGAGGGATTGGGAATTCTATATGGTGGTTCATAGTCATCTCCCAGAGTTCTTTTGCTGGGTGTAGCTGGTTCGTGGTCCTGCTCATTTCACTCTTCATCAGTTCATGTAGGTTTCTCCAGGACTTTCTGAAATCCTCCTGCTGGTAATTTCTTATAGGACAATAATATTCCATAACATTCATATACCACACTTTATTCAGCCATTCTCCAATTGATGGGCATCCACTCAAAGATTTTTTTTGCCACTACAAAGAGTGCTGCCACAAACATTTTTGCACATACAGGTCCCTTTCCCTTCTCTAATATCTCTTTGGGATATAAGCCCAGTAGTAACACTGCTGGATCAAAGGATATGCACAGTTTGATAATTTTTTGAGCATTGTTCCAAATCACTCTCCAGAATAGCTGTATTCACAATTCCACCAATAATGCATCAGTGTCCCAATTTTCCCATATCCCCTCCAACATTCAACATCATCTTTTCCTGTCATCCTAGCCAATCTGAGAGGTGTGTAGTGGTATTTCAAAGTTGTCTTAATTTTAATTTCTCTGATTAATAATGACTTGTAACATATTTTCATATGGCTAGAAATAATTTCAATTTCTTCATCTGAAAATTGTTCATATCCTTTGACCATTTTTATCAATCAGAGAACTGATTTCTTATAAATCAGATTCAATTCTCTATATATTTTGGAAATAAGGCCTTTATCAGAACCTTTGATTGTAAAAATATTTTCCCAGTTTATTGTTTCCCTTCTAATCTTGTCTACATTAGCTTTATTTGTACAGAAGCTTTTCAACTTGACATAATCAAATTTTTCTATTTTGTGATCAATAATGATCTCTAGTTCTTCTTTGGTCACAAATTCCTTCCTCTTCCACATATCTGAGAGGTAAACTATCCTTTGTTCTTCTAATTTATTTATAATCTCATTCTTTATGCCTAGATCATGGACCCATTTTTGACCTTATCTTGGTGTACAGTGTTAAGTGTGGGTCAATGCCTAATTTCTGCCATACTAATTTCCAATTTTCCCAGCAGTTTTTGTCAAACAGTGAATTCTTATCCCAAAAGCTGGGATCTTTGGTTTTGTCAAACACTAGATTATTAAGGTTATTGACCTTTTTGCCCTTTGAACCTAATCTATTCCACTGATCAACTAGGTTATTTCTTAGCCAATACCAAATGGTTTTGGTGATCACTGCTTTATAATATAGTTTTAGATCTGGTACAGCTAGGCCACCTTCATTTGATTTTTTTTCATTAGGAACTCCAAATTCTTTTTTGTTTTGTTTTGGGTTTTTTTGTTTTTTTTGTTTTTTTGTTTTTTTTTTTAATAATTTTTTATTGATAGAACGCATGCCAGGGTAATTTTTTACAGCATTATCCCTTGCATTCATTTCTGTTCCGATTTTTCCCCTCCCTCCCTCCACCCCTTCCCCCAGATGGCAAGAGTCCTTTACATGTTGAATGGGTTGCAGTATATCCTAGATACAATATATGTGTGCAGAACCAAACAGTTTTCTTGTTGCACAGGGAGAATTGAATTCAGAAGGTATAAATAACCCGGGAGGAAAAATATAAATGCAAGCAGTTTATATTCATTTCCAGTGTTCTTTCTCTGGGTGTAGCTGCTTCTGTCCATCTTTGATCAATTAAGGCTCTTTATCAAAGAGGTCCACTTCCATCAGAATACATCCTCAAACAGTATCATTGTTGAGGTATATAATGATCTCCTGGTTCTGCTCATTTCACTCAGCATCAGTTCATGTAAGTCTCGCCAGTCCTCTCTGTATTCATCCTGCTGGTCATTCCTTACAGAACAATAATATTCCACAACGTTCATATACCACAATTTACTCAACCATTCTCCAATTGATGGACATCCTTTCATTTTCCAGCTTCTAGCCACTACAAACAGGGATGCCACAAACATTTTGGCACATACCGGTCCCTTTCCTTTCTTTAGTATCTCTTTGGGGAGAACTCCAAATTCTTAAAGGAATGTTATATGTAATCAGAAAAAATAAATACTAGTAAAATTATAAAAATAAAATTATTTGTCTTTACCAAAAGGAAGGAAGGAAGAAAGGAGATAGAAATAAGAAAGAGAAAGAAAGAAGGAAAGAAAAGACCAAAGAAAGAAAGAAACGAAAATGAAAAAAAGGAAAGGAAGAAGGGAAGGAAGGAAGAAGGGAAGGAAGGAAGAAAGGAAAGAAGGAATGGAGAAAAGAAGGGAGGGAGGGAGGGAGAAAGGAAGAAGGAAGAGAGGAAGAAAACCTTAATTTAAGGACTGTGGAGGTAGGGAGAATCTTGGGAAACTATGTTATAAAAAAGAGAAAGTAAAGAATAATTAAATACAAATTTGTTCATAGGGTAATCCACTTAGTGTTGCGCTTTCTGTCTTGATTATTAATGAAAACTCACGTGGCTCATTATATCTAGTGAACTCCAGACCATATTTCCCATCCCCTCCTTAGATCAATCAGGACATTTTCACCTTCAGGCATACTCTTTCCCCAACTCTACTTTCTACTGCTTTCATAATAATATCAATTCTAGTATTGTCTCTGGAAAAATCCTGCCCTCTTTATTATCTTTGCCATCCCTGAGACTTTCCAAACTTAAAATCCTTTTCTTGATCACCTTTCCCTTTTCTGTATTATCTCTCCTCCTTAGAACGTAAATAAGCACTTTCAGTTAAGAAGTTGTTCCACTTTCCTTCAGAACTCAACAGAGAGTCCAGCACATTGTGAGCAATCAATTAATTCTCATTCCTTCATTCCTTGTATTAGCCGTGAATATAAACCTAGAGTCTTCATTTCTCCCCTTATGCTGCTTCCATACTTCCAGGTTTACTGAGGCAAAGAAGGGAATTAGAGAAGAGATAGATCATATAATTTAAATGTGACAGTTGTCTTGGCTTTTCTTTCGAATGCTTTACACAACGCCTAAACATTTCTCACCACTCTGAATTTGTCTTCTTCCACAGAATCTTTGTCCTTTTTTGCAGCAGTTTTCTGTTGCTTTCTGAAAATATTTGATGTCGTTCAGTCATTTCAGTCATGTCTGACTCTTCATTGACCTCATTTGGGGTTTTCTTGCAGAGATACTAGAGTAATTTGTCATTTCCTTTTCTCAACTCATTTTACAGATGAGGAAACTGATACAATGAAGATTAAGTGACTTTTTCAGGATTACTGGATTACAGGTAGTAAGTGTCTGAGACTGGATTTGAACTCTGGAACACTAGCCTTTCTAACTCCAGGCCCAGCACTCTATCTACTGTGCCACCAATTTAATTTACTTAGTCCTTCACATTATGTCCCAACCTAGCTTTCCAGCTATACTGAATATTCCCCCTCATCCCACAATCCAATCAAATATCATCCCTGTTCCTCATTCATTCCCATTTGTTTTAGCACTAGCCCTTCCCCAAACTTATAATGAACTGCCTGCCTACCTACCTTCATGTCTTAGAATTCCTCTCTTGCTTCCAGACATAACTCAAATACTCCCTTCTACATGAAGCTTTTCTTGATTTTCTAATTGCTAGCACTTCCCTAACAGCATTATTTAATATTTATTCTCTTCATATGTGTATTACTTATGCTCTTACATATACTTCTTCTCTCTCCTTTTAGAATGTCAGATTCATTGTATCCATAGCCTGAAATCCTAGTACAGTGCTTATTGATAGAAATTTTTCAGGTTAATTGCTTTCTCAGTTACCTTCCTCCTTGAATTCTATGTAGCCTTTGTCAATTTGGTAGATAGAATATGTTTTAAGTTCATTTGCATTCTTCTTCATTATTCATATTGCATCATTTCTTCATTATATGAACAGGAATGTTCATAATTCATGAAACCTGAATTTCAAGGTTCAGAGATAATCCTGAACTAATTACAGCCTTTGTTGATATTTTACAAATCAAAAGATATTGAGAATGTATATGTAGCATCTTGATATTGATTCTGGTTTTGTGACTTGAAGCAGCATATGCCATAACTCCAGGCAATCTGCCCTGCCTAGAACTATAAGGACTGGTTCTGGATGTTCACAGTGTCTGAGAATCTGTGATGGACAAAGGGAAGCTGGAGTCCTTTACAAATATACCAATGCAGGATAAGCAGAAATTAGCCTCCTCAGAATACAATTAGAATTCATAGTAGTAAGAATAATAACAATTACCATTTATATCATGTTTTAAGCTTTCTAAATAACTGTAAAAATTTCATCTCATTTGATCTTTATAACCCTAGAGATAGGTACTATTATTACCCTCATTTTAGAGTTGGAGAAACTGAGGCAGAAATTAAGTCCCTTGTCCAGAGTCACACAGTTAGTTAGTATCTGAGGCTGGAGTTCAACTCAGATTTTCTTGATTCTACATCCAATACTCTATTAAATGGGGTATAAATGGACAGAAACAGAATTACTGAGGAGTTTAATAAACAGCAACCCAGGATAACTCTTGTGTTTCTCTTGATCTGACTTATTCATGATTGTCTACCTCAGTATAAAATCCCACACACTAACATTCCCTAGACATACATATACTCATTCCTCCCATCTACTCACACATATAAATGTATGTATATACATTATGTCCACTCAAAAACCTTTCACCTTCAAAAACAAGTAAATATTTGTTAATTGACTTAGATATCAATTAATTTTGAATCTATATAATTATATATTTGATTTCATAGGATATTAAACATCTATGGGTTAAAAAAGAATAATAAGATAATCTTTACCTATTAACAGCATATTGAATTTCTAGTTGACCTTTTCTCCCATTTATGTCAAAACTTTCCTTACTATATATAAATCTGTGACAGGGAGGAGAGGAAATGGTATAATATAATGTACAGGAGTTAGCATCAACCAACATCAATTAATTGCTATAACTCTCTCCTATGTCCTCACTGATTTTTTCTCAAGAATTCATATAGTGTCATGTCAATTAGAATTAAAACTGATCTCAGAAATAAGTATGGTAAGTTCTCAATTAAGTAATGAATCTAATTAATAAATTTAGTATGAGACAAATCAGTCCCATTAATGATCAGTGGATTCTTGGTTTAAATTATCCCTCTAACTTCAATTTGTTGGAAACCATTAAGACATCTGCTACATATAGAAGTAAATTTGAAATTGCATCTTTTTCTGCTTGCTGAGATTAAATTATAGTTTATCCTGGCTATCTATATATTTCAGTATCACTTTATTAATTCCTGTTTATACAAAAGTCAAACAACTGCCTCTTACCCAATACACTAGGGTCATGTTTTCCAGCGATTTCAGTTGCTTGTCCTTGCTTCATTTTATTGGTCTTCATTTTACAATAGTAAAAGACACTTCAAACCATGGGGAACTTCCCTAAGGAATGTTAACACTTGTTGTGAATACATTACCCAACCAACATTATTGCAAAATGCCTGGGAAATGTGACATTGGAGTATTATTAATAAACCTTACAGCACTTACAGGACAAGACAGTATATAGAATTCCATGCCAACTTGCCAGCTTATTATCTTCAGGGATGTTCCTGTTCTTATTAAAGATACACTAAATTTCATTTACCTGACCCATGTAGATCTATGTTTATTGTTTCCCTTCACGGCATGGATCACCCACAGGTCTGTCATTCAACACTGCTACATCTCTTTTAAAATCAAGGATGCTTTGCCTCCAGCTCCTGCTGTACTCTAAATGCTCTCCCAAATGGATATGTCCATTTATAGTATTTATACTCTAGATTTAATAGTTGTTCTCTAATAAGACATTAGCACTACTATATTAAACCAATTAGTCTGTGCATCTACTTCTTAAGAAAAGATTTTTGTCTCTTAAATTATATATTCTTTAAAAAAAATGTCAATGATATCATGTATCAGTCTGACTCCTCCTAAACCTTAGTTAAGGTAATTGGGACTTGGATATGTGTATGTGAGTGTGTATGTGTGTTTTCCTATTATCTTGGCAAAGATCTGAGAGTAAAACATTGTCCTTTATTCATAATAAAATAAGATTAGTTTTCTCACTTGATGCTTTGCCCACCTGGAATTAGATCACATAAAGCCTTATAGATTTGAATCATAGAAACAGTAGCTTCCTATCTTTTTTTTCATATAATAGTCACATTTTGGAGGCACATTAATCCAAATCTAGATCATATCTGTTATTTGGATATTCCATGACTTTATGATCTCATAGATTTAAATGTTCCTTTCAGTGATGCAAATTACAATCTATCCATATCTTCTCTACTTTACTTTTGTCTATATGCTCTTACAAATCTTCCATGGAGGTGCATCCAACATTCTAGGGATTTTCCTCTATCTCTATTGGCATTGCATGTGTTGGGAAACTAACCCTTTTGAGACAGCCAGAATGCTATTCAGTGACCAGCAATGTTGTTTCCGACAGATATGAAAAATAAAAGTAGGAACATAAAACAAAGGTGAGGAAGATTTCCCTGATAATTACACCTAGGTAGTTCTTATTCCTGGGTTGCTTGACATGCTAATCAGGAAGCTCATGGGAATTGATGGTATTCTCACTTGCAGTAGTCTTCGTACAGCATCTATGTAGTTTTGTTGAATAGTGTTCCTAAAATGCTTTTGAGAATGTGAACTGATCAATAGCTTACTAATCACAAAATATACAATGTATTGTAGATAGAGGGACTTTGAATTTAAACCCAAAGAAAAGCAGTTAAAAGTATACAATTAATTTTAGTCTAGAGTTATTGCTGGCTTGCTCACTACCTGGTAATTGTAATAGTTGTTATTCTCTCTGTCAACTAAAAGAGCTTTAGTCTTCCTTTACCAGGAAGAGACTTGTTAAGCATTAATTCCCAGTAGATGGTAAAATAGAGCAGCAGATAACCTAAGTAGCTTGAGTAACTGAAGATCGTCAGAGAACAGTTTAAAGATCATGAGACAATCTGAGATGCCCCCCCCCAAAAAAAAAGAAACACAAAGAACATGAAACCCATCAAAGAGTAGAGATATGGTGTTAAAATGTTCCACAGAAAGCAGAGACATGTCACCCAGTAAAGAGTACAAAATGATGCAAAAACAATATAAAACTGTGAGCTCCCTCTTCTCTCCTCTTCCTCACTTATATCACAATCTCTTCATTTTTGTCTCATGTGAAAAGTTAACTTTATTTCATAGTAACACTAATCATTCTACTACCACAGCTGGTTACATTCTATCTTGTTTTCTCCAAAAGATTGCTCCCTTTGTCATCCCTTTTCTATCACTTATCTTGGACTTCTCCCTGTCTTGTCTTCCTATCCTCAACTATCACATGTTTCCTCATCCTCAAAGCACCTTCAACTGATCCTCCCATCCCTGCTAATTATCATCCTATGTCTCTTCTACTCTTATGGCTAAACTCTGAAAAGAGTGTTTATAATAAGGGCCTTTGCTTTTCTCTTTACCAATTCTCTTCATGACTACAGTATGACTTTGACCTCATCATTCCACCAAAACTGTTTTTTCCAACTTACCAATGATCTCTTAATTCCCACATCCAAAGGTCTTTGCTCAAACCCCATCTCTCTGACCTCTCTGTCTCCTTTGCCCCTGAAGACTACTCTCTCCTCCTTGATACCCTCTTCATTCTAGATTTTCAAGACTCTACTCTCTCCTGTTTCTCCTCCTCCTATCAAATCATTTCTTCTCAGTCTCCTTTGCTGGATGTTCATCTAATAAATATATGTTAACTATTGGTATTTTATAGTATCTTGTCATGGGCCCTCTTCTTTTTCCCTTTCATATTAAGTAAATTAATCAGCTCCCATGCATTTAATTACCATCTTTCTGCTGATGATTCTCAAATTTAACTTTCCTATCTTAACCTCTCTATTGATTTTTAACCTTGTATCTCCAGCTGCCTTTCAGACATCTCAAACTATGTCAAGTAGGCATATTAAATTCAACATATCCAAAATCAAACTCATTATCTTCCCTCTTAAACACTTGCCCACCTACCGCCATACATACACAATATATCTATATACACTCCTATTTTCCTTATTACTATAGAGTGTAATACCATTTTCTCAGTCCCTTAGGTTCACAATCTAAATAACATTCTCATTATCTCTCACCACCCCATATGCAATCTGTCACCAAGGCCTGTGAAATTCTCCTTTGCAATATCTTTTTATGCCCTTCTTTTCTCTAACACTACCACCACTGTGTGCAAGCCCTCATCACCTCATACTTGCACAATTTCAATTGTCTGTTGAGAGGTCTGCCTGTCTGAAGGATCTCTACTCCAATCCATCTTCACTCAGTCACCAAAGTAATTTTCTTTAAGTGTATGCCATCTCCTCTACACAATGGATTCCACTGGTTCCCTATCACCTTTACGATCAAATACAAAATGTTTTATTTGGCATTCAAAGCCCTTTATAACCTAGTTCCCTCCTGCCTTTACAATCTTCTCACAGCTTACCTCCTGACATGTACTTTTCCATCCAATAACAATGGCCTCCTCATTTTTCAGAAAACAAGACACTACATCTCTGCACTCCAGGCTTTTTTTTTCTGGCTGTTTCCCATACCTGCAATGCTCTTTCCTCTCAACTTCCCTTCCTACTGTCTTCCCTGGCTTCCTTTCCATATCAGGTAAAGTTTACTTTCTATAGAAAGCTTTCCCCAATTCCTCTTAATTCTAGGACATTTTCTCTCTTAATATTTCCTGTTTGTCTTTCATAAGATCTGCTTTGTTGTCTCTCCTTTATGAATTTTCTGAGAGCAGGGACAGAATTTTGTCAAAATTTTGTCAAATTCAGAGTTTAGCACAGTGCCTGGACCATAGCAGGAGCTTAATAAATGTTTATTGATTGACTGGTATCACTAGAGAGAAACAGCAGCTCCATAGCACTGGACATCTAAGTATTCTAGCTGAGCACAACCTCTGCCACATGTATGCTTCTGCCAGGTGCAGGATTTCAACATATATTTCTTGTTTACTCATGTTCCCTTGGCCTGTGTATTCTTATCTGTGAAACAGTATACCTCATGTCTACATGGGGACAAGTCATCAATTAATTTACTATACTGTTTGACTAAATGTCCTTTAGTTCGACCAATGTATACTCAGGCTGGCTTAGAAAAAGTAAAACAAATTGACATCAGCTCCTGAGCTAGGGTTTGGAACAGATAGTGAATGACAAAGTACTTTGATGCTGACAGGCCTGGACTCTGAATATGAGCTCAAATCCAGCCTCAGGCAGTCATTACCTATATGAGGAAATTATCTAGCTTCTATCTGCCTCAGTTTCCTCAGCTGTGAAATGGGGGTAACCTACCTCACAGAGTTATTGTGAGTATCAAGATAATATTTGTAAAGTGCTTAGTACAAGCCTTGGCACATAGTAGGTGATTAATAAAGGTTTGTTTTCTTCTCTTCTTCTTCATATGGCTTTCTGGATTTCTACCTATGACAAGTTCCAGGTACTACATGTGTATACCAATGGAACACATAGGATGTCCTTCTGTTATTCCAAAATTTTATTCTGTGATGGAATCTTTTTTATCATATATTTCTTTGATAATGATCTCAAGCAGGGTAGCCGGGTGGCACAGTGGATAGAGCGCCAGCTCTGAAATAGGAGGACCTGAGTTCAAATATGATCTCAGACACTTAACACTTCCTTGCTGTGTGACCCTGGGCAAGTCACTTAACCCCAATTGCCTCAGCAAAAAACGAAAAGAAAAGATAAGATAATGATCTCAAGTACTACCATGTTTCCCTGATAATAAGATACTGTCTTATTATTTTTTTGGACAGAAAAACCCCAGAGGGCTTATTTTCAGGGGAGGGCTTATTTTAATGAACATTGACAGCAATTTTAATAAACAGGTAAATGTGAACAAAAAAAAGTACCTTTATTCAATAATGATCATGTCATCTTCTTCAACAACATCGTCATAAGTGTCCATACCCTGAATTCCATCCTGGATGTCTTGCGCCTCTATTTCCTTCAGAAGAAGTGGAACCCAATCTGTCATGTCCTGCCATACAACTCTCTTTAAATGAACATGTCTTGTCCAGGTAACCTGCTCATAGTGCCTTGGCGACACAGCTGTCAGTAATTTTATCCCATGACTTCTTCACCCAAGTCACAACTTCTTGCATACAGGGCTTCACAAAGTTTCCACACTGATTTCTTTCCATTCTATTTTCAATGTAGTCATTGATTTCTATGCGCAAATGGTCCTTGAATGGCTTGTTTATTGCAATATCAAGGATCTGGAGACATTCCTACAGGAATCATTACTTAATCTATTCTTCTTTCTGCAAGGAAGTTCTTCATTTCTTTAGCGCGGTGAGTGCTGGCTGAGTTCTTCTTTTATCCTCCATCATGCCCCCTGAGTTCTTCTTTTATCCTCCATCATGCCCCCTCACTCCCGCTTACATACCGGGTTTTTATGTTGCCCTGCCTCAGCAGGATACTGCTCTCAATGGCGCCAGCAAGCAAATCACTGGGGAAGAACAGGATGATGCGCTCACTGCTGCAGCTCTGATTGGATGCAGCTCGGAGCGTGGCATGCGTTTCACCTGGGGGAGGGGAGAGGAGGGGACAGTGCATACAGAGGGTACCGTAATGTAGCGTGTAGCACAGGGGATCATCTTCACTACAATAGCAATCTCAATTGGGCTTATTTTCGGGGGAGGGCTTATTATCGGGGAAACACGGGTAGTGCACTGGAGCTAACTCACATCAGTTTACAAAAGGCAATTGTGAGTATTTATACCTTGGAATTTGGCAAATACTATAAACTGGGACTAGATCCATAGTTTAGTTTGGTATATAGATTTAAGAAAGTGATGGGGGAATGTTAATAATGCTGATTAAACTTAAAAGTGTCATATAATGGCACAGTGGATAGAGCACCTGCCCTGGAGTCAAGAAGAGAGGACTTCAAATCTAACCTCAGACACTTACTGACTATATGATACTGGACAAGTCACTTTACTCTGATTACCTCAAAAACAACAATAAAAACAGCATTTCATACATGCATTTTCCTCTGGAGAATCAGTTGTTAAATATCCCTATAAAACAATTCTATGTAATTTCTCATTTATAATGTGTTATAATCTACTCATATCTACTATGTGTGTTTCCATTATCATTTGGGTGACCTTCAACTTCAATTCTTTTGAAACCTCATATATATAGCCCTAGAACTTCACTGGAAGAATACTGGTTTTTATATAATCCACTAAAATGGTAGCTGGCAGCCACTGATGGTTTCATTACCTCATTGATTTCTTCCCTCTCTTGAAAGGAGATAAAAACAAACATGAAATTGCTGATGGAAAGATCTGGACACTAATTCTGTTATTGAATTTTATTTTTGATGTTTATTATTGAATTCCTCCCCAAAAATTCCACTCCAAAGCCTCATCATGACTCAGAGCTAATCTTGTATTCTTGAAGGCTTTGTCAGCTAAGCACTAACTCTTAGTACTTGCCAAAAAACAAATCACTGCAATGTTGAAGTTTTCTGAGCACAGCTAATAAGCTGTCTCTCACACAATAAACATTAAGTTCATCAATAAGCTCATAATTAAATCCTTTTCAACTTCTCAGAGACCATGAGTTTGTGATCACCACTGAGCCATGATGAGACTTTGGAGCAGAATTATGAGGGATGAATTATTTAAATTATATTAATAGAAGCAGTGACCAGAATAAGGCAAGTAATAATTTCAGTGTTCCTGTCGAGAAGTGAGAGAATGCTTAGAGTAGAGAAGACCTGACTTCAAATACTAACTTTGACATTTGCTAACTGTGTGATCCTGGACAAGTTGTATAACTTCTTAAAGTTGTTTGCCTCAGTTTCCTCTTCTGTGAAAGGAGAGAAAAAGATTGTATGTTTTTGGTTTTTTGGGTTTTTTTTTATAAAAAGTGAAATGAATATAACATTGGACCTGGAGTCAGTAAGACTAGAGTTCAAATGTGATCTCTTAGTTACTGACACTTAGTTATCTTGTAACTCTGGATAAGTCATAACCTTTATCTACTTTTTTTTTCAACTTTAAAATGGTGAGACTTATGAAGATTCAGTGAGGCAAAATTTGTAAAGTACTCATCACAGTTCCTGTAACATAATAGGTGCTATGTAAATACTCTTTCCTTTCCCTTTCTTCTTCCATTTTCCCCTTTCCTTTCATTTCTCCTTTCCTTCCTTTCTTTCTCCCTTCCTCTTTTAATTCTCCTTCCTCCTACTTTCCCTCATCCCTTCCTTCCATCTCTAAATTTATCATCTATAATGATCTATAATGGTCAAATCATATCTAAAGTAGCATATTCAGTTCTGGACCCACATTTTAAGAGGAATATTGATAAGTAGAGCACATGTTTTAAAAAAAATAACCAAAAGAGTGAAAGTAATAGAAGCTAAGTAAGAATTTAGAACTAGGAGTCTTAGAAATAATCTAGTATAAACTCAATATGGGTAAAGAAACTCAAGCCCAAAGGGGTTGAATGAGTTGTCCAAAGTTACTACATGAATTGGATGAACTTGAAGCAAGATTCTCTGACTCATGAATATAAAAAACCCTGGTTCTTTAACTAACTAGAAGTGTCAAACATGGGCCAACTGTCACAAACTGCCTACAACACTCACTAGCGCAAACCAGATTAAAATGTAATTGGGAAACATTTAGCAATTTGGGTTTTTTTAATACAATAAATACAATAATACAAATAATACAATACACATAACATTTCATTTTAAAACTAAGTCAATATGTGAACCACAGGGATTCTTATTTATGGATTAAGCAAGTTCTGTTTCTATTTGAGTTTAACACTACAACTTTAAACCACTCTGTTGTGTGAGGAATTGCTGAAGGAGCTGGAAATTTGGGGCCCACTAAAGAGAAGTCTTCAGGCTTGAGGGCAGAGACTATTTGGTGTTTTTGTATATACAGCACAGGGCCTTACACAGAGTAGTTACTTAATAAATATTCATCAAATTGAATAGATATTAATCCTCTCTTACATTTATATATATATATACATATATATATATATATATATATATATATATATATATATCACTTTTTTCCTTCTTAAATTATTCCTCTGAGTTCAGAATTTTTAATTTTGCCATCAGAAAACTTCATTTTACTGTCTTTTGATGTCCAACAATAGGTTTCTGAAAGCCAAGACAGAACTATTTCATTTTGCACCAGCAGGCACAAAAGAATTTCAGAATCTAAAACCTATTAGACTATCTAGACTAATTCATAACTAAATAAGGATCTCTTCTACACCATCACTGGAGATGACCATCCAATCTTTTTCAAGGATCTCTAGTGAGAAACAGCCCATGGAATTCAGGTAGATCATGGCACGTTTGGATAACTTTCATGGTTAGCATGGAGTTTTTGCTTTACATAAAGGCTGAATTACCTATTGACTTCTCCCCATCAGTCATATTTCTACTCTTTGAGGGACTGAGAATCATAGGGAACAGATAAAATTCCTCCAGCATAAGATAATCCTTCACCCCACCTATGTTATTTCTAACCCATATTAAATATTTCAAGTTCTTTCGCTAATTGTTAAATGGAATTAACTTGAACCCTTTGACCATTTTGCTTGCCCTCTTCTGGGATCTCAGATATTTTGTTAATATCCTTTCTAAAATTCAGTGCCTCAACATGAACATATATTGCACAGGGGATCTGACCCTTAGTAGAGGACAGCAAGACATCCCCAATTCTAGTACTAGACATGATGCCACTGTTAAAACATCCTTCTTTCTTTAATATCACATTACATAGTCAACTTATATTAAGCTGGTAGCTCAATACCTCAGGTAATTTTAGGTAAACATTTCCTATTTCTTCCATTTTGTACTTGTGAAGTTTGTTTTTTGAACCCAAGTGAAAGACTTTGCATTTATCCCTAGTAATTTCACTTTAGCAGATTTGATCCAGTAACTTAGACTTTCCAGATGATTTTGAATTCTGATTCTGTCATCCAGTGAGTTAGCTATCTGTCCCTCTTTGCATCAACTATAAATCAAATAAACATGCCATCTGTAGCCACTGAGAATTTTCCCAGTGGCTTTTCCTTTGCTCAAGCTTTGCACAAGTAAATTAAAATTCAGTGATTGATTTTCTTAAAAAGGCAAAACAAAACCAAAAAAATGTCTTCTTGAAATCATCTTCAAAATACCCATAGGAACCCTCCCCCCCAGGATGGCCTAAAACAAAACACTTTTGTTCAAAGACAGTGAGACTGGCAAAGCTGCAAGGAGTGCCCATAGCTACCTGTGAGTCTGGTAGCTGCACCGAATTATGCAAACTGGGTGCATTTTTGCTGTTTTACAACAATATGTTTTGTTGTGCTCACTTTAAGTTCTTTGCCAGGGGCAAAGCACTGAAGTATCTAGAGGTACCCTCAGTCATAGCTGGCAGCACTGAACCTGAAACCTCATGGCACTGCTCTTTTAGCCAAGAGGCACAACAATTGCCTACCACTAAGTCAAGAAGAGTTGATAATATAGGTCAGAAAAAGCATAAATATTTTAGCATTCAAGCTATCTTACACACACACACACACACACACACACACACACACACACACACAGAGCATAATGTTATACTTGGCAAAGGTATTGGGTTTTGTTTGTTGTTGTTGTTGTTGTTTTTTTCTCTTCAGGATGGGTAATTAAAAATGGGTGTGAACAAAGATTAGAATATTTAAGCTAAAAAAAGAGGCCTTTTTTAAATCAAGTGGGTAAAATGACAAAACTTGCAATTACTATACAAAGCATTACCTAGAATAGCATGTGGATTCTCACATTTTTAACACCTGCAACATTTACAAAAAACATTTTTAAATTAGTAAAATGTTTATAAAATACTTCAGGCACCTGGAAATATTAAATGTAAGAAACATATCTTCTGAAAGAGACCTGGATGGCTAAGGGAAAACAATGAGTAATTCCAGCTGCATTTAATACTATTTATTAGCTTGTTAGGAAACCTTTGAACCTCACTGCATGTTATCAGTTCCTTGAGTTAACAATTATGATTTAAAAGTTATGTGAGTGCCCTTGAGAATTATTAGCATTCTGCTATAAAGAATGTTTTGTCAAAGTATCATTGTTTATAGTATTAAAAACATTTTGTCCCCATTGGTTGAAGGGAAAAAATGCAATTTCATTAGTAAGATTTGGCCCTAGCAAAACCATGAAATGGTTATTTTTCAATCACTGTCTAAGCCCTCTTCTTCTTGAAAAAATAATAGCATTAATGGCTAACTATGCTATCCTACCCATGTAACAATTGCATTTTAATAGTGGCTTTCAATGTCTTAACCCAAATGAACACCTCAGGAATTTAAAGTACTGTCAGAGCTAGTTGGAGCACCAAAGGCAGTTCCAAATATTTCAGGGAACTTTAAATCACTTCATGTATGTGGTTGTTGACTCTTTTTTATTCTATTTATGAAAATCTCAGATCACTTTTTAATTTGTATTAAATGTTAAAAAAAAAAACAATATGTGAAGAGACTTGGTTTAATATTACTAAGACATAACCCATGTTTCTTTCCACAAATAATTAAAGTACTTATTTACAAAGGACAACTTGCTAAGAAGTTATCTTTTAATTCTTCATATCTTCCATAGAACTTGACAGAGAATCTTATATTTTAGGGATTCAGCATATACTAGATTCTATCAATCTATCATTAAGATTTATTTAACTCCTACTATGTGCCAGGAACTTTACTAAATGCTAGGGATACAAAAAATAGGCAAAAGACAGTTCTCCTCAAGTTGCTTATAATCTAACAGGGAGACAAGACTTATTATTTCCCATGATTGAGAGATTAAGAACCTGGACTACACATGAGATTTCATCGAGATAAAATATTCCCTCCATCAACAGAGGTCAGTACCTACCTGCTCTGCAGCTTAGAATATTCAAGAATTGCCTACAACCTCCCAGAGGCTTTTTCTTGCCCAAGATCACATAAGCCAGTTTTTAATCAGAGGAAAGACTTGACCATATCTCCCTTGCTTGAAGTCTGATTCTCTGACTACTATGTTGCACTGTCTCTTTAATTCATTAGTAATTAAACATTTATATTAAAATATAGCTCAAATTTCACATAAAAATTTGTATTAGATAATCCCTAAACAGCTGGAAGGAACAAATAACCCCTGCCTGTCTGATTGGAGTGCAGAGTAGAAAGTTCCTCCCTCCAAATTTCCTACCCTCCTACACTCCTTTGGAATTTTTCCATCATGCTCCTAGGAACTTCATCATCAGAAACCTCATCATGCTGTAAGATGGCCCCAATTTTGGCATTCATACTTTATCAATACTCCTTGCCACTCAAATTAGAGAGTGGATTAAAGAATTCCTCTCCAAATTACCATTTTAAGGAGGCTACTCAGTCCAGAAATCTCTTCATTTCCCTCCAAGCTCCATTTTTTGGGATTTCTCCATGATATCTCTAGGCTTGTTATTTCCCACTACCTTTTCAGCTTCATTTTGGTGTGATGTCTTTTCCCCATCAGATTGTAACTGTTTGAGAATAGAGAAAGTCTTTATTTTTCAAATTTGTATCCCTAATGCTTAAGACAGTAGCTGGCACAGAGTAGGCATTTCACAATTGTTTATTGAGTTACTGGCTTCCAAAAAAAACCAAGATACTCTTTTTTGAATCCTTGGCTGGCATCAATTAAAATGAACATTGGACTCAGATCAGGAGACCTGTGTTCAAATTCTGCCTGTAACATTTCCCTAGCATGGGTAAGATTTCCTCATCCATAAAATAGTACTTTGCCATGCAAGGTTGTACTAAAAACACTTTGGAAACTTTAAAGTACTGTATAAATTTTTGTAACAAGAACAAAGATCCAGAGATGTCATTATTAGTTCATAAAGCTCAAAATAAAAAGATGTCAAACTAATGACTGAATAGGGGTAATGTCCATGGAACAATCATAAAATTCACGAATTGCCCTCATGTTTTTACTTCAATTCCAAAGGATAAATATTAATTTAAATCATATCTAATGCCTTGATCATAGGTGTTTACAAATCAAAATGTTGACTATGCTGGGCTCCCTAGTGTGAAATGAAAGGTTTGGAAAATTCAGAATCATTCTGAAACATAAGCAAAGTTTTGTTTATTGAAGGTCAGGAATGGCCTGTAATCAAGTCACAGCCCATTAGGTAAACAGACAGTTTGCTTGGTGTATGAGCAGGATAATTCATGAATTTGCTAATTGTTGTTCAGGAGATATTAGCCTCATTCTATCTTAGCTAAAATAGAGAGTTGGGGGAGGGAGAGAATTAATCTCAGTTAAATTACCTGCTGTTTTGAGGTAGGAAAAATATTTGGATCAAAAAAATCAACTTTTGACTATAGCTAACCATTTCATTTTTCAATTCAAAGCAAATGTTTAAGTGAATTTTAAAATGTTTTCTCCTATAAACTGATGTGTGTATATAAAATCTAAATAGAATTCATTTCCTTTGAAAATAAATAAATTATTGATTGGACCCATTTGTTGTAAATATTGTAGATTTACATGGCATGGAGAAACTAAATGGCACAGTGGATAGGGCATCAGCTCTGGAGTCAAGAAGATCTGAGTTCAAATCTGTCCTCAGACACTTAGCACTAGCAAATCACTTAGCCCCAATTGTCTCATTTCCTCTCTTCGCCCTCCCCCACCCCTCCCATCCCTGCCAAAAAAAAAAAAAAAGAGAGAGAGAGAGAGATTTGGTGCAAACCAGGTAAGTTAACTTAACAAATTAAATTTTTGTCATAATGTAGATAGAACCAAGTGACTTTTCCATCAAAATTATCGAAGATTTTACTCAATTATTAGTACCCAGTATTAATAGATATCTCTATTGTAGAAAACCCTAAATAAGTATCATTCTAGCATAAAATTTCCCCAAAGGATCATGCTTAGATCTCAATCTTCTTACAACTTCAAGAGCTCTTTCCTTTCAGTATGATATGAGGGGCAATGTCATATTATGAATAAGGAATTGATCTTGGTCTTAAGAATCAATCACTCAAAAAGTATCCAGTGCCCACTATGGTGCCAGACTGGGCTAGGTCCTGGAGACCTAGGGACAAACATGAAACTCTTCTTGCATTCAAGGAGTTCAGATTTTATTAAAACCATAAAAACCCTAAGTTCAAGTTTTTGAAGCTTGGATACATAATTAGTGATTCAGTTGCAAAGTCCCTTAATTTCTCAGTGACCCAGACAACTCTGAGACTGGGTAATAAACTAATTGCTCATTTGCATTAGTAGAAGGAAAACCAAATGAAAAACTATTTTCAAAAATGATACTGGCACAGTAACAGCACCTCATAAGTAATTAACCCATCAACTATCATTAAGAACATCCATTTTGAACCAGAAACAGCCATAAAATATCTTTTATGATTAAAGAATCTCAAATATTTTCAAGTTTAAAATAAGGTTAGTCAGATTTTTAAAACAGTTTCCTTCAATGAAAACGCTGGAGCTGTCAAGCTATATTTAGATTTATTCCCATTGATTCTGACTATTGATAATATGCCTCAATAGCTAATTAATTCATAATCTGTAGCCTATTGAATCTGGGACAGTGTAAAAAAAATTATCTATATTATTTTATTTAGTCTTTGTTAGATAGAATGAATTAGCTTAATTCTGGAAATATTGGTTTTAATGGGTTTGATGAGCAAGGCTACTATTATCATTTCAATATGGCTTTTTGTGAAAAGAATCTTTCAGTAACATAAATCAGAAGGATTAAGAATCCTTCATGGAACAGGGGTAGAATTCTTCACAGTAATCTGTACTCTTCTCATCAAGCAAAAAAAAATAAAATAAAATAAAATAATGTATTTGAAAGATTTTACTCAGAAAAAAGAACATACTGCACATCCATTATCTCCCAGCTATATAATATTATAGATGATATAAAAATCTTCCTCCTTTAAATTGTTAATTTCCCATTTTTTACCTTGCAGTTTCTTTTGCTTAAAATATCTTTTTTCCCCCAAGCTCTTAGAACTTCTTCATATTTCTCATCTATCAATGCTTTTGAGAGAGGAAGAATTTTCTTAAGGACATGGAGCTGAGGTAAGAATTGGATTCCTTTAAGAACTTCCACCTCTGCCAACTATGTTCATAGCTGAGGTCCTCAGGAATGTGATGGCCAGGTCTGGCTAAAGGGAACTGACATATCTCTAACAGGTGAAATCAAACACTTCCTATTCTCAAACATCACTGTAATTCTTCTTGAGCTGTTCTACCACAAATAATTCCTCATGCTTTTTTCTGTTCTGTTATTGTTTCAGAGGGGAAAAAATGCTTTTACTGAGGATTCTTGATTTTTTAAAAAAAGTATTTAACTTGCCTCAGGAATACACATTTGTTAACATTGCTACTCGCCAGATTAATTCTCTCACACTAGTTAGCTCATTTGGTATTACAGTTGCTAAAAACAGCCAATGGTGCATGCTGGTTGATATTTTGCTTTATTAAAGTCTTAGATTGATTGCCTCTCTTCTTTGAAACTTTAAGTGCCGTCATCAATTTTCTCACAAATTTTTTTTCGGGATATGCTTTAGCAATATGAGCCATGTCACAAAAGATAAATAATGTAAACTCATTTCTGAGCCAATATTGCTCAGCTAAATGTCACATTATTTCTGGGAAGGGTGATTCCCTTGAGTTATAACTTTCATTAATAATAATCATAATATTCATTCAGATTTAGTGCTTTAAGGTTTACAAATTATTTCCCATATATTATTAATTTTAGTCTCAAAACAACCCCAAAAGTATTTTAATTATTTTAAAGAACATTAATTAAGATTAGTCCTCCCTGTCTAATCATGTGTCTGGTATGAAAGCATAGGACGAAAGAACATGTTCAGATACTTTTTTGTGTTTATTCAAACGTTCTGTGGTAATTTAATCTCTAAAACTAGTTTTCCCCATCCGTGAAATTAGAGGTTAGGTATCTGACTTCCAAGGTCCTTTCTTGTTCCAAATCCATAATTTTAAGATATTTTTTTTCTAATTAATTTAATCCTAACATCATTAGGGTTCCTGAACCATTATTTATATTAGATTACCTTCTTCACCCTTAGAAGGGAACATACCAGGCCAAGCACTCATCTAAATCATCACTTAAACAGAGAAAGTAAAGTTCTATCGCTGTTGTTTCTGTTATAAATCAATAAATGTCTGATTAAAACTTCTCCTCATAGCAGTGGTAATCTTGGAGCTGAACACTAGATGGCACCATGAATTCATCTAATCAAGAACCCAATGTTCCCTATCTATATTTTCAAACAAGGAAGAAAAAAAGAGAGAGAAAGAATATACCCTTTGCTGATTTGATAGCCTGACATATATTCATAAAGAACTGAATTTATATGCTGTAACCTAGCTATTTCATTAAGTTACATTTGAAAAACACCCCTTTTTGGCAAGTAAAAATTGGCTGTGTCTACACACACAATCCAGTTAAATCAGTACAAAAAAGTCTAGTCAGTCCAAAAAAAAAAAAAAAAAAAAAAAGTCAGACAAGCATGTTGACTGACTTGACTGTTTTTGACTGACTTGACTGTTTTCTTGACTGACTTGACAGTCAAAACATTCCAACCAGTGTATGTTCGTGTTGACACAACCTATATGTTAGCTGATTACAAAGTGAATGGCCATGTGTGTTCTATCCATCCTGTGGCTCTTTGTAGTCTGGGTTGCTTAGCAAGCTCCGCTAAACCAGCCTACTAATGAGGCCAAGGTCATATTTCCCATCTCTGTACGGGCAAGTTTCCTTTACACAGAGAGAGCCTGTTCCAAGCCTACAAACTGCATCCACAATCTTGGTAAGCCATCTCAAAGAGCTTGCCCTTGATTACAAAGAGAAGCAGGTAAGTGAGCAGGGATAGATCAATGCAAATCCATCAGTGGGGGGATGACGGAGTAGGAAGGAGGTAGAGAACCAAAAAAAAAAAAACAAAACAAAAACAAAAAAAAAAACTGAGTTCATGCCTGACTGATGGTAGGTTTCCATTGTCATTGTGTGGGAAATGCAGCAGACTGACAAAGGATTACTTCACTGCCAGCTGATTCTTTAGAAATCTCCTCCCTTATTTTTGAAATTAGAGCTGTTTACTCATAGAGTAAGGGAAAATACACTAATTTAAGGTGGATGTATTAAGGAACCTCTTAATTCGATATTGTTCAATTCTCTACACTCCCTGCTTATGCCAGGAATATATCAGTCAAGGTTTTGTTTTTGTTTTTGTTTTTGCAAATGCTTAAGTACCTGAGCCCCACCCTGCCATTATAATTTTTTTTTTCCCAAAACAAAACAAAACAAAAAAACTTCCAAGTGTAACCTCTGAGATCTCTTCCTGTCCCCAGATCTATAGTGATGGTGTTTCCACCTACCTTGTAAGAACCATGGAATTCTTCTTTGTGACTATCACTATCAATGTCAGTATCATCAGAAACATTTAAAACATACCTACCTACTTAAGAAAAAGAAATGAAGAATTAGAAGCCATTGTGGGGGTGGGGGGGAGTTCCTGAAGTAATGTGGAAAACAACATGTAAATTCACTGATGTGTGAAACCAGGGCTGGCTTTGTGAATCACTGAAATGGGTGATTGAATGATACGATTTTATTGGGGGATGATCTCAACAAACCTGTCCTGGTGTAGAAATTCATTCAAGGCTTTTCCCCTCTTTCAGAGGCTTCCATTAAAATGCAAATCAATCTAAAAGAAGTAACACCTTAAACCAGCATCAATTAACACCTTCTTGGTCTAGGCACTTGTAATAAGAGAAAGTCAAAGACAGAGAGGTAGAGGGAGTATTTAAGGGAGTGAGTGGGAGAGAGGAAGGGAAACTGAAAAAGGAAATGGGAGGGTACCAACTATTTTGACCAATTTAAGAATTTTATCTAGGGCTAGCCCTGCATAAAATCACAAGCACCGAAAGACCTCCATAGTTTATAGCTAATAACTGTTTCTAAGTAGAATGGACTGCCCTAAAGTACTGAGGGACCATGACCTGCAGTCAATTTAGGCCCAGTCAATTTGCCAAGTACCCAAGGTAGGTCCAACATTGTGGGAACCTTTTCTATTTTGAAATATGGGTGCAGCCTCCTATTCCTTTATTGATTCATCAAAATGGAATTTATATAATGCAGTGTTACCTGCCCACCAAGTTTCTTAAGAATAGCTATCAAATTTAATGGGAAAAATGCTGCTAGGGAATCAGAACATCTAGTATCCCATCACTGGCTCACTATGTGACCTTAAGTAAATCAGTTAACCTTTCTGGGTGTCAGTTTTTCCATCTATGAGATGGAAATAACAATACCTGCCCCTACCTATTCCTTAGGGATGTTGCAAGGATAAATAATAGAATAGCTGTAAGGTGATAGCTTTATTATTTCAAAAGAACTATCTTCCTGTGCTTCCTTACATTCACTCTGCTACCTGAATTGGCAATGAGTTATATCACTAGTGTCTTGACCCAAGTGCCAAGATTCAGTCTGCCTTTTAGTAGGTGAGGGGTTGGGGGTGGGAAAGACCATGAATTCTCATCAGCATGTCTAAGAGTCGATAGGTACTATTAGGATAATAAGAGTGAGAAAATTCAGGACCATTTCAAACAGCCTTTTCCTGTGAACCAATATGTCTCCTAAGCTTTAGATTTACTAAGCAGATGTTTTCTCTTACTTCTTTGAAAATAAAATAGAATTGCTTCAGTCTTCATTGGTGACACCAATCATATCAGTTATAGAGGTGTTAAAATATTAAAATCTTTATATTTCCAGGATTTTCATAATACTATATAGCCACACTAAGTTCCCTTATGTTTTGCAATTCTTGCCCAAACAATTGATGAGTGTTTGAGATGTAGATCTAACTCCTCCAAAAAGAGAACTTTCAAATATGTTACTTATAAAAAGGAAACACCATCAATTGCTTAAATTTTAGTGAGGAAATCACTAAAGTTTTAAAATAGAATAATAGATTTGGTAAATGCTCTGAAATGCAATTTAGGGGGAAAAGAATTTTTATATGTGTAATATTGCTGTCTCAGTTCACATTAAGATTTTCTGAATTAGATTGTAAGTTCCTAGAGTGAGCAATATGACGCTGAAACTAAATAATAAGATGTAATTTAGTTAGTTCTTATCTTGGAGGTAAACTTTAAGTTCATTCTAAATGAAGCTTCCAAAGATGAATGCCTTCTATTTAGAAGCTGAAACTATTTGAATTTCTCACTTTTCTAAATATGTTATTAATAATAGTAATAGCTGACAGAAGCCTTGGATGTTCCAGTTCTGATTCTGACATTTGCTAGTTGTATTACCATTAGCAAATTACTTAAGCATTCCAGGTCTCAGTTTCACTATCAATAAAAAGAGATAAAAGTATTTTTGCTATCTTCCTTGATTTCACTTGAGCTAGTAATAAAGTTAATAATAGTTTATTTATGTGGTACCTTAAGATTTGCAAAGTGCTTTACAGATGTAATTTTAACTTGAGCTAGTAATAAAGTAACTAATAATAGTTTATTTATGTGGTACCTTAAGATTTTTAAAGTGCTTTACAAATGTAATTTTCTTTGGTCTTCACAACAACCCTGGGAAGTAATATAAATGATTATTTTATCCCCATTTTGCAGGTGAGTTAATTGAGGCTGAGAGCAACTGATTTGCCCAGGGTCACAAAACTACATTTAAAAACTGTCTGAAGATTTTGACCTCAGGATCTTTTTGACAGGTCAAGTTTTCTATTCACCATATTACCAATTCAATAATTATTTTCTTCTTATCACCAGAAAGTGGGCACCAAATTATTAACTTTGGAGGAACTTATAAAACTATCTTTCAAAGTACACAGGAATTTATAATGAACATCAATTAAGAGAAAACCCAATCCTGTGGAAGCAGAGAGCTTTTAGAGTGATTAAAGATTTGTTTTCTTAGGAGAGCAAGCATCTAATAGCTAAGAAAATTATAATAGTTGGTAGAATAGTTTCTGAAAAGGTTATCAAGTGTGTACTAATAGAAAAGAGAGGAAAGGAGATAGAAAGTTAGAGAGGGAGACAGAGAAACATAGGAAAACAAAAAGGAGAGAGAAGGAGGAAAGAAAAAGGAAGCAGAGATAAGAGAAGAGGAGGTTATCACATCTTTTGGTATTTATTCTTCAAGTTTGACATTCAAGATCAAGCTGTTCAAGGATTTAAGTGAGGTGATAAATGCCATTGAAATTACAATCAGTTCAACTTTGTTGAGTTGGTCATGCCTGACTCTTTGTGACCCCCTTTTGGAATTTTCTTCATAAAGATACTAGAGTAGTTTGTCATTTGTCATTTTCTTCTCCAAAATCAGCTCATCAGTCAATTCTCAAATTCTATCATACTCTGAAGGGTGTTGTATAAAAACATCCTGGTCCCATGAAGATTCTCACCTGCCCACATAATTTTCCATCATTTAATGTACACTTGTTACTCCCTCCTACTATTTCCTGTATTGCAATGCTAAGAGAACAAATGTCAGTAACTAATAATTTTCTAAAGAAAATTTTTTAACCACAGACACCCATTTACACAGGCTGTCTTAAGTTCCTTTGAGATCAGATGGACTTATCTTTATATCCAGGTCTTATGAGACACTAGCAGGATGTTTTTATTTACAAGTATGGTACATAACCTTTATAATGATTTAATAGACCTCTTCTAACTATTGTATGTCATTCAAGTTCTACTCTCATGTATATTAACCAAATAAGAAGTTATTTTTAGTTAGGTTCCTCATTTGATACCTCATATTCTTTCTCTATACCCATTCTCCTATATTTCTTTATGTAAATAATGTTAAACATGAATATTAAGAAATCATAGAGTGGTGAAGGAGCTCAAGTTGTAATGTGTGTTATAATGAAAAAAAGTCCCTGGGTCAGAAATGAGAAGACCTCTGTTCGAGTCTCAGCTTTGACATTTGTTACATTTCAGTGAATATGGGTAAATTTAACCTAATTGAACTCCACATTCTTCATCTATAAAATAAGATGGTTGAGGTATTTAACTTCAGAGGTTCTTTAGCCTGTGGATCTATGATACTATGACTAGCATTTTTCAAGGTAATTTAATCTTTGTAATTTGAAATATATTGAAGTGTTTCATAAATGCTGGTCTTGAAAAGGGAAGCATGGAGTTTTAAATAGCCTTTATATAATGTAATTACAAGAGTATGTTGAAATAAAATTGATTAAATCAAGCCACTTTTTATACTAAAAAAGAAAACAAAACTAATCTTAAAGCTTAAAAGTAAATAGGATTAGATTAAATTCAAATAGGCTTAGAGATTCCCTGAGAGACTTTCCCTGAGAATACCCAAATAGCATAACATGGAGGAAAGCTCTCTGTATCCTCTACCACATGGGAAGGGTGCGGCCTTCTTTGATTTGCAACATGACTTAAACAGGTAGAGTCTTTAAAACTGGCCAGAATAAGATACTTGGTTTCTTTTTGGCTGTTGTTCTTTGTTGTATTCTTTTTTCCTGCTGTGCCCAGAGAATGAAGATTTCATAGTTCATTCATAGTATGGTCACTATGAACTAAGCTGGGAAAAGGTAAAGGACTTTCTTTTCTTACCCTCCCTCTTTTACTCTAGGTACAAGAACCAGGAAGGTTTGAGGGTGTTTGGTTTTTGTTCTAAATTGTTTGTCCTTTTCTATTTTAGATGCCTGGTCTATCTTCATTGGATTTGAACCATGGTGATATTAGAATCTGGATTGTAGAAGATTGCAGACAGGATGCTGAAGCCAAACCAGCCTGGCAGGAAAGGTCAGAGAAGTCAGGCCAACTTTAACTTGAGCCCAAGGAGAGGGGAGGGGTTGGACTTGAAACTGCAACTACATACTATAAGAAGCAAGCTAAACTATGGATCTAATCTTTCCCACCTCCCTAGAGATTTTTAGTGGTGCAAGAAGGGAAGAAAATTAAGAAGCACATTTTGGACAGTAAATTTGCATATTGGGATTATATCTCTTGAAATAAATATATCTTTGTAAAAGTTAATCCAATTATTAGTGACTAAATGAAACTGGGCATTCTGGGACCAGCCCTAAAATCAGAAGGAACACTGCCAGTGGGACAAGAACCATTTATAGAGAGCCTAGACACTCCTGTGCCCCATAAGATTATGGGAGAACTCTGAGGGAGGGGTAAAATAAGACATGCTTTGCCTTCCATGCAGTAAGGGTTAGGGTAGTCAGTGTTATATGAATATTTTTGATAATTAAATAGTTTCATATTCACTAGTATATAGAAAAAGTACCACTACCATCAACTTGTTTTCTGTAAATCATTCTTTACATTACACAGAGTACGGGTGTTCTGCAGAGTTCAGTGCTAGGAAATGCTTATTGACAATCCTCCCCTAGTTTTATAGAACAGAAACTGAGACCACAGGTTTCATGCAATCAATAAGTGGCAAAGCTAATACACAAGTCAGGTATTCAGATTCCACATCTAGGGGACCTTGTTTCCACCATTCTTTCTCTTGATACCTATATATTAATTATGCAAGTTAAATTGTACTTTCCTTTCTGTTACATCTATTTCACTGAAGACCATAATAGATACAATGACTCTAATGTAAATATGTAAAAAGAGAAAAAGAGACTGATAGAGAGTTTGGATTTGTGATTTTATTAGTATATGGAGCTTCCTGATGCCAATCTGCAATTGTTGCAATTTGTAATCTTAGAGAGTTACCTAATAGCAGAAATGTGTGTCAGCCTACCAGACTTGAACTGAGGTTATGCTAATTCTGAGACTTACTTCTCTATCTACTATGATAGTGGATATTCTTAAATATCAGTAAAAAAAATAATAATAGCTAACATGTATTTAGCACTTTAAGGTTTACAGTGTTACACATTTAATTTCATTTGATCCTCCCAACACCACTGTGAGGGAGGTGTTATTATCATTTCCATTTTCTGGATGAGGAAATGGAGGCTGAGAGATTAATTGATTCATCTAGGGTCACACAACTACTCTTTAAGGCAGATTTCAAATAACAGTCTTCTTGATTCTATGTTCTGTACTCTATTTGTTATGCTAATTAGTGGTCTCACTAAAGTATTTCTTATTATTAATATATGCTATATAGAATATATCCTATTTTATATAAATATATGTACATATATATGTTTGCATGTTATACATATATACATGCACACATGCATGCACACACAATATGAGTCTGTCAGGTGATGCAGTGGGCAGATCACTGACTCTGTGCTCAGGAAAATCTGAGTTCAAATATGGCCTCAGAGATTTTTGAGCTGTGTGGACTCTGGACCCATCTGCCTCAATTTCCTCAATGTAAAATGAGCTGGAGAAAGAAACAGCAAACAATTCCAGTATTTTTGCCAAGAAAATCCTAAATGGGCTGACACAGAATCAGAAATAACTGAAATGATTAAACAATAAAATCTCTTTTAAGAGGAAGACAAATAAAAAGAAAACCAAGGAAACCCCAATATAGATGGTAGAATTATAGTCTCTACTGAGGAATATCAAAGTTGGTCTCTTTAGTTAAAAACAAACTACATGAAATGGATTTGTTGAAAAAATTGTATGTGTGTGTACATTTACATGTATCCACACATATTAGTATATATTACTAATAGTATATATTACTCTTATTACTAAAATACTTTAGTGAGGCCATTGAATATATACACACATATAAATTACAGAATTCTTATCCCACCATACATCCAAGTGAGGGACTTCTCTTTTCTTCCATTAAGGAAACACAGTTTTAACTTCCTGCCATTTATCGATTTAGCTATTATTTACTTATTTGAAATTCTTTTAAACATGTATTCCAGAGACCTAAACTATAAAATTGCCTGAATGGGTTGTACAGACTCACATACACTCCTCATTGTAACACATAGGTTATCATATCAAAAGCAGAAGACCTCAAGCTCTGGCAAGCCTTACCAAACCAAAGTTTTCAAGTTCTAGTCCAATAATGTTGGACTATCATCTAAGAATTTTGCCATTAAGTTCAGAGAAAGTTATCACTCAAACTTTCATTAACTGGTGATTTTCACTGATCATAGTAATTGATAAAGCATCAGTTAAGATTGGGAGAGGATGCAGTCTGTGTCACCAGAAGGAAAAACTAGACTAATACAATCACAGATTATGGAGTACTGAAACTGTCTGCATAGAAGTTTTATAACAATCTTCCAGGCAACATTTATGGGAATATGTTCATATTTATACTTAGTAAATCCTAAATTTATGCCTATTTTTCTATTCACTTGTATGTGAAATAAAATTTGTGAAACATTTTTTCACAAATCCATCTCTATTTAGTTTGTGTTTAGCCAGAGTTAGCTTTCACTACCCTCAAATTTAGATGTTTCTCAATGGAAACTATAATTCTACAATCCATATTGAGGTTTGAGTGATTTAATTTTCACTTATAGTCTTCCTCTTATAAGGAATTTCCAATTTCCAAATACCTATCAATAGACCTTTTTAAAATGCCTTATTGCTGCCTTTCATTTTTTTAATTTCAGTCATTTCTTGATATACTCATCCTTTGAACCTTAGAATAAAGGAAAACTCCTTAGCAAATACAAAGGAACTACATCTGAGAGCTATCAGCAAACTTGTTAAGAAGAATTTTAATTAAGATTTAATTCATATTTTTATTCTTTTAGAATTAAAATTTCTTATTATATAATTCATTTTGTATATCCATTCCTATCCAATTTTTTCCCCCACAGGGATATTATTCCCTGTGTATATGTGATAGGACCTATAAAGTGGGAAGTAAGGGGGGAATCAGCATAGGGTTGTGAGTATAGCTTGAGATGATGTCTTCATCTTCAGCAAAAGGAGACCAGTGACTAGTCCATCTCCATTCAATCTTTATTATCAAGAAGAAATAATTTCATTATAGTCATTAGTCTCTACATTCTTTAAAAAAACCTATATATATTTTTAAAGCTCAGTCTCAATACTAGTTTCTGGAATTTTAGATTTTCCTTGATTCCACTAAATGTTAAGGCATCCTTTCTAAAAGTTAAGTGGTATTTATATTATTTGTAACTAATATAAACTTAATTGAGTATATGTCACATTTCCCAATGGAACATAGGCTCCTTGATGGGAAGTATCATTGGGAGAGAGGGGGAAAGAGAGAAATTGTATTTTTTACCACATAGTACAATGCCTGGAACACAATAGATATTTAACAAGTAGTTAATAATTGCTGCTCCTATTTTAAAGTTCCCTTTTCCTAAACAAAAATAATAGTTCATAATGGCACTGGATCCCATAATATGCTCTAAAACTTAGCATCTTGTCAGGTCTGTGTTGATACACAAAATGGGTTCAAATTATCTCAGCTGAATTAGTGGGCTACCTGTCAATTTAGTACTATACTAGATGAGATCCCTAGAGTCCTACAATGAGGATGCCCACATACTCCCTTTTTTTACTTTGGAGAATTTGCTTGTTATAAAGCCAGATATATAGGGAGAAAGAGAAACTAGAATGTGGTATACTGAATACTTCTATTCACATATAATCATAGCTAGGGGATTTTCTAACTTTTTTCACTCTCCAGTGGGAAACCAATCTTCTTCTGCTTGAAGGTCATTGCTTTAATTATAATTGAATAATTTCCACTTACAGAATAATTCTGAACCCCCCAAAATGTTATAGTGGCATAGTCATTTGGAAATTGAAGAAGCTTAAGGTATGCGTTTTTACAGTGATAATTGCATACAATCAACATTTCATCAGATTGATAATGGCTTATGTGTGGTCTCCAAGCAAAATTATTTTCCCTTTGCAAATCATCTTCACTTATATGTAATGCATTAATTAAAAGTAGGGAATCTTTTCTGACAGAGGATCTATACATGATATTCTCCACCAATTTCAGTAAGACACTCCAGTGCATAGTCCCTGACCTGGATTCAGTAATAATTATAATGAAGCTCTTGTGCACAATGACAGTATTGGAATAAATAATGTTAGCAATGTTATGAAATCAGGTAATTACAGATTCCTATAAAGCTAAGGTTGGAAGGCATCATATACACAGAAATATAAATGCTCACAGTACATTTCCCCATTGCAAAGTATATTTCCGATCAGACTTGAATTTCACGTTACAAACTTGGAAAAATAATTCTCAATCTGTAAGATAAAGCAATGTGCTAACAAGGACAAGAATTCTTTTAGATAAACAGAGTTTTCCAACTTAAAGTTTATATGATATCATGAATTCAATGCAGGCCAAGTTTTTATAACTATATCACAGAGAATTTTCTCATTGGCTCATAGGGAAAAGCAATCAAGAAACAGACTAGCCTTATTTGTGTGTCCTAAGGGTCTTAGACATTGCTCAGTTTATCAGGTGTTAAGAGAAATGGACTAGTACTCAGGTCACATATTCTTGCACCATCTCTACCAGTGAGTTATATAACTCCAGTAAGTTACTTTTAGGCTCTTTGTACATGATTTCTTCATTGGCAAATGAATTCACCATACAATGTAGCCATCATGTCTTAATGAAAGCAGCCTTGTCTATTTAGAAAGTACTCTTAACTGTGGGCCAAGAAAGAGAAATTTAATTTTATTTCTCTCATCAATTCTTTATTTGAGCATGGGAAAATTAGATGAATCCCTTGTAAACTTCAGTTTCCTCTTCTAAACAATGGATATAGAGTAGAAGCCATCTCAGAGGCTAACTGATCCAACCACTGTATTTTATAAATGAGGAAATTAAAATCCATGATTATTGTTAGCTAGCAAACATTTATTAAGTTTCAACTATATGCTAGGCACTGTGCTAAGCACTACAGATACAAACGAAGGCAAAAGAGATCTCTGCTTTAAAAGTGTTCCCTATCTAGTGGAGGAGCCAAAATTCAAGCAAACAAGATATATATAAGCAAGATATAGACAATATAAATGGGAGACAGTCAACAGATGATAGGGACCAAAATTAGTGGGGACCAAGAAAGATTTTTTATAAAAAGTGAGATTTTTGCCAAGGCTTCAAAGAAGCCAAAAGTTAGAAATTAGGAAGGAAAGAGTTCTTGGTATGGAGGCCAACTATGAAAATTCCCTGTCAGGAAATGGAGCATCTTGTGAGAAGAAGAGCAAGGAAGTTACTAGTTGTTAAGTGAATTGGCCAAGGTCAAGGCCAAGGTACCTGGTAGAATTTGAACCTATGTTCTATAACTCCAATACCAATTTTTTTTTTCAGCCTAAGTATCCTCTCTGGCTACCCATCAAATGATAGAGAAGTGACTCTATCCATGAGAGATGTAATACATTCTCTTTCCAGTAAGGTTATACATGTATCTTATCTATCTGCACACATGAATATCCAGTTGCTTATTAAACCCCAAGAAAAAAGGATATCAGTTCAGGAGGCTCAGATATAGTTTCTTTTTTTTGTAGAATGTAACTTTAAATTCAGTAATAACAGGAGAAGGGAGTAGAGAAGCATCTTTGCTCATTGTATTGTCAAAAGATAGGTTCCCTAAAAGATCAAATTGAAGAAGTATTTAATCTAAAATACCTCAATTGCATTGAACTCCCCAAATCTGTGTGGAACTATTTGTGCTGAAACCATAATCTGTGCTGTTTGAAAGAGTAGACCATGGGTCAAGGTCTGGGAAACTTTTATGCACAGATAAAATAATATTTTACCTAATGAGATTTTATTCGTATCTTAAATGTTATGACATTTCTTCAGAAAAAATAACAATTTTCATATATATTATTTCATTTGCCCTCATAACTTCCCTATGGAACATGTTTTACTTCATTACCTAAAGAATCCTAAGCAATGTAGCTTTTAAATGAAAATGGATTTCAGTATCCAATTCAAATCAACAAGCATTTATTAAATGCTACTAGCAATCAGGCTTAAATAAAAATAAATAAACAACATGATCTATCCCTTCAAGAAGCTGATATTTTGTCCTCACAATTTTCCATCTTCTAACTCAAATAATGAAGCACTCTTCATATCAAAAAAATTCACTGGTCACTTCCTTAATTTTACTGTTGTCATTTTTTGTCATGTCTGACCCCATTTGGGTTTTTTTTGGCAAAGATATTGGAGTGGTTTGCCAATTGTTTTTCCAATTCATTTTGCATATGAGAAACTGAGGCTAACAGGATTAAGTGACCTTCTCAGTATCATATACTAGTAAATATCTAAGGCTAGATTTGAATTTGTGAAGATGAATATTACTGTCTTCAGGCCTAGCACTCTAAACACTACAACACATAACTGCCCCTTTGATATAATTATTTAAACAGCAATAATTGACGTTCATATAATGCTTCATATTTTACAAAGTGCCTTCCTGACAACAATCCTTTCAGATAAGTAGTGCACATACTACTATCCCCAATTTCATGGATAAACTAAGATTCAGAAAAGTGAAGAGCTGGCCAGGGTCACTCATTTGGATATAGTAGAAATCCAAATATCTTGATTAGTCAATAATTAACTACTCAGAACATACATATCTATGTACACACACATACACACATATATAAAGAGAGTCAGAAAGACCAGAGAGAGGACGACTGATGCTTAATGATGATAAATGTTTAATAATATAATTTCTATGAGCTGAAACAAAATAAACATGTATATCCATTCTCATTTCCAATTTTCCTGTCTCTCTCTATATAAAGAGACTGAAATGGAGAGAGGGGAAAAGGAGGGGGAGAGGAAAGGAGAGAAACGACTGATGCTTAGTGATGATAAAGCTTTAATAATATAATTTCAATGAGCTGAAACAAAATGAATATATAGATCTGTTCTCACTCCCAACTTTCCTCTTATTTGGGGCCAGCAAAGCTCTTAAATTAGGTTGGTCATCAATAATATTAATTTTCCAACACCTGGATATCAATAACATTTTTGTTCTAAAAGATGGTGATTTCAAATAAGGTTCTCACCCCTTCCCAAGTGTGGATTTCACTGCTGTTTGTTTATTTGTTTGTTTGTTCAATTAGGGAACAGGTTGGAACTAGTTACAATTTTCCTCTTCTCTTTTAGATGCTTGCAGTCACCCAGTGACATCACACAGCTGCCTGAGGCACAAGAAGGTGCTCTGCTGCTGAAAGGAACAGCAAAATTCATGTCCAAATATCTCCATGGTAACAGCAGAGCATGCCAAGATATTGAACCATGTGGAAGACAAAAGTACATTTTGCTAAAAGTCTCCATAACAACAGTGGAGCATTGAAGGAAAGGAGAGCCCAAGCAGGGGAGGCATTTATCAAGTCAGAGGTTGTAGTGTTCTGTTTTCAAAAGCTCTTCCACACCTGACATATTGACCAACTTTGATTAGAAAAGAACACTATGGTAAATCTACATGAGAATGTTGATGTAAATCATGGTTTCATTATACTAGCCAAAACATTCTATTGGAAAGGTGGCTTTAAAAATACCCTTTAGGAAAACAGCATTCATTTTTTTAAATGCTAACAATATCAATAAGAGAAGAACAATAAATAGAAGGAATAAGAGTAAGGAATGAGATAGGAAAATATCTTTTTTTTGCAGATGATATTATAATAAACTTGGAAAATCCCAAATATAATTCTCAAACTTAGTTGAAACAATTAATAATTTTAGCAAAATAGCAGAATATAAAATAAATCCACATAAAAATGCAATGCAATTTAACAAGTATTTGTTAAGCATTTACTATGTGTCGGACATTATCTGGGGTAGTAGGAATATAATCAAAGGTTAAAAAAAAAGTCACTGCTTTCAAGAAGCCTGCATTGTCCTCAAGATAGAAAAGAAATTAGTAAATTTTCATCTAACATAAAACCAATCTAATCCCAACATAGAATTCCAAAAATAAAAATGTTCAGCAAAATAATTCTATTCATGCAAAGCCTTATTAAGCATCTACTATATACAATCCAACATTTAAATAAGCCAAACTATGAATCTCACTCCTTTGAATTTGGAATCAAAAGATCTGGATTGGAATCCTAACTCTGATTTTATTAGGTTGAAAAGCTTATAGCTGTGAGCAAGTTGTTTTCATCCTCTGGGTTTGTTTCTTTATCTCCAAAGAAAGAACACTGGGCTACTTACCCTTAATATATCTTCCAGTTCTAAATCCTACTTTATGATGTTGATTTATATTTAAACTTCAATATTACAATAAAACATCAAAAGTTAATTGAAGATCCTATCATTTTCCTTTGTTAAGTAAGTAGCACCCAAACCCATTTCTCCTGTAATTTCTTGTTCAATATTATAAGATCTCCAATATAACACAGCTGATTTTCTTGAATGGGCATTCAGCTTAACAGAAGTGAAATTAAAAACAAAGGCAGTATATCAAAAGTTTCTGCCTAGTGACTTGTAAAAGAAGAAGAAACAGCCCACTAGGAACAAACAAGACAGTCAAGCATGACACTGTGGTGTGGCTGCACTGGGGAACTCCACCTTGGGTATCTCATATTGACATCACTGAATATATCATATCTCAAAGTAGTTCTTGAGAATTATGACTTGCCTTTTAGATGTGCCAGCTACCATTAAGTGCTATATATGCAAACTATGGATCTGTTAGTTTGTAGAAGATTATAAGGTTAGAATTTTAGAGTTGGAAGAGACATTTGTTATTATCTAGTGCAATCATTCCATTTACATGGATAAAAAACCGAGGTCCAGGGACATTAAGTGACTTGTCCAATGTCACACAAATAATGAAGAGAAAGGCCAAAATTCAAATGCAGATTAGCAAATAACTGCAAACTGCAAACAAAATAGGTACTTTGAAAATGAGAAAATGGCAAAGCAACTCCTAGCATATGAATGTTATAGAATAATATTGTATCATAAACTATAAACATAATGTATTTGGAGTAATATGGAAAGTCATATATGAACTGATATAGATTGAAATGAGCAGAATCATATAGACACTACACTATGGAATGAAGTACTTTCTAAACCTTCAAACATTATAATAGCAATATAAATGAAAACAGTTAAATAAAGTCAATCATCAGGTAATGTGCCCACTCAGCTCCAGAAAAGAGCTGAGGACATAAGATTCCTTCTTTTTAATGGAAAGGTAGGAGAGTTATACTATATAAATATAAAATAAAATGTACTATAAAAATATAAAAATAAAATACATATAAAAAATCTTGCTTATATTATCAGAAAGGTTGCATGTTATATCAGTTGATTTTGCTTAATTATTTTTGTTTTTTGTGATAAGGAAGAAGAATATATTCAGAAAGAACTACATTATAAAAATAAAATGCACAAATAATTTTTTTAAACAACCAAAAAAAAGTCTTCCCAAAACAAGTTCAGTTCCTTTTCTTCAGGACCTTTCATTTATCAAATCATCTCACAAAAATATCTGTTCATTGAAGCCTCCATGAATCCAGGTGACACAGTAAAGTCAAGAGGACCTGAGTTCAAATCTGAATTCAGATAGTTATAAGTTATATGAGTCTGGGCAGGTCATTTAACTTCTCAGTATCCTCAATTATAAAATGAGAATAATAACAGCACCTACCTCTCTAGGTTATTGTGAAGATCAAATGAGATAATATTTATAAAATGCTTAGCAAGGTAAGATACATAGTAAATGATATATAAATGTTTATTCCCTTCCCTTCCCTTCCCATCTAAACATTCTTCCAATTGTCTAATCTGGAAAACCATGCCACATGATTTTAATTTGTATAGATAATTTGGGTTTTCCCATGTTGATTCAAATAAATCCATCTATACACTAGACTGTAGGACAGCTGGTTAACTCTCTACCTAAATAGCATGAGATTCATAAATGGAACTTTCATCATATTTTAACCAGAAACCAAGTTGCTTAGACTAAATTCAGTCTTTATTTTTTATTACAGCTTTTTATTGACAAAGCATATGCATGGGTAATTTTTTAATATTGACCCTTGCAAAAACTTCTGTTCCAACTTTTCCCTTCCTTCCCTAGATAGCAGGCAGTTCCATACATGTTAAACATGTTAAAGTATATGTTAAATACAATATATGTGTGTCTATTTATACAGTTATCTTGTTGCACAAGAAAAATTGGATTTAGAAAGAAGGTAAAAAAAAATCTGGGAAGAAAAATCAAAATTCAAGCAAACAGCAACAGAAAGAGTGCAAATGCTATATTGTGACGCACACTCATTTCCCAGTGTTCTTTCACTAGGTATAGCTAGTTCTGCTCATCACTGATCAATTGGAACTGATTTGGATCCTCTCATTGCTGAAGATAGCCACTTCCATCAGAATTGATCTTCATATAGTATTGTTGCTGAAGTGTATAATGATCTCCTGGTTCTGCTCATTTCACTTAGCATCAGTTCATGTAAGTCTCTCCAAGCTTCTCTGTATTCATCCTGCTGGTCATTTCTTACAGACCAATAATTGAATTCAGTCTTTAACGCAAAAGCTAAATTTAGATAAAAAATTTTCCCTTTTCACCATGTTGTCAATGATAATTTAAAATGAATGCTTCATTTTTTAAAAGAGGTGATTATTTTGGAATTAGAAAGCTAATGTGATTAAAGTTCTCACTTTTAAAAAAAAATCAGCTGACTACATGGGAAAAGCCCCAAAGATTTCATCAGTTCAATAGCTAGTAACTTGAAAAAGTTATACCAGCCAAATATTTAAAGATAATTAATTATGAATTCAACTGACTTCAAAAAACAAAACAGAATTTGTCAGACCTGCTTTGTATTCAGTTTGGAGCAAGTACCTTGGCTCCTCTATATAAATCTCAGCTTACTCATCTATATGACTAATAAACAATGTTACCTTCACTCAGCTTTCTTCAATATTGGGGGTTTGGAAGTGAAGAAATGAAATGATGCATATAATACCCTTTCCTCTCTTATAACATCTCCCCTTTCTGAACTCCAATTCAACAAAAATGGCTCTTTTCCTATTCCTCATATATTACAAAAACTTCTCCCATCTCCATGTCTTTGACCTATATGTTCCCCCCATTATTGAAATGTGCTAGCACCTCTTCTCTTCCTCCTGGAATCTTTTGTTTCCTTTCAAAGATATTAAATAACATGTTCTGTAGGGAACCTTTCTTGATCCCCAACTATCTACCTCTCTATCAAAATTTATCTTTTCTTTATTTAGCATATTTATGCAACTGAGGGAAGCTAAGTGGTACAGTGGATAGAATGCCAGATCTAGGGTCAGGAAGATTCATCTTTTTTCAGTTCAAATCTGGCCTCAGACATGTATTAGCTGTGTAACCCTGGGCCAGTCACTTTGCCCTGTTTGCCTCAGTTCCTCTTCTGTAAAATGAGCTGGAGAAGGAAATGGCCAATCATTCCATGTCTTTGCCAAGAAAATCCCAAAGGGATCATAAAAAGACAGACATGACTGAAGTAATTGAGAAACAACATTTATATAATTATTGCTTCCCCTGAAATCTTTGTTAGAATTCAAATTCTTTGAGGACAGGGACCATTTTTATCTGTCTCTATATTCCCAAAGCCTAGCACAGTGACTAGTTCATAATAGGCACATTAAATTCTGGATGACTGATTGATTTTAACTCCTTGTTGTAAGGTCTTTTCCCTACATTTTGCTATTTAACAATAATAAATAATAACCACAGCAATAATAATACTAACATTTATATAGCATTTTAAAGTTTGTAAAGGACTTTGTAGCCATTATCTCAATTTATTCTCACAACAACCTGAGGAATGCTTTTGTTACATCTATGTTATAGCTGAGAAAATTGAGATGATCACACCACCAGTAAGTGTTAGAGGCTGAATTTGAAGTTAGGTCTTGACTTCAGGTCCAAAGCTCTATACATTATACCACCTAACTAGAAGACTTAAGGATACTCACAGAACAATAAACAAATCAAAAAACCAAAACAAAACAAAAACAAATTTGAGTCTTATAATTGCTAATGGTATGGACACTCAGTGATTAACATCTTTAGTTGATGACCATCTAGTAATATGAAAAGATTGATTAATAAGAGAAACTGGCAGAAAGGATGTTATCTAATTTAGCATACACCTGAAATATCTATAATGGTTGATGCTAAATCATCATTACACTTGGTATTTGTAAATGGTATGTAAATAACTATTCACCCAAATAACTATTCATCCAAGTTAACACAATTTAAGCTGTGATTAATAAAATAGAGTACCTGATTCAAACAACAAAAATAGCTAGAATTACTTCCTTAGCACACACACACACACATTAAAAAAAAAAAAAAAAAAAAAACTTTCACCAAACAACATTTTGGTATAGCACTAACTGCAAGCCAATTAGCACCTTTTGTGAATGAGATGTCTTTCTTGGAATGCAGACAGAGACTTCCTTTCTTCCAATGCTAGGATCTGTTTCTTTCCAGAGTGGCCTGGCAAGAGTTAAGGGAATAGGGCTGGTCTGCTTGAACCATTCCATTCAAATGAACAATGCAGATTTGACAAGATGTGACAAGACTCCTCATTCGCCAGGTGTAAAAAGGTGTGGCAAAGAGCCCACCTGACATACTTTTAATTCTTTTTGGCTCTGGTGATCCAATGTAATTTTCCCAGGTGGCCTAGAGAATAAATCTTCCTGTCATCTGAATTTCCATTGATAGCCAGTAGGCTATCTGCATTAGCAGTGACTCACTGTTATTGATCAATAACATTTCATAACTTTTTAGGTTATCATCATCATCCTTTCTTATTTAGTGACTAGAGGATTTTTAGCCAGGGCACATGGTAAATATTTGCCTTGGTATCTGCCTTAGAGAAGCTTATGTTCTAATAAGAGAAATAGGCAAGCAAATAATTGCGCGCAATAAGTCAGTCAACAAACATTTATTAAGCACTCAGTATCAGATGCTATGAAGAGAAAAGGTAGGTGTGTTTCCTTTATGCGGACAGAATTTTGTTCATGTTAAAGCAAGAAAAGCTTCCTGGAGCAAATGAGTCAAAGTAGGTGATATATGCAAGTATGATGGATGGAAAGAAAGGGGGAAGATTCATCGTATAAACTTGGGTTGAGGATTGCACAATAGAGATGTTACAATAAAGGCAAGAGCAGAAAAGCTACTTAAGGAGATTAAGTGTGAACTTCTATGATGAGCTTAATTTAATAGTCCATTGAGATCAGTCATTAGAATGAAGTAATATCTAACAAAGAAGATGGCCTTGTAACAGTGGAGAAAGCATTGACTCATGAGTCAAAGTTCCTGGGTTCACAGCCTATCTAAAAAATTAGGCCTACTTAAATTAAGTCTAGAAGTGGAAGTGATCTCAGAGGCCATCTGGAGCTTCCCATTTAAAGAGATCATGCTGGTGAGCCATGTCTCATACTTTTCCAGAATACACAAAGATCTTCCTCCACTCCCAACTCTTCATCCTGAAGCCTTACACATTGCCTCACTAGAATTCATACAAAAGATATTTCCTCAGTGCCCCTGCAGCCTCTCACTTTGATTGTATGACTCCTCCCAGAATCTCTGTTGAAGGAAGGCACCCTAACCAGCCATTTCTCATTTCTGTTCAGGTTGCATTCTGGACATTCTCTATTTTGGCCTCAAAAAGTACTTTTCTCTCCTTTTCCTGCTTCCTTTTATGTATTGTCTTTTCTATTAGAAGGTAAGCTCCTTGGGAGAATGAACCACACTATTCTTAATTTGTATTCTCATCTCAGATCATAATGACTAGAATGTATTAAACACTTAAATGTTTTTGACTGACCATTTGCGAATCCCCTCATTTTCCACAGGAGAAAATAAAAATCCAGGCATGTTGAGTCACTTGTCCAAGATGACACAGGTAGCAAATAGAAAAGCTAAAATTTACACCCAAATCCTCCAATTGCAAATCCTAAACACTTTCTACTAACCTCTGGCACTTATTATTGGTGTGATGTTTGGCAAGTCACATGAAATCCCTAGATCTCTTTTCATCTATAAAATGAGGGAGTTGATTGAGATGTTCTTAAAAGTTTCTTCCAAACTTCTGTGATGCCATAACTAAAAACAAATGCTGAATGTAACCTCCTTGAGGATTGAGAGTGAATTTCTTTTCTTGCCTCTCCTGGACCTTTTCCCCTCAGGTGATCAGTACTGATGCCTTGCCTGTTGTAGGTACGTGTTGCATAAAGAAGAATTAATGGAATGACATAACTATGATATGTTGCAGGGTTCTTTTCTCAGTATTTCCATGTGACATTTTTTAAATCAACAATGTAACATGCTTTTCAAATTACAAATATATACTTAGAAGGAATAAGCTAATATTAGTCAATGGAATGAGAGTTCAAGATTATCTCCACAGCTGGAATAATGAAAAACAAAAATATAGAGGGATTATAGTATAATTTATGAATGCATGATAGGAAAGATGGGTTTAACATAAAAAGGAGAAATAAGGATTGGCTCATCACAAGCTCATCATGAGTCAACAATAGGATGCTGTTATCAAAAAAAAAAGTATTAGTTTAGGAAAAAATAATTTGTAAAATAGATAGTATAGACCAAAGGAAGAAGTAATCTGAGGTAGCTCTGTCCTGATCAGAACACATTTGCAGTACTGGTTAAGGCTCCTTGAAAAGAGGCCATTGATAAACTAGACTATATTCAGAGAAGAATAATGAAGCTGGAGAGGAAGCACCCAGAAACAATGTCATATCAAGAATAATAAGACCAAACAAGGAGGCCACACTCTCAGTTAATATGAATATTTGTCTTATAAGGATAACTTTAAGTACAAAGAGAAATTAGAAGTAAGGAAAGTAGGAAGATAAGGATATGGGACCTGTGATTCACAAGCATAGATAACTTCAAGGTGAATAAACTCTTTTTTTTACCAATTTAGTACTTTCTCTGCAATTTAGAGCCACTGGATTTCTGAGAGAGTAAACCCAGCTTCGAATAGTTGGCAAATTTCAGAGTCAGAGTCTGAATCCAGTATGTCTTAATTTCAAGGCTACATGCTGACCACTATAACCTGCTCGATTAAATAGTTTAAGATAAATATGATTTAGATTCATGACCAAGTTTCATATTTATGATTCTATTGATTTATGTGACATTGTTTTCTCAAAGTTTTCTGAATCTTTAAATCTATAATCATTTCACCTCTAGAGATATGCTGTAATTTTCCACAGATTATAAAATGAAAAGGGCAAACTAGAGCATTCCTGAGGTCCCTTCCAACTCAATCATTCCATAATTCTATGCTTCTTCTAATTGTAGTAATTGGGGAAAATAATCTTGAATGTTGTTTTTAATAGTAAGTTCTTATGAAGGATATCTTCTCAGTTTTTCCTCTTTTATTTTTAAGAATAAGGAGTTGGACCCCAAAAATTATATATCTTGGTATAATGTCTCTGATTCACACTTTAATTTCATTGGTTGCAAGCCCAAGATTTCTCTCTCTAATGCCTCAGAAACCATCTAAGAACTATTATTATAAAATCAGTACCCATGGAAACTAATGCCAACTACATAAAAGGGAAGTCTTTTTTTTTTCTTTCTAGACAAACCATTGTTATTGTTACTATTATTATCAGTGTTATTCTGTTATGGTATATTAACATAATAACTTATATTGGGATGCATTTCACATCCATTAACTATTATAAAACTCCTTGGCAAGCAAATACTAAAGCATAGAGTAGAAAGCAGCTAAAGAAAATATTTTTGAACATAATCATTTGTTTCCAGGTTGCATTTTGGTCATCGATGTGGAATTCAGAATAAAAAATCACAAACTGAATGCTTGTATTTTTCTTCTCCACCTCGATTTCCATTCATCCCCTTCATTTTCAGCACTATACTAGTTCATTTATATGGCAAGCAAGGCAGTGTTGAATACAGACATGTTCATTCAGCAGCCTATCTCTCTAGCTCAATTACCAGCACTTTAACAAGGCTAATTAGCATTCCTCAAAGCTAGATCTCTTTGAGTGACAGGTAACCATGGAGAGGCACACTCCTCTAGGTGATCAGCAAGAGTCTGACTTTTCTTTTTAATTAAAAATTAGAAATGCCTCAAAGAAAAAGAAAAGCATTTACTGATTCATTCTGTTATCCCAAGGTTGCCATTGTAGAAAGAATAACATTAGTATGGGAGATGGGGATGGAGGGGGAGGAAGGAGGGGATGACACCATTTCAAAAGGATTAGAGAAAATATACTGTGATAGTAGAATGCAGGAAATATGTTTATTGTCCACAGTAAGAGTGAACACACACCCTGAAAGCACAAAATATCTAAATAGCATTTGTTTCTTAAGGGCATTGGCTCACATAACAAGAAATTCACCTTCAAACTAGTGAACATAAACCCATTGTATTCCATTTGAGAAATGCAGTTTTTATTCACATTAGGGATCAGTCCAAATTAGGAGGTACCTAGGATTTCTATTATGTCTGGAACTAAGATGAGTACAGCTCATACTAGGCATTGATAGAACTAATGAGAAGAATCTTAAGGAAAATATAAAGGTATTAATATTTCTTCTAACCCTTAAGTGGTAGTTGGAAGGATTCCTGCCCCTTCGGCGCATAAATATTGGACATGATCCTAAGAACTGACGTCAGTGGAAAATGACAGGTCTTTCAGGCAAAGTAGCTACTGTAAATAGGGCAGACAGATGAATTTAGGATTGTCATCTTAGCCTGGCATTTAAAACCCACACCCAAAAGGTACAGTAGTCTCTTTCTACAGCTTGCAGAATTAAATGTTTTTAAAATGACCAGAAAGATAATAATATTTTAGTGATGTATTGTAGGTTTTATAAATCCCATTAAAAATGGAGAAAAGATTTTGTATAACATCAAATTCTCTCAAATTTTATTTTCCCAAGCTGAAATCAGTTTTTTTAAGTTCAATTCACTATTTTTCCTATTCAATTTTCACATGCCTCTCCCTTTCCTGTTTTCACCCAAAAGCAGAATTACCATAAACACAGCCTGTTCTGTTATTGCTGGCTTGGAGAAAACCAGGAAGCTCTGAAAATCATGTGGGAGAACTACATCCCATGAGATTTCCAAACTGGTTTCAAGATGTTAAAACTTTCTCTCTCTTTTTTTTTTGCATATTTTGTAAAAGTTTCAGAAAGGAATATAAGCCAAACTGAGTTTTTCAAGGTTTGCCTAGCCTAAGCTAATTCTGGATTTCTAAATAATTTTCAATAAAGAGGTGGAATCAACTGAATTTTGTATGTAGCTTGTGGAACCTAGCTTAGTACCTAAATGTGTGGAATAGTTTGGACTTGAAGAATTGGTTTTTAGATTTCAGAGTTATATGGGATATTAGAAAGGATTTCATAGAATCAGAGAATTGGATAACATCTTATAAATTCATCTTGTCCAGTTCATATCTCAGCAGGAATCTCTTGTATAGTGTCATGGGTAAATGGTCATCCAGGTGAAAAGGAACTATTACTTCTGGAGACATCCCACTTTAATTGTCTCACTTTAGGACAACTCTAAGATCTTTTTCCTTTCATTGTGCCTATACCTACCTCTCAACAATTGCTCCTGCTTCTGCCCTCTGACAACAAACAGAATGATTCAAATCCTTCTACAGAGGAGTTCTTCAAAAACTCGGACCACAATAATATTTCCCTTTACTCCATCCTACATCTCCTCTTCTGCAGGCTAAATATCTTTCATTAATTGAATATATCCTTTCATTACATGGATTCAAGGCTCTCCTTCAGATCATAGTCACTATCCAATGAGCTTATTACAAGTGTCAAGTTCCTGACTAAACAAGGAATAGACAATATTATTACAAAATTGATCATTTTGATTACATTAAATTAAAAAAGGATTTGAACAAACAAAACCAATGCAGCCAAAATTAGAAGGAAAGCAGAAAGCTGGGAAATAATTTTTATAGCCTGTATTTCTGATAAAGGACTCACTTCTAAAACATATGAAAAACTGAGTCAAATTTATAATACAAATCACTCCCCAATTAATAAATGATCAAAGGATATGAACAGGAAACTTTCAGATGAAGAAATTAAAGACATCTATATACATGTGAAAAATGCTTTAAATCACTATTGATTAGAGAAATGCAAATTAAAACGAATCTGAGGCACCACCTCATATTTATCAGATAGGCTAAGATGACAGGAAAAAATAACGATAAATGTTGAAGAGGATGTAGGAAAACTGGGACACTGATGCATTATTGGTTGAGTTGTGAACTGATTCAACCATTCTAGGGAATAATTTGGAACTAAGCCCAAAGAACTATCAAACTGTGCCTATCCTTTGATTCAGCAGAATACAACTGATTGTGTAGTTCAAAGAAATCATAAAAAGAGAAAAAAAGAATTTACATGTGCAAAAACATTCATAGCAGTTCTTTTTGTAGTGGCAAAGAATTGGAAAATGAGTGGATTCCCATTAAATGGGGAATGGCTGAATAAATTATAGTATATGAATGGAATGGGATACTATTTTTCTATATGAAATGATGAGTGGGCTGGTTTCAGAAAAGCCTGGAAAGACTTATATGAATTTATGCTAAGTGATGTGAGCAGAATCAGAAAAACATTGTACACAGGAAGAGCAAGATTCTGATGATCAATTATGATAGATCTAGTTCTCCTTAGATAAGATAATTCCAATAAACTTTGCATGGAAAATGCCATCTGTATCCAGAGAGAGAACAATGGATACTGAATGCAGATTGAAGCATGCTATTTTCATCCTTTTTCATGGTTTTTCCCTTTTGTTCTGATTTTTCTTTTCCAACATAACTCATGTGAAAATACTTTAAAAAACGAATGTAGCCTATATCAGATTGGTAGCATGGAAAAGAGGGAGATAAGAGAGAGAGGGAAAAAAAATTGGAACTCAAAATTTTATAAAAGTGAAAGTTGAAAATCATCTTTACATGTAATTATAAAAAATAATATACTATTAAAATAAAAATAAAACAACTGTCAAGTTTCTTTCTAATATGTAGCACTTAGAAAATGTTCACAATATTTCAGTGTGGTCTGATAAAGCTGAATACAATAGTTCTGATGTATATCAGTTGTAGAACTCTATACTGATTTCCACTGGAATTCATTTTATTAACTTGAGTCTTCTCTTCCAATTTCCTGAGATACTGTTACATCCTAATTTTTGAATCCAATTATTAACTTTATGCTTTTATTTGTTATTAATAAAAATGATAAAGAGAACAATTGTATATAACAAAAGACATCATTCTAGGATAACACTGATACATTGATTCACTTACCACCATTCTACTTCTTCAGGCTGAGCCCCAGAAATGATTTCCCAATTTTTCTAATGATTATCATCTAATACAAGGCTTCTTAATTTTTTTTACAATCACTATCCCTTCTTATCTGAGAATGTTTTATGTGACCTTGACTATATAGGTATATAAAATAGGTATATAAATCAAACATTTAATGGTAATAAATCATCATTTTGCAATCCCCACATTCAGTTATATAACTGCATATAGGGGTGCAACCCATAGTTTAAGAAGCTTTGATCTTACATACATCTCTCTGAATTGTCTACAAAGATATCATGGGTGAATGAGTTTGTAAATCTAATTACATTATGTCTGAATCTTAACTCTCCTACCATATTCTGGGTTAATTAACCTTCTCAGTCAATTAACTAGCATGGATTAAGTAACTATTATGTTTTAGGTGCTGTGCTAAATTTGCCACACTGACCAGATGATACCCTGGATTACGTGATCCTTTCAATTCAAGGAAATTTGCCCTTTGACTACCAAGGTTCTGAATAGTGCTTGCCTCACTTGTGGCCCACTATAGCAGGCTAGCTTCTCCAGGTATGCTTCACCTTATTCTTCTGCCAATTTCTCACTAGCTATCTTCTCACTGTATATATCTTTGTTCCTTCTTCCAATTTCAAGTTCCAGAGCTATAATCCAATTGATACTGACATTGTTACAGGAAAGTTGTTTTTTTAAATAATTTACCTCATCATGAGTCTATACACATATTATATAAATGCTACAACTAGCCATTTATCACCAAGTATTCTAGATACTAATAATTCAGCAGTTTTCCTTTCCCCTTTTGGATCTTTTGCAAGAAGCCTGATGAGGCTTATCACATATCATGTCATCCACTCTTGTACCCCAGCACTCCAAGACCCTTCTTCCAAAGCCATTTTTAGGATAATTATTAGCACCTGAACTGTGAAGGATAGTCAGTCTAAGATAATGGCTTACTTTCAATATTCCTGAATAAATGTCACCCTTAGGCTAATTATGAGAAATTCCCAATGTAAGCCCAAATAATAATTGCCACTTGCACCTGAAGGTGCTAGTGATATTGAATTTGTGACAAAGCCAAATTATCCAAATACTGAGTTCAGAAAAAATGTCTATGAGCTTGCCTACATGTTAGCTAGTCAATGCTCCCAAAATTTCATGACCAATCAAAGAAGGAAAGTTGATTATTAAGCATTACCAGAGATGGAGCCTTTTCTCTAAGCAAAAATAATCTTATCTCAGATTACAAAAGGCCATCCTATAATCCTTCTGTAGAATTTCTACTTACATATGTATGCAATACATGATAGGGGATCAGGAACTCTAATAAGCCAGAAAAATTTACCTGGAAGTACATGAAAAGACCCTGACAACCTTCACATTTCCTTTAGTACATATCAGCCTGAAATTTGGCTAGTTGTATTGCTTTTCAACAAACCCAATTGGAACAAATATAATTTTAGTTGGGTTTTACTTTCTATTTTTGTGATACAGAAGTCAATTAAGTATTCATTTAGAAATCATTTGTTGCTAGATGTTGGAGAATGGGTGGGAGAAACAGAGCATCTCTCCAAATGGTAGAATCAGCCACTGAGAATTAGTGCAAACACTAAAAATTATTATTTGCTTCAATTAATTTTTTATTAACAATTATATGAAACACTGAGGTTATAATATACCTAAGAAATATCAAAATCTATTATATTTATTCAAAAATTCCTGTTACCCTCAGCAGAATGCATCACAAGTATTCCCTTTTAATTTATTAAATAAGGTTTTCTTTAGAAGCATTAGGGTGACTCCGGTTTTATACTATAATAGGGCACTTCTATTGAAAAGATATGAATGCTACCTGCCCTAAGCTTCACTCTGCAGTGAAAACACGAATCAATTTCACTCATTAATGTGGAAACCAAACAACAGTATTAGGATGGAATAAAGAAACTGAATTTCATCCAGACAAATGATTTATTTAGCAATGCATGACGTTGCAATGACAGGCATGTTATAAAAAAACAAAACATACCATAAGTGCTAAAATATATTAAAGAAATAAACTACATAACCTACTTTGGGTTCCAAAATGTCAGATATGTTTCAAGACAATTTCCAGCCAGCCATTTCTTAAATAAACTTAAATGAAATTATTGAATAAAATCAATAGCAGCTATAACTGATTCTATTGATGAAGCAAAACATATGCTACCACAGAGTCTGAACACAGCAAACTTTTACTATTCCTACTTCAATTCACTTAAAATCACATAACACAGAGCCTCCTACCTGGGCATAGGGATTGAGTCTGTGATTGCATTGGTCTAGGAAACTCCCAGGTGAAGCGATTTCTTCTACCATGCAGATTGTTACTTACCCAAGATCAAATAGCCAGTATGTCAGTCAGTAAACAAACATTTATTAAAGCACTTCCTATGTGCCATGAAGTGTGCTATATGCCGGGGGTGCAAAGAAAGGCAACAAATTAATGAATAGATAGATAGATCAATCAATAGATAGAGAGATGAATGGGTAGATATAGAGAAGGAATAGGCCTCCCTCCAAAACAGCTTTTACTCTAATGAGAGAGACAACCTGCCAACAATTATGTATAAACAAGGTATGTACAGGACAAATTCGTTATAATCAATACAAAGAAAGCTGAGACTTTAACCTAGGTCTTCCAGGGTTACAGGTTGTCTCCCCTTCTACTACCCCATGCTGATCCTCACATAATAGATACTTAATAAATGTTTATTAAATTTAATGGAATGTTTGTTGAACATCCTGAAACAAAAATAACTCTGGGGTAGTTATTAACTATTCTTTCTGCAAATATCTTCCTGTGGAGACAGAAAATACAGAGAAGCCCTGAAACTCTTTACATACTTTTTTAAAATTAGTCAAACAGATACAGGCTTCCTCTGGAGCTCTGAAAGCCATTTCTATAGTCCAGTGTAATATTTGATTTTTAGTTATTCAAGTTTGGGTTTAAATGAACCTTCCCTATTTTAGCACTTAATAAATTTGACTTTGCTGTCAGCAGCAAATATTAACTTTTTGGAAAAAGAAAAAGAAAAGAAAGAAAGAAAGAAAAAATTACTCTTGAAGCATTAGAAGCTAATTAACCTGATACAAGTTTCAGGGAGTTTCTCTTCTCTCTCCTCTCTCCTGTCTCCTCTCTCCTCTCTCCTCTTTCCTTTCTCTCTCTCTCTCTGTAAGTTGATAGATTTTAGGGTCTGGAAGGTCCTCTCTATTAAGTTTCTTCTCTATAGTTCTCTAAGGAAAAGCTTCTATTCCACTTACAACTGCTTGCTTATTTTTACTCACATTTTGTTCAATAAGTCAATCTGTAGTTTAGATGTTATACAACATCCTTTCCTCAGGATCACTCACTATTTTCAAGACGTCTCTTTGTCTTATTATCTAACCTGAGAAGGAGTTGTCTTTCTAATATACTTTTCATAAATAAAAATAGCATACAGTGCCTTTTTGATCATCATTCTATTCCTTTTATATATTTATACATCTAAATATTACACTTCCAATTTACCTATCCTCAAGTAATGGCTTTGTTGTTTCTGTTGTTAAGAAAAACTCCTATCTTCTTTTTCCTTTATTCAATTTCTACTATTAGAACTTGCAGTACCAGTGATAAACAAATTAAAATAATTATACCAAATAGATATGTTTTAAAGAAGAAAAATACATAATTTTTAAAGCAATGCCACATAAATAAATGAACATTGAATTAGAATTTATATCTATCCATAGTAATTTGCTTAACAAGCCATTTTTGTATAGAAGCATTATTAAGCTCAACTAATTGGGTTTGCTTTATTTTTTTACTCAAGATCATTGGATGTGTAAACACATTATTGTATATGTAGACAGAAATATCAAGGGCAATTTAGTTCAATTTAAACTTCAAACATTTTTCTTTTATTTCTAGTTGTCATTATTGCCTCAATAGCATCAATCAAGATCCTGTAGCTTTTTAATTTTATGCTGAATGCCTCAAAAATACTCCAACAAAATAGCAACTAACTCTCATCCATAGCTGAAGAATGAATGAAAGAAAAATAATTGTTATATTTATCATATAAAATATTTATTAATATTTATTAAACACTTTGCTAAGTGCTAGGCATACAAATTCCAAAGTAAACTCAAAGAGTTTTCTAATAGGGAAATGATACATCCAAGCAAGAAGTGATCAGGAAAGGGACATTTTACTCCAGTAAGTTGTAGGGATTGTAAGTAGTACATAGGGAGAATAGAATGAAACTCCCAGTCTAGGATTGAGAAGTGGGTGCTACTAGAGACTCAGGAAAGAAAATTCTCATCACCAAAGTTCCTGAGACTATCAAATGGTTCTTCTACATCAAAACCACATGTGATTTTTATCAATGAAAATTCTATTAAAGAAGAGATATTGACATCTTATTTGTCACTGTTTTTGCCATTCTAAAAACCATAGCTCTCTTCTACTAGAGCAGAAACCTTCCAAATGTCTTGTCACTACATTGAGTTCACTTCATACAGTAAGCACTTAATAAATGCTTTATTCATTTTTTTCAGAGAAAGGAAATAAGAAAAGGGAAGAAGGAAGGGAAAAGAAAATAAAGGAAAGGGAAAGAGGAAAAGGAAGGACAGGGAAAGGGAAAGAAGAAGAGAAGAGAAGAGGGAAAGGGCAGCAATTAATTGATTTGATCACAGCTCAAGATTCTACAACTAAAGTTTGGGCATAGAAAGATTGGGTAGAGAAGTGGGGAGGGAAAGGGTATTTGTCCAGGGGAGTAACGAGTTAGATATGTCTCCCACCTCCTGCCTCCCACCACAAGAACTTAACTTCTTTTTTGATTTATTTTTTTCATCTGTAAAAAGAGGATAAGAATAATACTTGTGATTATGCAGATCAAGTAAGATAATAATTGTAACACACTTAACCCAGAAGTGTTGTATAAATGTTAGCTATAACTATACATAGACTAAAGAGAAGAGAATGAAGTGAAACACATTTAAGGTTTTCCTGAAATAATTTAAAATCAAATCACAATAATAATTGGGTTATATAGCACACAAATTAGACATGTTTGGGGTGTAATCCTAATAATAGTCTATGTCTGCCTTCCAAAAACCAAACTAGTTAAATTCAGAGGCACTTACCCCTAGGTAGATCATAAGGTAATGAATATTTTAGTCATAGAAACTCAGTGGGGGAAATCTAGTATGATAGAAAACTATGATCTTTCTCAGTGGAAGAAATACAGACTAATGAAATCTGGAGTCTTGAAAGTATTGAATTATATTCAGGTATATTGAAACATGCCAACCAAAGAAAGTAATAAATTCAGTTTAATTATATCCAATGCTCATTTTCATCCATTTGACAGATTGTCATAGTTTTTTTAAGTTCTCCTTCTTTTCTAATGAAAGACAAACACTTTTCATCCTCATTGAGCTATATTATTTAAATTATGAATATTGTTCAGGAAATAGATCTTTTCTGACTTTAAAGCAATTGTTTTTTAAGTCCTTTTAAAATTATCTAATGACTTGGGGGCTGAAAAAACAATATGCTAAACTAAAGACATTCATTTTCAAAATATATACAAATCAGGGGCAGAGAGTATGACCAATTGAAAAAAATCAGAAAACGTCTCCCATAGGAATTAGCCAAATCTAACTGGACTAAATCATTTAAATGTCATTGGAAATCTAGGGTATAGCAGAGGAGATGAAAAAAATGAGGAAAGAAGGGAAATGAAAGAGTGAGGAAGCAGAAAGAAAAATGTAATCATAAAAAGACAAGCTAGGAGAAAGGAAAAGAAAAAAGAAAGAAGTATATATGGGAAAGACTAGTAGGTCATCATTAACAATTACTTAAATGACAAACAACACTACCAGTGACCAAAACTTCCTACCACAATGATCATATAAAATTAAATTCTTTTCTGACAGAGTGAATGGCCTACATTCTCTCCCCAACCACCAAAGTGATTTTTTAAAAATCTCATTCTAACCCACTCAAATGACTTTGAAAGTAGAATATTACTTGAATAACTTGTTTTTTTTTTCAGGTCCTTGAGCAAGTTTGAATCTGTTATTTATATGGTTTTATGAAGTGACAACATATGACAAACTAAGTTTGGATCAAGTTTCTCTTGAGAGAACATTTTTTTCACATGTTTAGAGAGTATGGTTATGATTATATTGTTGAAACTCAATAGTACCTAAATTTACTGTACTTGGTTAAAAAAAAAAAAGATATAGACCAGACTTCAAAAATATGCAACACTTTTTTTTTTTTTAACCAGAAGCTGAATAACGTCAGAGTCTGTGAAACTATGGAGTTATACTCCTTAACCTCATTCTTACTGATCAGACTACCAAGCATGTCTGTTAAACTTATATGTGCCCAGTGTGTCTGTTGTCTCTTGGCATACTTGTGACTGGATTTTTCCATTGAATACTGCTGCCAAAAACTTACTTTCCTGGCACTATTGGAAGGGTTAAAATATGCCTGCAGTATAAAATGACAAAAGTGTGTGATACATTCTTATACCAAAGAAAAATTCACAAATGTATTATAAAATGTAAAGTTTATAATTATTTGAATTCATCCCAAAGTATACTTACTAGATTCCTGAAATTGTAAAGAAGAATGGAGGAAAAGGTGAAATGAGCCATAGGATTTAGTAGAAAGAGCATTAGAGGCAATGTGTCTAGAGAAAGTCCTGGATATGAAGTCAAATCTCTACTTCACTTCAAATCTCACCTCAGATATTTACTAGCTCTATGATTATGATAAATCATTTAACCTCTTAAGTCCTCAGATTTCTCATCTATAAAATAAGAAAGCTGGATTCATTAATTTTTGCAGTCTCCTCTAAATCTATGACCCTGTAATTTATTAGCACCCAAACTTTGGTCCTTTGGGTATTAGAGACTGTTGCCCCTGGTAACATTTCTAGTACTCATGTTTCTCCACAACCCTTGGAAACAGCTTCTCTTTTCTTTTTTTTCCTGGCTTGAGGGTTGAAACATCTTTCCTTTAAACCCTTAGACTTTCCTTTGTAAGGTTCTCTTCCCTATCCCACGTCAACTCCTGTATCATTCAGTATTGATAGGTAGCATTTCCTTGAGGCTGAATTTCAAGGTTCTCTTTGCTTCTTCTCCTACCTCATGTTTCTCTCCCTGAGCACAGGTGACCATACAAAAATGGACATTTCCAAACTTGTGGCTACCTCCTAGGGACTTGAGAGATCTGAGGTCAGGGAAAGGCCCCTGAGGTTGGCAGTAGGAAGACCTTGTGGCTCTTACAAAATTGGCCATTGCTGACAGTAGAGCGAAATCAAACTTTGGTCCAATTTGCCAAAATTAGAATTTCTCAGAGGTTTTGCTCAGATAATATAAAGCTGAAGTGAAGGTGATACGGCTCTTTCATGGTCCTACATCACATTGTCAGGTACTAATTTGCCAGAAGAATATAATAGAATTTGTATTTACTATATAATTTTAAGTATTTTGTTTAAACATTTCTTTTGTGGAGAAATAAATAGTTGTTCTAGCTCTAAATTCGGCAAAAAAAAAATTCTATGGCAGGGGAATGGAGATAGGGGACAGAGTTATATTTCAGACAATATAATGATCATACCAAAGAATAAAAGGAATCTGTCTTTCCATATATGTCTGGGGCGGGGGGGGGGAGGGGAGGAGAAGGGGAGAGAGCACTTAGGATTTTCTTTTCTTTTATCACATTGAGAAAGATCAAAAGAGCACACACAATTTAGTACCTTTTTTTATAGTTCCAAATTACTTTCCATAATGGCTATATCAATTCACAGCTCTATCAACAGTTCATCAATGTGCCTGTTTTCCAATGTATGCATTTCAAGCATGTTCAAGCCTGACCAAAGATGTGAAAGATGAAATGCTAAGTTTGGTTAACAGCAAGAAAGCTAGTTTGGCAAAAAAGTTCAGTGTATAATAGGGATGTAATGTAATTTGGAGAACCATTTAGAGCTATTCAAAACCATTATTACTATTTCATATTATTTTAATTAAGTGGAATAAGAAATGGTTGACATTCATAGTCACCAAGGCAAAGTTTTCAAAAATTAAATTCTCACAATATTTTCTAAATTTCCTGAAATAATGTTCATCTTTGTTCTAGTTTTTTTGTACATTATAAATGCACAATGAATGAATGAATTAACTTTTAGAATACTAGGATATTTTCCTTTCTAAAAATATTTATTAAATTATATATTAATAAAATATGCTTTATTGTGACAGTATCTCAGTATGAAAATAAATTCAAATTCTTTTCACTTAATATTTTCTCTAATTCATCTTTACATATTTGGTGCCCTAGATTCCTGGATGACCATCTATCAATTTTATCAATACATTTCAAATTTCAAAGTGTTTTATGGCCAAATTAGTTTGGTAGCTATTGTTCTAAATGGTTCATTGTTTTCTTCCATTCATCACTCAAAGATAAATTGCCAGTTGGAATCTGGTTTCTATCCTCATCTCTCTATTAAAAGAAATTTATTCTTTAGATTCATCTTGAACTTCCATCTACCCAGCTCCAGTGAACTTTTCTGTCCTGATCATAGAGTGATACTAAGTAAGCATTATAAGAAAAAAAAGGTAATGAATTTGGAGTCAGAGATTCTAGATTCATTTTCAACTTGGCCACTTATTACTCAATGTGAAATTATTGAAATCATTTAACTTCTGTGGGACTTAATTACCACTCTTGTAAAATTATGGGATTATATGGCCGCCAATGTTTTTCCTAAAATGCATCATCGCAAACTGAAAACAATACTAAAGATGTGAGCTCACCAGAAAAAAAAAAAAAAACAGGGAAGAGCAAAGGGACTTTCATTGCTATTATTGTGGATAACCATATCTTTATTAAAGCAGCCCAAGACTGTAATAATATTTTTAATGACTACATTGTTGGCTTTTAAGTCTATGTCTTTACCTACTAAATGAAAAAAAAAATTAATCAACAATGAACACAGTGAGATCTTCTATTGTCTATATCTCTTAATCAATCTCTTACAACAATGTTGAACTAATTTCCCTAAAGCATAAGTCTAATTAAACTTTAATAGCTTAAAACTGCACCAAGAATTTTTGAATATTGTTTATTAGTATTATTATTATTAAAGTTTTTTATTTTTAAAACATATGTACAGACAATATTCATCCTTGTAAAATCTTGTATTCCAAAATGTTTCCCTCCTTTCCCCTCCTCCCTCTCCTAGATGGCTGGTAATCCAATGTATGTTAAATATGCAATTTTTCTATACATAGTTTCACAATTATCATGCTGCACAAGACAAAATCAGATCAAAAAGGGAAGAAATGAGGGGAAAAAAAGAAAATGCAAGCACAGAGCAACAAAAAAGTGAAAATACTATGTTGTGATCCACATAATCCCCACCTTCCTCTTGCTAGGTGCAGATGGCTCTCTTCACCACATGACCATTAGAACTGGCCTGAATCATTTCATTATTGAAAAGAGGCCATGTCCATCAGAATTGATCATCAGAAAATAAATGGAGAATAGCCTGCAAAAATGTATTGAGTAAAGAGTTAGAATGGTATACATGGGAAATAGTACTATTGGCTGGAATTTAGAGTGTTTGGAGGAAATCAATATGCTCAGCTTAGAAAAATAGACTGAAGACAGATTTTGAAAGAATTTAAACAATGGTTTTAAAAAATGATGTTCTAAAGAATGATATTATAAGCAAATTAGAAGAACAAAAGATAGTTCCTCTCTCAGATTTATGAAGAAGGAGGGAATTTATGGCCAAAGAAGTGAAGTACATTATGGAATGCAAAATGTATAATTTTGATTATATTAAATTAAAACATATTTGTACAAACAAAACCAATGCAGACAAGATTAGAAGGGAAGCAATAAACTGGGGGGAAATTTTACATTCAAGGATTCTTATAAAAACTTCATTTCTAAAATATATAGAGAATTAACTCAATTTTATGGGAATTCAATACATTCTCCAATTGATAAATGGTCAAAGGCTATGAACAAACAATTTTCACCTGAAGAAATTGAAACCCTTTCTACTCATATGAAAAAGTGCTCTGAATCACTATTGATCAGAGAATTGTAAATTAAGACAACTTTTAGGTACTATTACATACCTCTCAGATTGGCTAAAATGATAGGAAAAGATAATGACAATACTGGAGGGGATATGGGAAAACTGGGACACTGATACATTGTGGGTGGAGTTGTGAACTGATTCAACCATTCTGGAAACCAATTTGGAACTATGTCCAAAGGGCTATGAAACTGTGCATACCCATTGATCCAAAAGTGTCTCTACTGGGTCTGTGTACCAAAAAGATCATAAAGGAGGGAAATGTTTGTGAAAAAAATTTGCAAAACATGCAAAAATGTTTGTGGCAGCCCTTTTTGTAGTGGCAAGAAACTGGAAACTGCCCATCATCAGTGGGAGAATGGCTGAATAAATTATGGTACATGAATGTGATAGAATATTAAGTGTTCTATAAGAAATCTTCAGCAGGATGATTTCAGAGAGACCTGGAGAGACTTAGATGAGATGATGCTAAGTGAAGTGATCAGAACCAGATCATCATAGAATCTCTTATTAACTCCAAGATATAGCTTAAGTGTTTAGTATTCATTTAAGTATTCTTTATTACCAAGTCTTTCCTAATACTTAGTTATTAAGCATCTATGACTGCCAAATTATTTTCATATATCCCATATTTATTTATTTGTATACATGTTATTTAATGCAAAATTATTTTAAAATGTTTTTTGTTAAATTATCTATTTAGATCTATATCTACAGCTGTAGCTATTGTTTTCCCTCACTAGAATATAAGCTTCTTGAGAACACAAACTTCTTTTTGTCATTGTATTTTCAGTGGCTAGCTCAGAGACTGACACATATTAGGGGTTTAATATATAGTTATTGTATGAATCAGTCAGCTGAGGAATTATAATAATCTACTAACTGAATGCATTTCCTCTGAATATGAAGCTTTAGACTCACATTTGGCTGCTGATGGTATTGAAACAATCCTGCAATAGAAAGCAAAATTCCCTTCAGACCATGTTTCTCTTAGGAGGAAGGAAGCAGTCCTGTGTACCTTGAAGCCCAGGTCCCAGTCATGAATAGAGCCACAACAGATAGAACTGTTTTATTTCATTTGATTTCATTTCAGTAAGCATTTATTAAGAATTTACTAAATGTAAGTTACTGTGCAAAATCTGGAGGCTGAAGACATAAAATGTGATGGTTCCCAGGCTAAAGGAACTGAAATTCTTGTCAGATCTTCATATTATCATGGAACAAAATCAACTAAGAGATGGTTGTTCTAGCTCTAGGGGAACATGAATTGAGTTTACATGTGGGAAGACACATACCCTTTACCCTACTGGTATGAACATTAAATTAATTTTTAAGTATACCCCGCCATAGGCACTAATTATAAGGATGGATTTTTTGGTCAAATTTAGAACCAAATTGGAAATGTTTAGATTTAAATTCAGAAATGGAATTTTGTGAACATTTAAGCTTTGACTCTGGAAACAATACCAAAAATAGCCTATCATTTTATTCTTTGGGCAATTCCAAGTATAGGGAAGTATTTTTTTAAAGAAATCTTTATTTTTATATCAAATCTCTTTCCATTTAAATAGAAAAATCTTAGATTATTTTATTTTACATAAACATGGTTCAAATTATATTTTCCTCAAATAACTAAGAATCAAGGACTTTATTTTATATTTTATAGAACTCATGAAAAGGTTCATGAAGTAATAAAATAAAATTAAAATGCTGTCACATTTTTTCCTCGGGCATTTTTTGAACTTCCTTTCTAGCCAATGGGGATAGGAGGGAGGAGGTGAGAGGAAGCAAAAAAGAAGGAGAAAGGCTAAAAAGGAAAGCCTCATTTTTCCAAATGTACATGCATATGGACTTCTTTTATTGTGCCAGGGTATGGGGTTTCTTTTTGGGAGGCTTCAGGAGGAAGAACACAAACAAAAGAAAATTGCCTGACATGGAATACACTCCTCCTCAATTTGATGGCCATAGCCTTTCCTCAAACATATATTTATGACTCGGCTATCCAGAATGAATATATAGAACTGAGGTCATATATATGGGAGCCATAGCTTTTTTGTCCCTTGTGACCTGAGGGCATTTGACTCTGGGACAATAGCCTGCATTTATCCTTCACCTTATATATCCACTGATTTCAAAGCTTTTTCTTTAGAGTTAAGAAAAAAACAAAGGGACTATACCTTCCAGCAGTAGTAAGAGCCAATGAACACCACCACATTGACCTGGAAAATAGCGAAATAAAATTGGAGCTTTGCTTCTGTCATGTCTTACAGCATGTCCTACCTCTTTATGCTTATCTGCAAATGGAAAATGGAAATATTTATAGCATATTTTGAGGGTCATATGGAATTTTAAAGTTGTTATATTTATTAGGATGTTTCAAGTCAATTCAATATTTATTATAGTGCTTTATATATATATATATACATACATATATATACATGTATGTATATATATAGTTGGTAGTTAGGTGGTGAAATGGATGGAGTTCTGAGTCTAGAGTCAGAAATATTAATCTTCCTGAGTTTAAATTTGATCTCAGATATTTACCAGCTAGGTTATCTCAGGAGATAAATGGGGGTCACTTATTCCCATTTATCTCAGTTTCCTTATCTATAAAATGTGCAGAAGCAGGAAATGGCAAATCATTCCAATGTCTTTGCCTAGAAAACTCCAAATGGTATCACAAAGAATCAGATACAACTAAAACAAATGAACAAAAAAATACAATTTATTAAGTGTTGTGTAATACATTTTATGATGTACCACTAAATGTGCATGTTTTCTCCCATGCAAGAATATAAGCTACTTAAAGTCAAGAATAGTTTCACTTTTGTCTTTGTTTCTCAGTGCCTATAATGATTTCTGACACATAATTAATTGCTCCTTAATAAATGTTGCTGATTGATTGATTATATATTCCTAATTGACAGATTTTATCAGGAAAAGTTGCTGTAAAATATGAAAAGTATTATTATTAATACTCTGTTAATCTTACAGGAATGATTGATCCATGCCAAGAATTTGTAAAAATAAATTTCTACTTGTAAGGTCTTTTTCACATCATTATACTTAAATTCAGTTTGAAGGTTATTGACCATAAGAAGTATTATTGGGGAGGGGGAGGTTCTGCTCCTTTCTATGTATTTCATGGAAAAAAAAACTTTAATAAGCATGGTATTTTTTTTAGTAATGGAGCAGATCCTGGGTTCAGATTTAATTTCTTTTAATCTACTTTATGACTTTGCTATAAATTCTTTGACCTCTATTTTTTTCATTGCAAAGCTATAGTTAAGGTAAGTAACAGGACTTGTGCTTCAGGGATCTGAATTTTAGAGGGTGCTATAGAAGCACAGAAACAACAGCAATTAGCACTCAGTCAACAGCAATAATCAATTCAAATAAAAATGTGCTATATGGTAGGCTAAGCTTCACTCCTTCCCTTCTTGTTTTCTTTAGTAATATCCTCTCACTGGTGTTTTAATGTAATCCATCTTCCCCTTACAAATACACACAGAATAGTGGCCCTGGTTGGTTGTTGTGCTCCAAGAGGACCAAAATGACATCATTGTTGGGATTAAGGTCTGTCCAACTGAAGCTGACCAAATGTTCAATACAAACTCAGAAAGTTCTATCACAGGTCAGACACAAATAGCCTATGTGGATATTTAGAGGGAAAATGTCTCTAAATTTGTGCATCTTGCATTTATTTTGAGAAGATAATGGCCATACATTCAGGTAAGAGCAAATTTTGTAATACCTGCTCTGGAGTTTAGGGTACTTGCCCAAAGTACAAAACTTTTTAACAATGTCATACATGCATTTTAAACTGGTGCAATATTATATATAGTACTTTTCATATCAGTTATACCATGTCGTAAAAATTTCTCCCCTAAATGAGTACATCTATATAATTCTCTCCTGTTCTTCCAGAGAAATCATTATGATCACTGAAAATAGTTCTATTGGCATCATCTCCCCCCCAAAAAACTCACTAGCATTTGGTGTGGGTGTCTGCCTAGTAACCTAAGCATTATCAAATTATTCTATAAAGGACTGCTGTTCCTAAAAGATTTCTGGCTCCTGAAACTTTTAAAAAACTGCAAAAGTTTATTTGGCTGCTGAGTAAAACTGTGCCAGTTAAAAATCTGGGGCAGCTATATAACAAATATCCTAACTCTTAAAAATAAAGCTAAATGAACAGATGGAGACTTTGTACATTTGAGCATAGATTATAATATTGGAAGTGACCTCATTTTAAAGATAGGGAAACAGTCTCAGCCAGGTCAAAGGAGCTTGCTAAGGGTGACAAATAATAATAATTAGCAGAACTAGGATCCAAAATTAGGTACTCTGGCTTTAAATCTAGAAGCCAAAAAGATGCTAAAGAAATATTTGATTGAAACAATATCCTTTACTATCACATTAAGATTGGCAGATATGATATTTCTTAAGAGATATTTCTTAAACATTTTAATTTCATCAACTTAAAACAATTTCACCTTCTCTTTGATGAGGAAATTTCTCTTCTACATAGTTTTAATAATAATAAAAATCCATAAATGTCTTTTTTAGAAGGAGTCCCAGAATGCTACAAGTACATTTGAAGGATCACTCACATACAAAGGAGCAGATGCAGTTGCAGTACAGACTCCAAAAAGATCAAAGTGGGGCATAACCATTGTTTTCTCAATTAGTATTCCATTTCAAACAAAATGAAGTGTGAATTCTTTTGACTGCTTCCAAAAAGTGACCATTCTTAAGATTTCAGAATCATCGGAGTCTGCTTTGCAGTCTGAATCATCTCTCTCAAACCCCAGGCAATTTGCTTTATCCTGTGACTCATAGGGTCAGAACCCAGAACAATACATAGCTATGAGCTTCATTAGAACTACATTGACAGTTGTCCTCCCTTTCCTCCCTCCTTACTTGCCCCCAACTTTTGAACCCTCCACCCTCAGCCCCCAGCTCTACTGTCACTTTCAAAAGTCATCCAATAAATTGGTCATATCTATCAGAATTACCCTTAGGCAAAAAAAAAAAAAAAAAGACATTATTTGATGGATTGAGACTTGGGTATCTTTTCCATCAATTGATATAATACTTCAAGATACATTAATACCTTCCAAGGCCACATAAGAAATCAAAGATTTTTTATTTCATTGTCAGGCTAACTATTTGAAAAAAGGACACATTTCCATAATTGCTAGCATGGACTGTTAAAAACAAGAGAAGATCCCATAGAGCTTTTTCACCAACAAGGAAGACTTTGACATTGATGCTCAGGAAACAAGGTAGCTTGAGTTAAACAATGGCAGGCGACCCAAGTGTTACTTTAGTTTCTTCTTGGGCATAATCAATGGTCCACATCACAGCTGTAGTTTTTAATGATTGATCTGTGGGAGCCACCACTAGCTATGTCTTCGCAAATGATTTCAAGATCTTAGCTGTAGAACCAAGTGAGGTCCCTTGAGGAAATGAATTTAATACTTTAAGGAGAATCATATTTTGAAGGTTCACATATAGATCACAAATTGTCAGGCATGAGTGTGTGTGTCTTTGCCCATGTCTGGTGTGAGCCATACAGAACTCACATTTCCAACCCTTTGATTACCTACTGTCTTGTCCCCGTCTGGATAACTTTTCAGAAGCTGCCAGAGCTTTTACTATTTAATTGGTGTTGACACCTTTTGAAGCCATGCCTTGAGGCACTAAGGGTCACTGTCTGCTTTTTCTGTTTCTCTCAGAGTGCCTCCACTAGGTTACCTTGCAGCCTGTGGTGCCGTGTTGGCCCCTGCACTTTTTATTCATATTCCTACTTGTTCTGGGTCCTGTTACAAGAGCCCTTGTTAAATGCCCAGCAGGCAGCACTGAATGGAGATTTTTGACTATGTGGGATTTAAGGCCTCTGGCAATAATGGAGAATAAACTATAAATATAAAAGTATCCCTGTAGTGGCTTGTGTTGTAATCACCAAAGATTTATTCCATGGGACCTCAGTCCTAAGTTATTCTTTGTATATAAACTTGACTGAAGGCTTCACTATGAGCTTTGTGCCTTTCCATTCTTGGTGATTCTCTTCTGTGATTGTTTCTCTGCCGTTGTTTCCAATTTGTCCTGCATCTTCTTCTTTCTTATAGCAGGTCTTTTGTATTAGAAATCATGTCACAATTTTGATTTGTCCTCTCTAAACAAGTCCAACTTTAAGCAAGATACCAACAAAATGGAGCTCTACCTTGTTTCTCCGGATTCAGTTCCAGAGAATTGTGTTTATATCCCCAAGATCCCATCTTTTAAAAGGTTATTTAGTACTTGTGTCTCAAGGGTTTGGGAGCTGAGTAATTGTCACTTTCACAAAGCCTCCACTCATTTGGCTGTAGTCTCAGAGTTCTCTGTCAGTTTTGTCAAGTGCTTCTGACTGTATAGAATGCCCAAAGAAAACTGCCTGTTCCCAAAATCCATTTTGAAAAACCACTTATCTGTAAAAATAGTCAGATATTCTGGGGAGCTTTGCCCTTATCTTGGCATCAACTGCCATACCTTGTACAGTGAATATAACAAGAACTGAGACACAAATAAGACAATTCCCCCAAAAGTACTGACAACAGCCATGTCATAATGCTTATCCTGAACATAAATACAGAAGGGAAAAATAGTGTTGAATTCTGTCAATATTGACATGGCTGTCCTTAAAAAGAAAGCAGATTCAACATTGCCCTAAATGTTCAGTTGATGGCACAAAATATTTTTAAACTCAAATCCAAATACATTGACTTTAGGGAAGGGCATTTCCAATTGTGTGTGTGTGTGTGTGTGTAGGGTTAAAAGGGGAGGAAGGGGGTAATAGGGACCTATGATTTTATCAGTGAAAGGAAATTTCAGCATGGTAACCTCCTCCACCAAAAGGAATGGTAACTTTATGTAATTTATGAGAATTGCTTGGACTTGGGGCTCTGAGAAATTGTGACTTACCTATAGTTAACTCCAGGTTTGTATCAGAGGCAAGACTTGAATCCAGGCTATTTAAACATCCACTATTGCCACAATACTTTTCATTATAAAAATAGTTATCAACAAATGAAGAGAAAAATTATTGTTATAAATATCCTCATGCTTTCAAATGACTGATTTCTTATTTAGTCCAAAATTTTGGTGGAGGAAAATTCAAAACACTCCATAAATCTCAAAGTTTTCTCTATATAACACCTATTGACACTATTAGTAACAGCAACATATCATGGTCTGGATATAATTTTATTGCATGACTTGTCAGTATCTTCCAGTTTAGGCAAGCATTCATTAACTTCCTTAAAAAGGAGGGAATCCTAAATAAAACAAAACAAATAAGAAAATAGGACTTCTAGAAAATTATTTAGATTAAAGAAGAAAGAATTAAGAGTGAATTTTAATATTTATTTCATTGAGTGAACTCCTTTACAGGAAAATTATTCTCCATATTTGTTCAAGATAGACCAAGAAGAAACTAGAAGGAGAATGGGGAATAAGCAGTTATATAGCACCTACTAGATGTCAGGCACTATTCTAAACTCTTTAGAAATATTATTTCAATTGACCTTACAACAACTTTGCTAAGTTGGTGCTATTATGATGTACAGTTTGCAGTTGACAAAACTGAGGCAAATAGAAATGTTTTATGAAGTAACTTGAGCATCACATAGTATCTGAGATTTCATATAAACTCAATACTTTCTGACTTTTGGCCCACTGTTGTATCCACTATGCTATTTGCCTGATTAACTAAATTGGCTTAAGTTACATTGAGCATAAAGGCTTAAAGTCATATACAATGGGAGATTCTTCTCACAGTAAATTCTGATTCCATTAGAACAAGTTACCAAGAAGGAATCTTACTCTTGTGGGTATGTTTAAAAAGAAAATAAGTTTTTTGCTGTTTGGAGCAATTTAGGTCTGTTCCATCCATGTTATCCTATGAAGTCTCTCTCTATAAGCTAAAAAAGGTATATTTCCAGAGGAGTATTTTTGTTTTAATACCATTGAATCATCCTTACTTTTTTAGGATTGAAAACTAAAATCTTTCTTATGTCAATCATACCTCTGGAAAATTTGAGCAGAGCATCAGGCAAATAGCACTGAAGATTTTATTCTTGGCTAAATGGTATTGGTATTTGAGAAAAGACTTTCGTGAACTGCACTACAGAGTTTAGGATGGGAATAAAACACTACCCAAACAAAGAAGGGAAAAGTCATGGGAGGTAGAAGAATACTTTCAGGAAGAACGAAATATAGCATAGCGCTAACGAGAAATTTTTAGTAGAAGCCAATTGGTTCAATGAAGAGAAATGTGATATAAAGGAAATAGCTTTGGACTCAGGCTGAGAAAACTGGGGTTCTAGAGTAAATCACTGCTTTCTACAAATTATTTTATCTCAGAGTCTCAATTTTCTCATCTATAAAATGGAAGATCATAACACCAGCATTCCAGTACCTTGACAGATAAGGAAATTTTCTTTACCCTTATTTCCTAGGATAGATGGCAACTGTTTTTAAAGACAACTTTATAAATGTATTTTATGGCTTTTCAATTGAAGTTCTTCCTTCTCTGACTGCTGAATTTACTTTTTTTCTCCAAGACTCAACTCAAATCTCATCTTCTAAAGGTGAATGCCCTGCCCTTTGACCCTCACTAATTTCTTCCCTCTAGATTCCCTTTACATTGTACATATCTTGAGTGTACAATTTTTAAAATGTTGAATCTGTTACTTAAAATGTGACCTTCCTGAAGGCAGGGTTTTTTTTAATGTTAATTTATTTTTCTTGAATTCCCAGGACTAAGTACAATGCCTAGGATGTAGTAAGTATTCATTAACTGCTTGTTGGCTGAAAGATAAGAAAACTGAGGCCTGCAAAATTTATTTAACTTAGCCACATATTTCAAAGTGTCCTAAATAAATCTGTAATCACATAAAAGAGATCATCCTATCTCATATAAAAAAAAGTAGCTGAAGAAGGCATATTGTCCAGACCATGATATGAAGTTGGATGAACAGTTTATAATGCTGATGCATCATAGATCTCTTGGACAAACACTGTAAATGTACAATGATCTGAGCTCAAAATTGAATGAAATGAAGAGGAATATAGTTTACTTTTGTGAAATACACAGGTATATTTAATGAGCATAAGTTTTTTCTCTAAAATGTCTTTCATACCAGTATTCCTCTGGCGGCAGGCATGGTGATATAATGAACTCTAGCCCTGGAAACCAGGAAAATCTCTCTTCAAATTCTAATTCAAACAATACTCTGGCTGAATGATCATAATTTCTCAGCAGGCCCCTCATCTCCAACAATTCCTTAAGACTCTAAGTTACATATAAATTGTTTTGATCTTCTTTTCTAGAAAGAGTTTCCACACAGAAATAGTTCTATACTGATGAATTCACTAATAGAAAAAATCTTCTGGTAAAACTGTATGATTATAAATTGTGGAATACCATAGTCTCCAAAGAATTAAAATTGTAGCATATCTCATGGGCAATGAAAAAATCTCTGGTGGGTATAAATGGGCTAAAGCACACTATTAACAAAAAATGCTGCAGAAGCATTATAAAGCATATCATCAAAAAGATGTAGGATTTCAAAAAGAAATAGAAAAATCATGTAGCAAGAACAAAGAATACCAAAGGGCTGTGAGTGTGCTCCATTAGAACATATATTATATCAAGAGATCATGATCAAATTCCCAACCATTGAATAGATCCCCTCCAAAGGATTTATAAAAGAATGTGAACAAGAATTCACAGATTGTGAAAGTATAGATGAATTCAGATGAATAACATTAGAGGGAGTATCTACTGAAGGAGATAATGGATCTACTGAATTATCAAAGAATAATTTTGTTTTTCTTAATATTTAGAGTTGAGAGAGGCAATATAGTACAATAGAAAGAATACTGAATTTGTTGTCATCTAACACAGTACTTGCTTTGTTTCTCATCATCTTAGTTCTCTGGATATTAGTTTCCTCATTTGTAAAATGACAACATTGTACTACATACACTTTTGAAATCCCTTTCAGATATACACACATATATGTAACTATGTGCATATGCACGTATATGTGCATGCATGTATACAAACATGTGTGCATATAAATATACACATTTTCATATGTGCAGGTATATGTGTACATGCATGTGTATGCAGAAAGAGAGAGAGAGACAGACAGAGAGAGAGAAAAAGAGAGAGAGAGAGAGAGAGAGAGAGAGAGAGAGAGATATTCCTAGGATACCCATAATATAAGGTCCCATTGGATTCTAGTTTTTCTGGACATGTTTGGAGGCCCAGGGGGTGATAGTGTTCCTGTCCTATCTATGAACTGATGAGAAATACTGTCTTGTTGCTGAGATTTCTAGAAGAACTGCCCTTAGGGTACCATGTCTTGCCTTTTCTCTTGGCTCTCACAACACTCACACAATTCAATCTGTCTGAAATTTGCCTCCTTCAGATTTCCAAGAAAGGTATAAAAGTGAAAAGGTAGAAATGATAGACAGCAAGTTCACAGTGCCTGAGGGTAGGCAAGCAAATTATACACATGCCATATGACACCACACACACACAGAGAAGTCCTTCATTGTGTCTCTTCACTTTGTCCATTGCTAATATTTTATCACCAGGATACCTGTCTGCTTATTTCTATTTCATTATCTCATTCTTCAGCTGGAATAGAATCCAAAGTGTAAGAAGTTTTTAGTTTTGAATAAGAGAAAAATTATTTTTGCTATAGAAAAATCTTTCTCCAGAGTACATGCATAAATTTAAATTTTGTTGTCTTCTAATATTTAAGATGTTTTAGTAACCCACGATGACCAACCCAAGGGAATTTAGTCATTCCTATGGGTTAGGTCTCCTGTTTTGTGATTCTTTTGAAGAACCTTATAGCTATCAAAAACACAATCATTTTTCTTTATGGGATATTGTACTATTAATAAAATTATTTCTTTTATAATTAAAAAAAATTTTGATCTCTTTTCTTTTTCATATCACCATCATTTCAGAATATGTTCTTTGTTAGGCCTATCCCCTATCCTCTCCCAGTGAACCTTCTCACATTAGAAAAAAAAAATTAAGCAAAATCTGCCAATGCTTCAATCATATCTGACAGCATAGGCAACATGCCATATCCATAGACTACCACCTGTCCAATAAAAAGAAAGAGAGAATTTCTTATATGTTTTCTATGTCCAGGATTGGTCATTATATTTATGTAACATTCACTTCCGCTGTTCAATCTGTATTTAAAATGTATATATAGTTTTGCTAGTTCTGCTTACTTTATTTTGCATTGGTTTATGGAAGTCTTCTTGTAGCTCTCTGAATTCTTCATATTTAAAATTTCTTATATTGTGATAATATTTCTTTATTTGTTTAGTTTTTTTTTTCTCTCCTTACTTTAAAAAATAATTCAAATTTGCACATTGAAAAATTTTATAGTATGGGAATTCAAATTCTTTTTCTTGATATCAAAATAAAAATTTAATTGTGTGAAAAGGAAGCAGAATATTTGACCACATTGTTGGAAATATTTAACAAAAAATATGATCATTTTCCTGGTGGAAAATCTATCTACTACTATCAAACTACCAAAAAGAAGGAAAAGGAAAAAAGAAGTAGGGGAGAGAGAATGGAGAAATTCAAAGCTAAATTTAAGCCTTATATCGATATAAAGATAACAAGTAGTCATAAAGAAAACCCAATAAATTTATGCCAAGTAGGCTGAGGGTGTGTATGTGTGGGGGGTGGGGAGGAGGAGGGAGTGAGGAGTGGTGGAGTGTTCTTAACAATGTGATTGAGCTGAACCATTACCAGTCATTGCAATTTGGAAAATAAAGCTCAAGCTAGCCTGCTCTTGTCAGCCTCACCTTTAGAGCAGAGATTGGTAAGAGAAAATATGAGCCCAAGGAACAGATTTCCAGAAGAAAATATAAAATCTTGGATACTTTTGACAGCTCATTTTTCCAGACTACTTAAGCACATACTTCAAAAACACTAACATTCTCATCCATCTGAAGTTGCTCTGAGTATATTGCAGAATGTTTTTTTTAAAGAAATGTAATTTTATTATTTTAAATCCATTCAACAACAATGCTGTCAGAAGCAGAGGAAAGGTCAGTCAGACTGATAACACAGAGAATCTTATGTCCTAGGAAAGAAAGAAAAATCATTTGATATTCATCCAAAAATTCATTGTTTAGATGTAAACTTTATTACTAAAGTGGCCTTTTAAAATTATTTGCCTTTATTTTTAAGTCGACAAAAAATTTCTCATTTACCAAATTTATTAAACACTTTTTTTCTGAGCTGAAAATGAAGGAAAATTTTTTCCTGCCTTAATTGAAATAGTGTGTTTTTTATTAGCAGGATTTGAATTAACAAAGTCCCTCTAGATTCTTTGATGTTCAGTCATGGAATTAACAATATACAGGACAACCAAAATAAGTATTGGATCCTTTGCAAACAGAGTGAAGTGAGAAGCATGTGTGTACCTATCTGCAATCTCATTGGTGGAGAGAATTTCTGGTGTAGACATTACCTTCACAAATGCAAATTGCAACTTATTTATAATTTATAGAACATAGAAAATTTACTAGAGTCTGGGAAGGTTAAAAATTTGCTGAAGATCATCCAGTTAATAATCAAGCCCATATATGGGCTCCATACATGTCATCTCCACCTTAATTACTGAAGCTTATTTTCCACTATAATACAAGATTTGCTATTTGCTCAAGTTAAATCAGTGTTCTCTTTGCCCTACAATATACCATGCTCTCCTCTCTCTACCTCTCCCTTTCTTTCCCTACCTCTCCCTCTTTTTTCCTCCCTCCTCTCTCTTTCACATACACACTTGCTCTATTTTGATTGCTCTCTCTCACTATCTCTCAGTTGCTCTCACTCTGTCTCTGTGTATGCCTCTGTGTGTGTCTCTCTGTATCTCTGTTTTTCTCTGTTTCTGTCTTTGTCTGTCTCTCTGCTTCTTCCAATCCCCAACTATCTGGAATATCCATTCTTTTCCCTTTTAACTATCCAAATTCTGTCAATCCTTTAAGATCTAGCTAGCTTATGCCCATCTTATTGCCAGATGTTAGTAATTTCCTTCTCTGAATTCCTATTGTGGTTAGAATCAATACCACTCTATTGAGTGCTTTTAAAAGTATATAAATATACATAAATTGTGTACATACATATATGTATTTTCTATGTATATGTATGTATTCCAAATAGTATACAAGGCACAATCATTCAATTAACAAACATTAGTAAGCACATACTATATGCCAGGCCCTATACTGAGTCCTGGGGACACAACTGCAATGATTGAAATAATCCCTACTCAAAAGGAGCTAATATTCTAATAGATTAAACAACAAGAGCATATAGAAATATGTACAGAATAAATATAAAGTGAATACAGAAAGTAGTCAGACAAAAAACACTTTGAGGGGCAGAGCATAAGTAGCTGGGGCTTAAGAAAAGTTTCAAAGAGAATCTATAACAGCTGTGCACTATTTTACATCATTTATTGTTGTTAGCTAGATAGTAGTATTCTCTAATTAGGTTCTTCAGGACTGGAACCATGTCTTACACTCCCCTTTTATCCTAATCTGATTTTTAGCATGCACCATGCACAACAGATAGATAATATAAACTAATTGATTTGTTTATTTATTTATTTAATGCATGTTTTTAATGTGTAACTCAAATATCCAAATATATCTCTGATCTCTTTGATGCTCCCAATATATTGATGATCCAAATATATCTGTGATCTCTTAGACTATAAGCTCTTTGAGGGCAGGAATGGTCTTTTGTTTTCTTTTGTACACCTTGCTTAGCACAGTATCTTGCACATGATAGGTGCTTAATAAAAGTCTGTTAACTGACAGTCACTTCAGGGATACAGGTTGTAAACCACTGACATCTGCCTGCTCTATGTTATTGTCATTCATATCCTCTCACGTTTCACTACATAGAATCTACTTAATACGGAATCTATCTAACATGCTAGAAGCCTATCTCTATTTCTCTTGACATTGTCAGGTTATAAATGTAAAATATAGTCTGTTATTCATCATGTGAACCTCATATTCTTTTTAAATCATTAATTTCTTTAAAGTCTTTATAATGCTTTACCTAATTCCTTGCTTTGATTCCATAAAAGGATTACTACTACTATTGCCAACATTGTGTTATTTTATCTGTTATGGGGGAGAAAGTGCCAGGGCTTCCTTGAGTGACATCCTTAATGAATTTGGTGGTTTTTCTATTTGATTTGATAAAGTTACAAAGTGAGAGTCTTTGTCTCAATTGAGGAAAGCATCTCCTCATAGAAAATGCAGATATGCATATTTAGGTAGGTTAAGTAAGTAGATATTGTCGAGAGGAAACAAAAAACTCCTTTTTGGTTCATGGTGAGTGGCATTGTCCTAAAATGATTGGTTGACTAGAACTTAGGGGGACTGATCCTGTTAGATCCAAGTGAACATTTTATTATACTTGTACTTTGTCTCTAGTGGTATCTTACAATTAAAAGATTATAAATCATCTAAGGATGAGTGAAGCAACTTGAGTCTGAGTTGAAGAGTAGAATGGCACAGAATATTGGACTTGGAGGTAAGAAGATTTGGATTAAAATCCTATCTCAGATATTTGTACTAGCTGTGTGGTTATATGCAAGGTTTCTCTGTGCCTCCATTTCCTCATTTGTAAAACTATGGGAAATGAGGACTTCTAGGTTTCCTTTCAATTCTAAATCTGTGATGCTGTGATTCTCAAGTACTAAATCAACTATAACTACTATATTTCTAACCCTCACAGTACAATAGTATCTAGTAGGAATCCCGTAAATATTTATGCCATTCAATTCAAATTCAAAAGCTACATTCCTATGAAAGTCTCACAGCTACCTTGGAGAGCTCCGACTTAGGTCGGTCTCTCTCTCTCTCTCTCTCTCTCTCTCTCTCTCTCTCTCTCTCTCTTCTCTCCCTCTCTCTCTCTCCTTCTCTCTCTCCCTCTCTCAGAATAGCACACACGATCACAAACAAAATATGGTAGAACTTTTGCAATGACAATGGTAGCAATTAACATCAGATTTCTTTGTTTTTTTAAGCTCTTCTATATTCATAATATTTTCCTATGGCTCTAATAATATTACAGATTTATGAAAATGATGCCATTGTTTGCTATTAATAAATTATTTGTACAACTAGACAAATATACTAAAGATCTATAGCTTTCAGAGCACATGACATTCATGGAAAATATAAATAGCTATAACTTAATATCTAAGCTCTAGGAGTGAAATAAAATCCAGAGAAAATGATTAATGTCTTTACCAGGATGATACAAATAATTAAGTAGCAGAGACAGGATCTTGGCTTAACTCTTTTTGTTAATTAGTCCAATATTCTATTCACTTTATTGTAGGACTTATAAGTTTTTATTTTGGGAAACAATATTAGCTATGTCAGCTCATTCAATTAAGTGCTTTACAAAAATGTTTATTTTCTCATTTATATATCCTAAGTTACTATTTGAGGGCATTTTGGTTTATCCTATATACAGATTTAAAATTCCCTGTGTCTTGATTGTAAATACTGGTTATCTTTCTGTAACCATGGAATATGACTTTTAATTTGGTAACATAATACAGAATGCCTCTGGATCATTAAAAATCATTCCAAATTGGAGTTAACTATTGCTATACTACATATGCCAAAAGTCTTAGAACTTTTTAAGATTTAATAGCTCAAAATGGTTTTGGGACAACATGTATTTGCTTTTCTTCTGTATTAAGGATTTGGTTCTTAAACAAAGTTTATGGATGCTTATTTTATTCATTATTTTGAGATTTCTAAATTCACACTTTTACTCAATCATCTGTAATGGATAATGATACCAAATAGATGTCTAGTGAAATGAACAACCCTAAGAAAATAAATGTCCTATAATTAATTTCCATGTCAGCTACTGAAATAGACCTAGAAGCAACTAATAGTGTAACTTTCCCATCATATGATTTTCTTTGACCAATTCTCATTAATGATTCATCAGCTACATTGTAGATGACCAATACAGACTACAGATAGGTAAGCTGCCCATACTTGTTCTCCATTGCAATTGTTTCTTTAAGTATCCCTTGGGACTCCTCTGTATTCATGGAATATTTTCACAGAAAACAGATCGAAAAATGCCATACTAAATTTTCTCTTAATTACAGGGCTTCCTCAGAGGAATTGAATCGTCAAGAATTTAATGCATCTTTCTCGCCATTTCTCTAAGCTCAACCACAAGACATGGTTCTTGTAGATATCTTTTCAGACTTCTCTCCCCTTCTTTGGCCCTGCCTCTAGTTTGCAACATTTGGTGCTTTTTTAATAAATCAGAACTGCATCATATGCCTTACTAGTTCCTCAAAATCATAAAAGGTTATTGAATGAGGACAAAAGATCAACTAAATTTAGAAAGTTTGCAAGAAGCTCCAAAATGAGATTTTTTTAACCAAATTTCTGTTCTAGTCTTTCAACTGCCTGCTAAAAGTGCTATAGAAAAATTCATTATTATTAAATTCAAGCCATAGAATCAAGAATTTGAGACTTAGAAGGAACAACTCACTATTTATACTTTGCCTGAAGAGTTCCAATGAGGAGAACCTACTACCTCTTGAGTCTCGCCAGTTCACTTTTAAACAACTCTAATTTTTATGAAATTTTGTCTTATATCAAGGCTGCATTTCCCTTTTGGTAATTTCTATCAATGCTCTTTTTTCTCTTTGGAATCAAATAGAACAAGTTCAATCCTGCTTCCATATAACAGTCTTTCAAATTTTTGAAAATAGCTATCTCACATATTCTTCCCCTTCACTCAAGCTTCTCTTCTCCAGGCTAAAATTTCTCAGTTTCTTCAATCAATCTTCCTATAGTTTGGACAGTAGGCCTTTCAATAACCTGACTCTCTTCCTTGGGACATTCTTTAGCTACTCAATGCACTTTTGTTATAAACTGGGACAGATTCAGGGTAGCCTAACAGCTGAAATATGGGATTAAAATGAAATTATATACTTGTAGACCGTGTAATAGTTTACAAAAGAAAATTTATTTGTCTGTGGCATAGAAAGGAAATTCAGCAAAGATACAGTAGTGATTTAGTTGAGTGTAACTTACCTGTGCATACAGTGCCCAAGATGACATTCTGGTCAGAGCCTGAGGAAGAAAATTCCCTATTACTCATGTACTGTCTTTTTTTTTTTTAATAACTTTTTATTGATAGAACCCATGCCAAGGTAATTTTTTACAGCATTATCCCTTACATTCACTTTTGTTCCGATTTTTCCCCTCCCTCCTTCCACCCCCTCCCCCAGATGGCAAGCAGTCCTTTACATGTTGAATAGGTTACAGTATATCCTAGATATAATATATGTGTGAAGAACCAAACAGTTCTCTTGTTGCACAGGGAGAATTGGATTCAGAAGGTATAAATAACCCGGGAAGAAAAACAAAAATGCAAGCAGTTTATATTCATTTCCCAGTGTCCTTTCTTTGGGTGTAGCTGCTTCTGTCCATCTTTGATCAATTAAAGCTCTCTTTATCGAAGAGATCCACTTCCATCAGAATACATCCTCAAACAGTATCGTTGTTGAGGTATATAATGATCTCCTGGTTCTGCTCGTTTCACTTAGCATCAGTTCATGTAAGTCTCGCCAGTCCTCTCTGTATTCATCCTGCTAGTCATTCCTTACAGAACAATAATATTCCATAACATTCATATACCACAATTTACTCAACCATTCTCCAATTGATGGGCATCCTTTCATTTTCTAGCCTCTAGCCACTACAAACAGGGCTGCCACAAACATTTTGGCACATACAGGTCCCTTTCCTTTCTTTAGTATCTCTTTGGGGTATAAGATGTACTGTCTTTTGTAACTAAGCCATCAGGAAACTCTATTTATAGTTTCCAGTTTTAATCTCCTAACCCAAAAGTGTCCAGCATGCATATGTAGCCAACAACACTCCTGAATGTGACCAGAACTGGATTAAAAGTAATTGGAGAAGAGTTAACAAAATAAAAATAAACAAAATAAAAATAAATAAGACATAGATAATGCTAATATATATAGTTTTTCTAAGTTAATATGTGACCCATGAGGATCCTTCTTTGTGTTTTAGTAACCCCCATTTCTTTTTTTTAGGTGTGAGACCACTCCTCTACAACAATTGTTTCCAGGATGGCTTTAGTACTTACGGAAAAGACTGGCCTGTTCTGTGTGGTATGAGATAGATCTTGTTCCTACAGTCTTTTGAAAATGTGGTGTCTGGAACTAAACACAAAAGCCCAGCTGTGAAGTGACCAAAGTAGACTACAATGGAGATGATTGTTGCTTCCCTGTAAAGCCCTTCTAGAAACTATGTTTATTTAAAAATATATCTTTTCTGTTCTAAAATTAATAATAACAAACAAAAAGAATCTCAATATACAAAGAAGAAAATTAAAGATCACATAAGAAAATGAAGCTTATATTATGTGCACTGTTTTGAAATGAGTTTATTATGTAATAAATATATTAAATAAAATTATAATTATATACTTTGTTCAATAGTATTACAGCATATGTTATTAAGTTAGTTTCTATTGAATTAATGAGGTAATAATAAAATTGCTCCATTTATACTCCTTTGTCTCCTAGGCTCCTTGTTTTCTTTTGTGTTTCTAAATGTTTTGAAACATTTAAAAATATTTTGTTGATCCTTTTCTTTTGCTTATCTATTACCATTCACTATCCTATAGATCTCCTTGAAATAGATATGCATGGTTCAGCAAAATAAATGAATGCATTGTCATTCATATGGTCTGAAAATATGTACTAAAATACATTTAACTCTGTATCTTTAGAACATCAACTCTCTGCCAAGAAAGAGGAGTCATGTCTCTTGAAGTCACTATTTTTTGCTGCTTTGATCAGAGTTCTAAAATCTTGAGTTTTTTCTCTTCTCCATTTATAAAATACTGTGAACCCAAGAATCATCAGCACATACATTTTAAGTAAGTTGCTTGTTTGTTTTGGGGAAATAGTATTTTTTCTACAATGACATGTAAAAATGGTTTTCAACATTCATTTTTATAAGATTTTGAGTTTCAAATTTTTCTCCCTCCCTCCCATATTTCCTCCTACCTACCTTCCCCAAGGTAGCAAACCATCTGATGTAGATTATACATATATAATCATGTAAATCTATTTCTATGTTAGTCATATTCAAACACAAATATTTTAACAACAAAGGGAAATTCATTGTATAAGAAACTATGAACTTCTGTTATGTACAGTTCTTAAAAGAAAATATACATATTGGCATATCTGTATAGAAATACATAAATATATGTGTATATATAAAGACATAAAATATGTGTGTATTTAGCAAGTTAGTAACAAATGGTTCTATTCTTTTTATTTTTCCTTCTTAACAAGTTAGTAACAAATGGTTCTATTCTTTTATTTTTCCTTCTTGTATTTTAAACAATGTTCTTTTCTTCAACTTTTCTTTCCAAAGCCCTATTTACCTCTAATTTCTTTCTTTACTGTAATTCTTCTTTTCTGAATCTCTGCTTTGTGGCCATTTTGGTTGGTTGGTAGGTATGAATAAAGGGATAATCTGCAGGTAAAGAATCTCAGAACCCTCTTTGGCTATTGCTTGTTGGCAATGGGTTTAGTAACTATTCAATTATGTAAAAAAATATATGAGCTTCAGAATTCTGATATAAATGACCAAATGAAATCTGACATCAGTAGGAAACAAAAATGCAAAAATCATGTGATGGGACAAAACACATTAAGGGGATTTGATGATCTGATTCTGAAGTCAATGAAGTTTATGGAATAGGGAAGATCTTTGCTTTAGGAGAATAACTTGAGTAGCAGAGTGAACAAAAGCCTAGAGTGAAGAGAGGCTTGTGGCAAGGAGACTATTTAGAAGGCCATTGCAATAGTCCAAGACAGAGGTGATAGGACCTGCATGATACTGTGGTTGTACAGGTGGAGAGAAGGCACCATATCCAAGAGATACAAGTAAAAAATGAAAAGTTTGAAAGCATGCTAGCAAACTTTTTACAGGATATGAGAGTTGTGTAGAATAGGCAAGTGTGAATGAGTTGAGAGCTACATCACTGAAGAGAGCTTCTCATTTGATGAGACCAAAGATTTAAGAATATGAATATTACAAGCTCCAAATATATCTTTCCACCCAAGTAGAAATAAATATGATTAGTCAGGCCAAACAAATCAATAATTTGGCCATTTCTGAGGAAACAGAAACCTCCAGTTTAACACCTTTCTGACAAGAGGTGGATGACAATTTCTAATGCAGTGTTTTGAAGTCATGACAGATGGATGCTTTCATCAGTGTCCTAAGATCTTATAAATTTATTTCCTCTGATATAATTATTATGCTTTCCATATAAATTGTTGTCCTAGTTCTATTCATTTCAATCTGCTCAGTCCATATAAATTTTTCCATGTTTTTTCTGAATTGGTCATGTGTTATAATCATATTCTATTATATACTCTGATTTATTTACCTATGTCTTTAAATATATATTCTAGCATTTCCTTAACCTTCTTACCAACCTCATTAGCCTTGAATATTTAGATTTCACTGTCTCTTCTCAACTTAAAAATATATCAAGACATTTGCCCTTCTCCAATTCTATCATACTTTTCCTGTTTGGCACATTGATTTAGGAAAATGCAAATTAACACTACCTATGCTGTATTGAATTTTTATTTATTTTATTAAATATTTCCAATTACATTTAATCTAGTTTGGCTGACCTGGCAACATGTTTAATATCTCTGATGTGAAGAAATAAAGAATAACTTAATTAGGTGGAAAAATATTTGGTGCTCATGGCTAGACCATGCAAATATAATTAAAATGACAATGCTACCAAAATTAACTTACATTTTTAATTCCATGCTAGTCAAATTACAAAGAGAATGCTTTATGAAATTTTATAAAATCATAACAAAATTCATTTGGAAAAATTAAAATCAATAATATCAGGGGAAATGATGAAAAGAAATAGAAAAGAAAGGGGAATAGCATTTCTAGTCCCCAGACTTTATCATAAATTAAAGTCATAAAAACTATCTGATGTGGTTAAAAATAGACACCAATGGAACAGACCAAGGGAAAATCAGAAGCAATGGAACTCAGAAACACAGGGCTGAAAAAAATTCACATTAAAAACAATGTAAGAAAATACTACATTTTTGATTTAAAAAAAAAAGTTTTTAACTGCTTGAGAAAAGCCCACTACCTTAATAGCATATTCCACAGTACATTTTGAACAAATATATTACCTTAATGCTAAATATCACAATATAAAAACATTAGAAAAGAAGCAGATCACATATCTTTCATAGTTATCTGTAGCAGATAAATTCTAAATCAAACAAGAGACAGAGGCAGTTAGAAAAGATAAAATGAATTACTCTAATGATTTGAAACCGAATAGTTTCTGAGCAGACCAAATTAATGTACGTGGGATAAGAGAAGTAGTTGAAGAGGGGAAAAAAATCTTTGTAACTCATTTCTCTAGTAAGGATTTGGTTTCCAAGATATATAAAATATAGATAGATATCTTGATAGATAGATCAAAAGATAATAGCCATTCCTTATTAGATAATTGTCAAATAGTTTTCAAAAGAAAAATAGTAATCATAATCACATAAAAGAATGACCCAAATCACTAATATTAAGAGAAATGTATATCAAAACAATGCTAATGTTTTATTTCACTCTCTACAAATTGGCAAATATGACAACATTTAAGTAGTTAAATATTACTTTAATTTAAGTGGTTTGTGGAATGAAAAACTTAATGGCCATTTTGGTTGGTGGAACATTTTGGAAAATAATTTGAAATTATGCAAATAAAGTCACTAAAATGTCACTTTGGCCCAGATACTTTATAACTGAGGTTATATAGTTCAAAGAAGCCTTTAATTAAAAGAAACTCCTTATATATACTAAAACATTGACAATTATACAAAATACATATATGTGAATATTTGTATTTTTATTTGTATAATTTCCAATGTTGTATATATATACAAATTCCTATTTGTATATTATATATATGTAAATTGGAAATTATAGTAAAGAGTTGGAAACAAACTAGAAGCTTATTGTTTAGGGAATGGTCAAAGAAATCATGGTATGTAAATGGAATAAAATATTATTATGCTATAATAAATGATGTAAGTGATGAATACAGAGAATCAAAGAAAGTTCTACATGAACAAATGCAGAGTGAAATAATCAGAGCCATGAACAATATTTTTAAAAATGACTACAACAGTATAAATGGAAAGAACCCACCAACAATCAAAAGTGAATGTAATAAAATTATAAAAATCAAGCATGACTCAAATGAAGACATATGGGAGGATATTCTTCAACCCATATTTTCTTAGAAATGATTAAGTCCACAGGTTATATCTTTTTTCACCTTTTCAATATATTGATCATTAATAGTGACTTTTTGCCTCTTTAAAAAAGTAAAATTTGTAATATGGTTTGGTTCTCTTGGAAGAGGACAGGGAAGTGATACTTGGGATAATATAAGAAACAGAAGTCACAAACAAAATCATATTTTTAAAAAATAGTCTTAAGAGAGTTGCCTAGAATAATTGTATTAAATTCAAATAGAAACCAATCTCTGTGGACCACATTTTTTTTTTTTACTTAGAGAACCATAGATCAATATTTTTGTGTTGTATTGTATTTTGATTTTTTTGTTAAATATTTACTAATTATATTTTAATCTAGTTTCAGCTCTACTTGGTTTCATGAGCCACATGTGACCTAGGGACCAATGTTTTGCACCTTTGCCTGGAACATTGAAAGATTAAGTGACTTTTGGGTAACCCCCATCAACATGGCTTGGAGGCAAGATTTGAACTGTAGTCCTTCTGACTCTGAAACCAACTGTCTCTCCACTACACATATTCTTAAAATCTAAATTGGTTATTAAGTTCTCTGATTTGGTCTTTCCAGAAGCTTTCCATTTTTCCCCTTTATTGGAATTGTTTCCTGTTGTCTCTTCAGAATCCCATTCTTGAGAATATCCCATCCTTCTCAGTTTACTTCTTCTGTACACACTACATAAAATCTTACTATCCTTCTGAAGCTCTCAAAATCTGCTCTCCTAAAATCTAAAGTCCATATCTGACTATATTTGATTTCTCATTCTTCCTCACAAACCCTAGGAGGAACTGATCACTTTCCTCAATGGTTGCCAACATTTCTACTTCAGCAATGAGTTCCTCCCTGCTGAGGAAATTCTGATTCAAAATAGAATTTCCCCTTAATCTTGAGAATAAATTTTGCCTTACATTGGTCATAAAATGACTTGCAAATCTAGTCTTTAAGAAAACTTCTGGATATTCATAATGCTAGAAAAGTTTGAACAAGTCAACCCCCTATCTCCAGAGAAGGTTGCCTGAGAATTTATCCTGCAAGTCAGATATGGAACAACCCGGGCTTCCCTAAACCCATTCATTGTCCACAAGAGCTCATGATTTATAAGGCAATTATTGGTATAACTCTAACCTGTTCACAACAAAGTCAAATGTTATTTCCTAACAAGCTAGAAGTATAAACTGGCCAGGCAATGGCAGAGGCTAAAAGGAAAGGATATTTTTAGCCAATGTGCCTGGATATATGTGTGTACACACATATTTGTACATGGAAATGTGTTTATACATATGATTACACACACATATAAATAAATACATATACATATATAGAATGAAAGAGAGAGAAAAAAATTTCAACTTTTTCAAGTGAACCAAATGTAAGAACCAAGTGTATTAATGAAATGTAAGTAACTTTCTCTATTACTCTGAGGTGACACAAAATGAACAACTTGATTCATATTAGGACTTTGCCTTCTTTTAATTCTCAGGAGACCCTTTTATGCTCTCTCTGGGATTCTCAGCACTAATGTGGCCAAGAATTAGTAATGGGTGGCATTTGGAGTCCAAGCAGATGAGCATTTCTGGCACATAGGAAGCACTACAGGAGGCAAGGAGAATTTCTCTAAGGGGTGCTTTAGCTGGGAATAGATATTAGTGAACATTTTCCAAGTACTTTCACAGTTTACACAGGTATACCTGGAACATGAGTTCAACATCACCTTTGCCAAGAGTAACTTCCAGCTGAGACATGCTCAGGCCACAGAAGAAGCAACTCCCTCTTGACTGAATGAGTTGTAATGCTATTGCCTCCAAATCACAAAAGCTTAGCAGTGGGAATTTAGTTGAACACATACTCACATACATACATGCTCTAGATATCTTATGAGATTTCTTGTTTGCTAAGTGTTTTTGTTCAATTGTCTGACTTTAAGAAAGCAATTATAGAGGCAAGGATATTATAGATCATATTCACAGTTATGTTCGGAACTTGAGTCTGAGATTCTGCTTAGTATCCCCCCTTTAAAAACATGAATCTTTTGAACTTAGTATAACAAAAACAAGAGAGTAGGACAGAAACACTCCCTCTTTTGCCAGAATGTTACATTTGTATTTAAAGATGGCTGTACTGACAACTATTACTATCAATGGTTCCCTAAGATCTTAAGATTAAAATATTTAGAACTATGAGAAACACAGAGAACTTTAGTTGAACCCCTCATTTTACATATGAGGAAATTGAGGCTCAAAATGATACCTCACTTATCCAAGATCATATAGACAGTAAGATTTAGGATTCAAAGCCAACTTTGTTCTAGCAATCTGCTAATTTAATAATCCAACTAACTAGCTTCTGTGTCACCACTAATCCCTTTCTAGGTGTGGGAAAGAAGGAAAGAATTAGCAGGCTACCTTGATGAGCCACACAGGGAGGTAAAGTGAAGTAAAAATGAATTCTTTCTTCTTTATATTTAACTTAATTAGGATTATTCAGTCTACTAGTTCTTTCTATAATGAATTTTATTTTTAAAATCTCTTGTAACCCAGGAACGACAATTTGCTTTAGTAGGATAAGATCATCAGTTTCTCTATATGCCTACCAAAATTTGGAAAACTCATCACTGAAGCAAATGATGCTCTTAATTGAGAAGTACTGAGGGGTTGGAGGCGGGGGGAATGTCATTTGAGAGAATGACTTTCTTTGCAGCTTGCCAGCCAGTTTTATCATTACATTGTTCTTCAAGAATTCTTTGATGAATGGTACCCAAGTGATACTAGAGAGAGCAATGGTGGCCAGAGCAGCAGAGACAGTAGGCTGCCCTTCTAACTGGTTGATGAACCTAAGAACCATATAGAGCCTGTGAGAGGGAGACCTAGGGTGGTAACTGTGGCCATCTTTCTCTTTTATGATTTCTCTTTTTTTTCATTAGGTTTGACATGTTTGAGATTGAGCTTTGTAACTAACTATTAGCCCAAGGCAGAGAGCTGGGGGAATGAAACTTTACAGAGGGAGTACACTTCCCCTACCACTCACAAAGTGTGAGCAATTGTACTAGGAGCTTATTGTGAAATGAATTTGAGCTCGGATTTATGTCCAGATGCTGCAGTTGATTTGATATAGTAAAATGAAACCAGCACCCACTGCGCCTAGAGACAAACCAAGAGACTTTCAAAAAGAAATATTTCTATTATTTTTATTTTCCTGTGTTATGGTATTTGAAGTGAAGGGTCCCTGACCACTCACTACCCACAAAAGAAAGCATCTTTTGCCATTTCAGATGGGCTGGTATAGTTAGACTCCTAATAAAACCACACAAAGAGAGAGCAACCTGCCAGAACTAAAGGCCTATTTGTTATGAAGCTGTGTTCTCTAAAGTATAGGCCCTGGGTGTTTACAGCATCTTTACTACTTCATAAAGGGTGAAAACCTATTGGCACTAGTTTCTTTCCCAGGTACTCACACAAAGCTAAGCCAACTGGTTTGCCAGCTCATAAAATGTTCCCCAGTAAGCCAGTTCCTCTGACTCTGGAATTAGAACACAAATATGACTCCTGCCTCTAAATTGATGACCTGTGTGACCCTGGGCAAAATGACCAAATTTTCCTGGGCCTTAGTTTCCTCAACTGTAAAATGAGAGAATTGACTGGGAAGAGGTTTATTTCCAGATGAGTCTTTTAGCTTTAGATCTTTGATCCAAAATGAACTGTCATATTTTGAATTTTCTGAAATTAAATATCATCAAATTACAAAATTATTGACTTTTAATTCTAGGAGGACCTTATGGGCCATCTACTCCAATCCCTTCATTTTACAGAGAAGCAAAGGGTCCTCAGACTGCATATAGACTGAAGTGATTTTACAGCTAAGGAAACTAAGACCCACCAAGGGAAATAGCTTTCTCAGCTCATCCATTGAAACTATGGCAGAACTGAGTCTTATAAGATACAGCTCAGGGCTTTTTCTATTTCTGCACCTTGCTTTTGGCTTCAATTAGGTTTTGTTTTTTGTTGTGTTTTTTTCCCTCTCTCCCTTGTAGAGTGATTGTCCTGTGCAGAACTCCAATCTAAAAGCTATTTTCCTGGGATGAGGATCTCCTTTTTCACTTAAGCTAAACAAACCCACTTACTACACAAAATCCCCAATTAAAAAATTATTTCAAACTCCTTGCGTTTTCTACACTTGTTTGAATAGCTGGCACATTTTGATTGTGCTTCTGAGGTAGAGAGATTTTTCTAAGCTTGAAGCTTTTCACCTCTCACTTGGAGAAAGACCAAAGGAGCTGCTAGCAGGACCCTACAATTTGACAGAGGCAAACACTGAAAACCAGAACTCCCAGCAGTGAAGGACTGGGGCCCCCAACTGAAAGAGAATACATTTTTCCTTATTAAAATAAATTAATTAGCATAAAACATGAGAGAAGAGGACAGAAAAAGAAAAAGAATTCTCCTTGTTAAATGCTTGCTTATTCAAGCCCCAGGGGGAACATAGAGTCTATGAAAATTCTGCAGAGAATTACAAAACATGTGTAGTAACAATACCCTGTTTCCAACACTAGAGAAAATGGAAAGCCTACAGAATCTGGTAGAAAATCCCAAACTACACAGCAGTGATTTGAAGGTTTCTCCACTTTAGCTTTTCCTTCTGCCTTATAATGAGTTTTCCTGCTGTTTATGAATGAAAGAATAGATAAATGAATGGCTAGATGGATAGATGGATCAATTAATGAGGGGAAGGAGAAAGAAGACAGAGCACTTTATATATAATACCTACTATGTGCCAGGTTTTATGCTAAATGCCTTATAAATAATATCTTATTTGATCTTTATAACAAAACTGAAAGATAGGTGCTATTATTATCGTCATCTTATAATTGAGGAAATGAGGTAAACAGAAATTAAAGGTCCTCCCCAGGATCACATACATAGTAAGTATATGAGACTGGATTTGAACACAATGTTCAGAGGCAGGAATTAAATTTGGATTCTGATTCCAGAATCAGAGGGACTGACTTTCTGGGAAACATTTTTATAAGCTGGCAAACCACTTAGCTTAGTTTTGTGTGAGCACCTGAGAAAGAAATTAGTGCCAACAGATTTGCACCCTTTATGAAGAAAGGAAGGAGCAAGGAAGGAAGGAAGGAAGGAAGGAAGGAAGGAAGGAAGGAAAGGAGGAAGGAAGGAAAGGAGGAAGGAAAGGAGGGAAGGAAGGAAAGGAGGGAAGGAAGGAAAGGAGGGAAGGAAGGAAAGGAGGGAAGGAAGGAAAGGAGGGAAGGAAAGAAGGAAAGAAAGGAGGGAAGGAAGGAAAGGAGGGAAGGAAGGAAGGAGGGAGGGAAGAAGGGCAGGAAGGAGAAAAAAAACAAAGAAAAAGAAAGAAAAGAGTTCCTGTTCCTAAGGAATTTAAACTTTACTGAAAGACTTCTATTCATCAGAAATTCCAAACAAAACCATCAGAATTCCTGGTCCAGAAGACATGATCATCCAGTCAGAATTTGCTGTTACTTCCATCCATGGCCTCTACCCCTTGCTTACCAATATTTAGTCACAAACCCTGGAAGCTAATATTATTCTCTTTTCCCTTTGGACTCTGGAGTATAGAATTTCCAGTCAATTGCTTCTTTCTTCATCCTATACCTGGCAAATAGACACTTGCCTTGTATTTCTATTAATCCTATAATTCAGAGTAATAGTATTTTGTAGGAAAAGGCTATTTCTTTTATTTATTAACTCCCCTGACCTACTTCAACCTTGCTCTTCCACATTGTATACCATCCTCTGTCTTTTGTTTCTATTATACCCAATGGGACCTGTGCCCTATTGTTAATAAACTCTCTTTTTAATCCAGAGCACTTTTTTAAACTTTATATCATCTGATACTTATAGATATGGGACTTTTTAAAGAAATAACCACAAGCATAGTGTCTTCCCCTTTCCAGTGCAGGTTGTTCCTTATCTCATGCTTTCTACCTTATAGGGCTGAGAAAAGTGTTAACCAAACTCTTTGCTTCTCATTGATACTTATGGGTCTTTCCTTTGCTATATCAGCAAATTTTTTTCCTTAGAAATTCCTTCCATTCATCTATATCACTCTGGTTGTATTTGTTTTGGTATAATTTTACCATGTTCCTTTCTCAATAAGTACAATATAACTTACATACTTCCATTCTATACTACCCTAACTATACCCTCATACTTGCTAGTTTCAGTTTCAAATTGATGTTTTTTCAAAGGCCAAGACATCACTAACAATTTGTTTTACTGCTTTATTCAATGGCTTTTTTAGTCCTCATCTTCCTTAGCTGTCTTATATTGTTTTTGCTTGGTTTTCTTCCTACTTACTTGGTTGTTCATTAAAAAGCTGCATAAATTCTAGGTATTACTTTTCATCCATTTATTTATTTATTTATTTATTTTTAGTTTTATAATAACTTTTTATTGACAGAACTCATGTCAGGGTAATTTTTTTTTTTTACAGCATTATCCCTTGCACTCACTTCTGTTCCGATTTTTCCCCTCCCTCCCTCCACCCCCTCCCCTAGATGGCAAGCAGTCCTATATATGTTAAATATGTTGCAGTATATCCTAGATACAACATATGTTTGCCATCTTATGTTTGTCATCTTAGCCAATCTGACAGGTGTGTAGTGGTATCTCAGAGTTGTCTTAATTTGCATTTCTCTGATCATTAGTGATTTGGAACACTCTCATATGAGTAGTAATAGTTTCAATTTCATCCTCTGAAAATTGTCTGTTCATATCCTTTGACCATTTATCAATTGGAAAATGGCTTGATTTCTTATAAATTTGAGTCAATTCTCTATATATTTTGGAAATGAGGCCTTTATCATTTAACTGTAAAAATGTTTTCCCACTTTGTTGTTTCCCTTCTAATCTTGTTTGCATTAGTTTTGTTTGTACAAAGGGGTTTTAATTTGATATAATCAAAATTTTCTATTTTGTGATCAGTAATGGTCTCTAGTTCATCTTTGGTCACAAATTTCTTTCTCCTCCACAAGTCTGAGAGATAAACTATCCTATGTTCCTCTAATTTATTTATAATCTCGTTCTTTATGCCTAGGTCATGGACCCATTTTGATCTTATCTTGGTATATGGTGTTAAATGTGGGTCCATGCCTAATTTCTGCCATACTAATTTCCAGTTATCCCAGCAGTTTTTATCAAATAATGAATTCTTATCCCAGAAGTTAGGGTCTTTGGGTTTGTCAAACACTAGATTGCTATAGTTGATTATTCTGTCTTGTGAACCTAATCTATTCCACTGATCAACTAATCTATTTCTTAGCCAATACCAAATGGTTTTGTGATCATTCATTCATTTAAATCCATTTAGAAATTCCCTCCAACGATAAGAGCTCACAACTTACTCATGACCTCCCATCATGCAAAACACTTATCCAGGTCCTATAAATTTACCATGGACATCCACCCAAAGTGTTAAATGTTTTCCCATCCCTTCACATTCTCTTTATATTGTAAGGGTATCATTGAACATTCTGATTAGCTATCTGTCTTCCCCCTCTCTTGCTACTATTAGCCTATAATCTCTTACTTTACACTCCCTTATTGATAGCTTTTATTCTCTTTTTTTCCCCAAACTTCTCATTGCTTAAATATTGTAACCTGCTAAAAACCAACCATCCATCTCTCCTTTGTACCCTTGTTATAATATTTATTTTTGAAATCTTCAGAGAATGTTTAATTCCATATGCTATTGTGATAGCACATTATGTTAGTATTAAAAATATGGGCCTTTTTCCATGGAAAACTTCATATTATCAAGGAACTATGCAATTTTTCAAACGCAATCACGGCTTCTGTCCTCTTCTCATTCAAATCTAGGCTCAATTTGTTGTACACATTATACTGTCTGCCTCAGATACAAAAATGATGAACAAGTTCTTTTCTATTCATGTCACAATTTAATCCATTTATTAATTAATTATAATTAGTCATTAATCCAAATATATTTATTTGGCCTTTCCTATGTGAACCAGAACGAAATATTTTGATTGATTCACTTCTAGGAAACACTTAAGCATTTAAGGGCTTGCTGCAATCAGTATACGATCATTCAAAAAGAGGAACATCTTGAGGATTTCACCAAATACAAAGAAATCCCCTTCAACTTCAACTTGAATTCTTTGGTAGATTTCCTCCACCATAAGCAGCAAACACCACATGTGCCCATACAGTCCCCTCATGCCTCACTTGATGTCTATGGATCAAAAGATAATAGAACAAAATTATTTTTGTTATTCTATCTTTCAAGGAATCTTTAATGAGTTTATTGTATAATGGAACACATATATTGCAAAGTAGTAAGTTAATTATGCAACTAGATATGCAAAGTAGATTATAATTTATAAGATGATAATAATGTACTATAATATCAGATGAATAAGGAAGAAATCAATTCCAGCTGAGATACTCAAGTATGATTTCATAGAGAGAATGACATTAAAACTTAAAACATAAAAAGATTTGAAAAGATAAAGACGGACTAAGGCACTGATAGAAACAAAGCATTCCAGTACTAAGAAGCATAATGAGCAAAGAAAGGTACAGAGGCAGGAAAGGATAGATTATATTAAGAGTACACCTTGGCAGAAAAGTAGAGGACACAATGTTGTAAAGAGAGATTAAAAGTTAGATTGTGGAGGGTTATCAATGCCAGGCTACAAAATTTAGTCTTCATCAGTTAGGAAATAGGTGACCCCTAAAGATTTTTTAGTAACAGGGCAATTTGATTATAGAAAAATGTTATTATTATGCAAAATGGATTATAAAAGCCTATCATTGATTCATAAATCAACAAATATTTAATTTAAAAAAAACTATTATGCATGATGAAAGATAAATTATTGAAAAAGCACTTACTATGCATCAAAAAACTGTGATAGGTGCTGAGTAGTTAATGTTTTTGAGTTATTTCAATTGTCTGACTCTTCATCATCACATTTGGGGTTTTGCTGGTGAAGATACTAGACTGATTTGTCATTTCCTTCACACAAATATAAAACTGCTGCTTTCCAAGAGTTTATTCTAATTATTTAGTAATATTCTAATAAGGTAAAACAGATACGTGGAAGAGGACTAGGAAGGGACATTTTGTTACAGGCAAAGTGATTGGAACCATAGGGCAAGAAAATGATCACCAGCTTTTAAGAAAAATAGCATAGCTGATCTGAAAAAAATTAGCAAAAGTCTACATGTTTTTTCAACTAAAAGTAGCATCTTTCCACTAATAAGAATAGAACAAAAATGACTATTAATGAATAAAAACAAGATAAGTGAAGAGATAGTAAGAAAATACATAAATATCCTCTATGAAGTCATGACCCATACAAACTGCATCTCAGGAAATTAAAAGAACTAGCATATATAATTAACAAGCAAACATCAAAAATCTCTGAGGGAAAAATATGGGAAAACAAAGAACTATTATAAGAAAGGAGTCTGCCTATTTTTAATAAAGGGAAAAAAGTTAGATCCTTTAATGTTTAGACCAATGAGGTTGCCATTAATTCCTGGAACATTTTTAGAATTTTTAGAATTCAAGGAATATGTTGGAAGTGCATAGTTTGTGGTGACATAGGTGATTACCATGATCTAAGAAAAATTCAATAGAAATAAGTTATTTTCAGCATAAAATAAATCCTATAAGAATATAAAAGATAGAAATGACTGAGATAAATTAGCATTATCAGTTTTCTATATGTACTACTATATAAATGGATCTGGTTCTCAGTTTCCTCATCTCTAAAATGGGAGATTATAGCAGATTACATTTATAATACTTTACATAGTTTTAAGTTTATTCTGTATAGTCTAATAAGAATTTTAAACAAACTAAACCTAATTAATATATGAAAAGATGTGATTATATGTGTGTGTGTGTGTTATTCCAGCATCCACAGCCCTTCTATCAGAAAATTAATTATATGATAGGTTTCAAAGAAATACACAAACATAAACAAGCAAAAATTCTATAGGCAATGAAATGAAATGCATAACAAATGATTCAATGAACAAAAGCCATAAGTTCCCTTGGAAACAAAAAGAATAATTCAATAATGACTGGATAAAAGAGGATATTATAAAGACAATAATGTTACATCAAAGATAGCAACATAACAGGTTTCATATATCAATATCAGTGGGATACCAACAAAGTAGTACTAAAAGACATTCATATTCCCTGGAAGACTATTTTAGTATAGAAAATTGCCAATTGTGCCTAAACCCAAATAACTAGATAAGAGACTAATCAACAGAAGAGAAGAGAAATAGCACTATAGCAGTCATTCAATAGAAAAAAGGGAAAAATGAGATAAGTTCTGAATACATTTTTAAGAAGACTTTTTAAAAATAACCAAGTTTAATTCTTTTTAAGAAGAGGATAAATCAAAAATTAGAAATGAAGGAGAAATTATAGGAAGGTCAAAACAAACCAGGAAAAAACAGAAAAGATCATCATACTTATTCTATACTAATAAATTTGAGAATCTAGACAAAATAAATATTTGTCAAAGAATTATAAAATTCTAAAATTAATAAAACAAGAAACTGATAGCCTAAAAAGACTAATCTCAGAAGAAGAAATCAACCAGGCTGTCAGAGTGCTTCCTTGCAAAAAAGGCACAAGGGCCCATATGTTCATGAGATAATTTTATTAAACTTTTAAAGGACAATTCTTGCACTATAAAATATATTTCAAAATATAAAGATGGCAGATCATATAACTCCATGTAAGAGTCAAATGTGGTATGGAATCCTAATTTGCACAAAGAAAAAAGCTAAAAAGGAAAAAATACCAAAAGATCAATACCATTAATAACTATTTATACAGAAATATTAAATGATATTCTTATTGTTACAGAAGTAGACTGCAATAGTAAGATGAAAAAAATAATACAACATGACCAGTTACCAAGTAAGATTTAAAACTGGAAGGCAAAGCCGATTTTCTATCTGGAAAATATTCAACATAACAAACCCTATCTATAAAGGGGGAAAAAATACAGGTTAGATCTTATATTATTAGATACAAAGAAAGCTCTCAACCAAAAACAAAATTCATTGTGTTCAAAAAGTATTTAAATTTATGAATAGAATTATATTTTTTGCAAGATAAGAAAGTAGGAGTCCAAGCTACTATATAAAATGGAGAAATACTAGTAGTGCCATGAAAAACATGTTAAGCAAAGATCTCCACTCTTCCCTTTCTTATTTTTTTTGTGTGGAATTTTATTAATACTATCTTATGTTTTATATTCTGAGTCTCTTCTTTTCTTATTTTCTTAATAATAGTCCATTGTATTTGTTTTTTAGAAAAAATTCTGAACTTTAACACTTAAATAAAAGATTTCCTTACACATAGCAGTTATATGTTTTTGCAAACTCCCTCATCCTGCAATGTGTTCACAGCTCAGGTTTTCACTCTTAATTTCCCTAGTTGTTAGTTTTCTCTTTCTCCTCAGATTATCCTGTATTTACTTTCTGGTTGTATATGTTGCATTGCTTAAGAGAAATGAAACTCTTCTAGAGCAGGGCTAGATCATGCTCACTTAGTACCATGCCTTTTACATCCCAAGTATTTAATAAATTATCTATTAATTTTTAAATATAATTTCAGAAATGTTAGCAACAGCAAAAAGACATGAAAAAAAAAGAAATAAAAGGAAGAAACAGTGACATAGAAAAGTTAAAATATGCCATTGGGAAGATGACCTAGAAAATCTAAAGCAGGAAACAAAATTATTAAAAGAGGTAATAAAGATTTTAGAAAAGTAGTTAAATGCATAACAATTGTGTAGCACCACTAGTAACTAAGAAAAACAGATAGAGAAATAACTTTTATAATAATATCAAAATGTGCCAAGTATGTGGGCACTAACTTATTCAGATAGTCACCATACTAATAGACAATTATAAAATCACTTTGACAGAAATCAAAAAAGTACTAGTCATCATTAGTGTAACAAAAGTATTAAATATGACAGCAATGTCCAAACAAACTGACATTTAATGCAACATCAATAAAAATAAGTCAGTTATTTCTTAGAATTAGGTAAAGTCATAATATAAGTCATATAGAAAAAGGAATATCAAGCAGAACTGTGAAATAGAAAACCAATGAAAGAGTACTAGCATTATCAGATCTCAAGATGTACTACATAAAGCAATAATTATAAAAAACTGTCTGGTGCTCAAAAATGAATAATGAAACAGATCAATGAAACAGAATAGAGAAGGTAGAAATGGAACCCAATGAATATAAAAGATTAATGTTTGATAAATCCACACTTAAAAAAACACTAGGGAATGGAATCAATACTTAATAAAAAAAAAAAAGGAAGGGGGGGAAGTGAATCTCATAACATAGTCCATGATACAGTCTAACTGGATTAGTGTTCCAATTTTTTGTATTATTAAAAAACTGGAAGAAAAAAGAAACAATATGCTTAAACAGGAGGGTCTTTTTAATGAATCAAAGACATAAAAGTCATTGGAAATAAAACTGAAGAGTTTGAAGTTTAAAAAAAAAAAGAAACATAGTAAGGGAAATATTTACAGTAAATAGATCAAAGTTTAGCATCCAGGATTTATGGTGAATAAAAAATAGTAATAACAATAATAATGATGATGATAAAAACCATTTACATAGTGCTTACATTGTGCCAAATACTGTGTCAAGTGCTTTATAGTTATTATCTTTTTTGACCCTTATATCAACCCTAGGAAAAGGAACTATTATTATTATTATCATTTTATAGATGAGGAAACTGAGGCTTGCTCCAATTTACACAGCTAGTAAGTGTCTGAGGCTGGTTTTGAACTCAATTCTTACTGACTTCAGGCCCAGTGCCTATCAATTTTGCTACCTAACTGAAACTATTGCCTATCTCTAATATTAAAAACACATGTTTCCTGGAGCAACAATAATTAAAGGATGTAAATAGCTATTTATAAAGAAAAAAACAGAAACTGTTAATAATCATATGAAAACATTTTCAAATTTCTTATTAATTTGAGAAATGTAAATGAATTCAATCTTAATATAATGCAAAATTTACATGTATAACCAAAAAAGAAAGAAAGAAAGAAAGAAAGAAAGAAAGAAAGAAAGAAAGAAAGAAAGAAAGAAAGAAAGAAAGAAAGAAAGAAAGAAAGAAAGAAAGAAAGAAAGAAAAGTCCAGTGATAGCAGAGTTGTAGAAAAGCATGCTCTAATGAATACATAGCTGATGGGAGTTTAAATGGGTACAAAGATTTTGTAAAACAATATGGCAATGGACATTAAGTCCCCAAATTGTCTCTACGTTTAACCAGTTAATTCCATCCAAGTCACTCCATATCCCAAGAAAACAGCAAAAATATAAAGAGGAGGGGGGGAAATACCAACCTGTATCAAAGAAAAAATATTATGGTCCCTCTCTTGTAACAACCACAACAAAAAATAAGAAACAATCCATATATACAAGATTTGAGAATAATTAAATGAGTTGATGCAATTGAATATTATAACACATAAAACTAATAAATACAAGAGCAAACAAGAAGAAAGTGCATGAAGTGGTATTGACTTAAGGAGAATAAAGCAACATTGTAGTCACATAGTGAGTATGGTAATAAAAAAATGAAAAGAGAACAAAAAAGAGAAAAGGTATCAAAAGTGGTACAATTTGGGATAGACCTGGAAAGTTATCCCCTCACAAAAACAAACAAACAAAAAAACATGTTCTTTACTTGCTTATTTCTTATCAACTTGCTTGGTTCTATTTGTTAAAGGCTCAGAGTTTAATTAAAATTATCATTTATATGTTTCTTAATGATGGTTATTAAATTTATATTTTTTAAATGAACAAAATATAATCATGACAACTAACCTCATTAACTTTTGTGACAAATATACTTGATCAAGGGAAGGCAAGCAGCAGGTAGCAGACCTGGATTTCAGCAAACTTTTTGGCAAAGTCTCTCATGTTAGCTTTGTGGGCGAGGTGAATGACATAGGCTGAATGATGATACAATTAAAGGGATTGCAAATTGACTTGTTTTCACTGAACCCTAAAGTAACGATTCGCATCCATCTAAAATGAAACCTTGAATTGATTACTATTAAGAATTCAATGAAGAACATTTCACAGAAGATTTGAACTCAAAGTGTAATCACTATTGGGAAAACTCATCAGGACTCCATTTGCCATAAAACAGTGTGCTTGCAGATCAGGGTGATTGCATTATGGGGAGGAGAAAGCATGATAGCAGTTTCTGGGAGTCCATGACCATAAGCAGAAGGAAACAAATAGGAACATTCACAAGATTATCACAACCAAGATGCTTATGAGTACCTGAAGATAATTAAACTGATAACTACAAGGAGATGTTTGGCAACATACATTAATGGAAACAGTTTTCAAACACAGTCTTCAAGTTATGATAGGTGGGTGATACACTGGATAGAATGCCGGTCCCGGAGTAAAGAAGACCTGAATCCAAACCCAGCCTCAGATATTCTATTACCCAGGGCATGGGTATTAATACTGGGCAAGTCACTTAATCAGTTTGCCTCAGTTTCCTCATCTGTAAAATGGGCATAATAATAGCACTTCCCTCCCAGGAGTGTGTTAGAATCAAATGAGATAATATTCGTAAAGTGTTGAGCACAGTAGGGACTGTATAAATGTTGGCTGGTATAATTATTCAGTTGTCTATTCATATCCTATTCCCATAAAAGAAACATGAGCTGAGAGAACCACTCTGGGAAAAGGTGCATGAGATAATGTATACTCAGGAAAGAATATGAGATTGTTTTTCTGTTATCTTAAAATATCTTTTACTTCTAATAAAATGTTTCACCAATTCAATGCATTCTTTTGCCCACATCCTGTTAGCAGAGTTAGTAACTGAATAACCAGCTACTAGTTTCAAACTGGGTGAGAGAAAATGAGCTATAATATCACAAACTTTACCTCTAATCTTAGTGAATTCAGAGTGAGAAATGGGCTATAACAATTTAGAAATAAATATAGTGCCTAATATGAATGCATTTATGATCACTGAAAGTCAGTGTAGGTAGAGTGGAAAGAAATCTGAACTTGGAAAATCTGTGTTCGAATCCTACTATTGTTGTTTATTATTTGTGATGGTGTTTTAAGATACTTAACTTTTCTCTGTTTTAGTTTCATCATCTATAAAAGGTGTATAATGCTTTCTCAATATATTATTGTGGGGAAAATAATTTGTAAGCCCTATAAACTGGGACAGCTATGTGGCACAGTTAATAGAATGTTGTGTCTGCAAATAGATTTATCTTCCTGGGTTCATATATGACCTCAGACACTTATTAGCTCTGTGAATCTGGGCAAGTCCTTTATACTGTTTGCCTCAGTTTCTTCATTTATGAAATTAGCTGGATAAAGAAGCTGCAAACCACTCCTATTTCTCTGCCAAGAAAATCCCAAATGGAGTCACAGACACAGCTGAAAACAACCACAAATCCCTATGACTCATTCTCATTTATTCTGTCTCTGTCTCTCTCTCTCTGTCTCTCTCTCTCTGTCTCTCTCTCTCTCTCTCTCTCTCTCTCTCTCTCCTCTCTCTCTCTCTCTCTCTCTCTTTCTCTCCCCCTTTCCCTCTTCCTATCTGTGTCTCTGTCTGTATGTATCTGTCCCTGTCTTTGTTTCTATGTCTCTCTCTGTGTATATAGATACACACATATATATGTGTGTGTATATGTGCATATATATGTATGTATTGGAATGTTCTGCCACAAGTCAGACAGAAACAGTCCCTGTGAACATTTGGGATGGCTTCTCTAACTTTGTACAACTTAAATTTCTCCTGAGCTACTTCAATTCTTCTTTGCTCATAGAATTCTCTGATGAGAGTACACCGTGCAGGGCCATCCTATGCCATTGTTTCCCATGTCAAACAATTGACTCTAAAGTTCGTAAGAGAGACCTTGACAGTGTCCTTGTGTTGCTTTTTCTGACCACCCTGTGAGCTCTTGGCAAATATACATTTGGCATTCAAACAATGTAGCCAGCCCAATGGAGTTGTGCTCTCTGCAGTAGAGTTGGAATGATCAATCATGCAGCAATACTCCCTCCACTTTAGTTTTGGCTTCTAGCCTTTTCAAGTTGAAGAATTTACCCTCAGTATACTAGCTGATTTTGATTGCATGTTTGTCCTCATTGAAGGTGCTTGACAACACAGCTGAAAACTTCATGCTAAAAAGCATGAGAGCAAGCACACAGTCTTGTGTAAACATATTATATATATATATACGCATATACACATATACATTTATGAATATGTGTATACACATATACATTTATGAATATGTGTATACACATATACATTTATGAATATGTGTATACACATATACATATACATTTATATATGTATACATATGTGTGTTTGATATTATTAAACTCCTCCTATATTCTGCCCTAAGAATACCACATCAGAAGAGTCATATTTAGATCTTGGTGCTACCTTTAGCAGAGAAATTAATAAACAGAAGTGTGGCCTCTGAAGGAATACCAATTTGATGAGGAGATGGGGAAACCATACCATGTGAAGATTAGAGGTAAGAACTGGGCATGTTTAAATTGAAGAAGAGAAGACATAATAGTCATAGTAACTACACTGAAATATTTGAAATGTTGTCAAATGGAAGAGGCATTAGACGTCTTTGGTTTTGTCCCACAGGATAGTACTAGGACCAATGAATGGGCTTAATATAGGAAGGAAAATTCTTAACAATTAGAGCTATCCAAAAAAAATTATAACGGATTACCTTGGAAGGTAATGAGTTTCCTGTAGTCAGAAGCCTTTACTTGAAAGATGAGAACCCACTTTATGTTGGGTATTCCTACAGAAGTTCCTTTTTGCTCTAAAATACTATCAGCAAATTGCTGAGAAGGGATTAGAACACAGAGAAACTGATGCCATTTGGTGAATTATAGCAATAACCTGGCCAGAGATAATTCGGGGAGATCTCAAACTAGCCAGGAAAAATGGGGAAATGCCTTGATGTTAAGGTCAAATATTTTGATGGGCCCAGTATGAGGGAACTCTTTTGAATGATTAAAGTACATCAGTAATCAAATTGTTAGAACTATGGTCACTTTTTGGTTTTCTCACTAATTCTCCATGAATGAGTATTTTCACTATAGTCAAGATTGGGAGAGGGGAAAATAAATAAATAAAGGGCCTAGTCTGGCAGGAATTACTATGGTCATATGGTTTTGATGATTTATCTTAATTACTCTTGATTTTCACTCATCACTTTGGGGAGCCAAGCTACATTTAACAGAAATTGGAAATTTGAGAGAGAGACATGGAAAGAGACAGAGACAGAGAGAGAAAGAGACAAAACAAGGGGAGATCGAAATAGGGAGAGTGAAGGAGGGGAAGAAGAAAGGAGGGGAAGAGAGAGAGGAAGAAAGAGGGAGAGAAAAAATAAAGGGGAGAGAGGGAGAGAAACAGACCAACAGACAGAGAGGAAGAGGAGGAGAAAAGATGGGATGGAGGGAGGAAGGGAGGGAGAGGGAGAGATTAATCTTTTCCAACCACACCAAAGTAAACAAATAAAGTTATAGACTGAAAAGGAAAAATCTTCACTGAGAGCTTCATTAGCTTTCTCTGACACAGATAAGAAATCTAATTCAGTAACTAACATTTGGTCATTGTTTAAAACAAACCAAGGGAGAATTCTAGCACAACACATGAATCTAATTTGAACCTGCAACTTTGATTGGAAAAGATATCCATGCTTAAGAAAATGGAACTGGATCTGGACAAATAAGAGGTGAGGAGAGAGGAGTGGCTTTCCACTTACCTTCTGTGACATCAAAGAAGCCTTTAAAAACTAATAAAATATTCTAAAGTTCTCCCCGCCCCTATGAAAAAGTATAATTATGTTCCTTCAGCATCTGATTATTGATTCTTATAAAAATAATTTATGAGCTCCTAAAATCACGATTATTCAGCCCTCTGGGTGCCACAAAGTCGAGTTTCCAGAAGTAGAAACTACCATCAGTGGCTTTGCCCACTGTCACAGGTCCAAATTTATACCCAGTCTTTTTGTTGAGGGAATTCAATGTGTATGGCGAGGAGGGGATGGCAGCAGCTTTCATTTTCTTCTCAGACTTCATGTTTCTATTTACACACACACACACAGATGCAAACACACACACACTACTCTCTCTCAGCATTAACCTCTTAGTGCCCAACTTGCACACTGCACAGTGGTCTGTGCCTGCATTTTATAGTCTGTCAGATATTCATCTCCGGCTCGCACTTTTGCAGGCTGGATACTCAGCAGAGTAGATTTGATGTCAGAAAATCAGCAGCTACTCGTATATCACACTGGTCATTAGTGGAGGATCATTCTGGACCTTTGCCCACAGCACCTTGCTATGGCAGGAGAAGGGCTATAAAACCCTAGGCCCTGTCAGCCGTTGTCATTTAGGTGAGAATTTATCAGGTCTCCGAGTGCCCTCTGACTGGATTATTATGAATAATGAATGAAGCTTTATGCTACACTGAGGCATTAATAAGACTGGGAACGACTGGGAGAAATTCAGTGCAACATGATAGCAGTGACTTTCTGGGTTAGCACATTCACAGCTGGTGGGCTCGCCAGCCCGGCTTCTGCTGAATCTGTGACTGGAGAGAAGTCCTCATTTAATTATTAAGCACGGCTTTACAGTTTTCAGCTTAGCCTGTGGGTGGTATTGCAGAACTGGAAACTCTGGGGTGTATAACTAAATAAAAAGGGGTAAGAACAAGGCAAAGAAATGAAGTTTTTCACATTAAGCTTGTAGCATCATTGAATTTAGAGTTGAGAGAGATTTGAGAAATCCCATCATCCAATCTCTTCAGTTTACAGATGACAAATCGGAGTTTAGAATCCTCTTTCTTAATTCAGTCCAGATGGACGGTGTTGTTCTCTATTTGAACACGACTTTAAAAGGAGAGCTTAGGGTTGCCACACAAGAGATTTCAAATAGCCAGATATCTTAATGAAGATATTTATTGCATTGCACAAACTAGTCCTTCAACTTTGTGAATGTGTTTGTATTATGAATTCCCACGTCTGAGCCTCTGTGATATGCAAGCTGAGATGGAAAAAGAGGACAACCAAGGAGGAAACAGCAGTGCTGACCTGACTGGGGAGGTAATCTGTTTTAAGAACATTCAAACTGAGAACATTTTCTAAAAATTGTTGGTGCAAGTCAGATCAACCCCTCCAGCAGATCCAGTCATCAAGATGACACATTCTCCAGGCCGTCATCTTGGCAACCACATCAGGATATTCTGGTTACTTCCTTCCAGTTTTGCAACTGCTTTAGCCATAAATCATAGCTGTATGACTACCTTTCTTGGGAAAAGATTTCAGGTGTACAGCATAAGGCAAGATCATGAATTTCTCTTACATTCCAATGTGTCCTCCTTTCAGTGGTTATAGGTTAAAGTATTCTTGTAATATTCAAAGTTGGGAATTTTCTTTCTTGTTTGCTCCCCCAGAAAATCCTACCAAGTCCTGTCACTTTCAAAAAGCTCCATAGGAGAGACTCACATTCCTGTACCAAGTCAAACCTGTATGTTTTGCTTTATGAAGCAGTTTAGTTCAGTTAAGAGGCTCTGACTTTTTCCCATGGACATGGCTTAAACTTTCTGGGACTCAATTTGTTTGTTTTCTTTTAAATGAGAAGACTGTATTAAATGATCTCTAGAAATGTCTTTTATCCAAATAATCTAAGGTACATCAAAATATAGAGTCTATGAAATGTTGTTAATATATTTAATAATTATTTAAGTATAATTGGTTAAGGGCTATCAAACTGTGCATATCTTTTGATTCAGCCAGTGTCTCTACAGGGTCTGTATCACAAAGAGTTCATAAAGAAAGGAAAAAGACCCACGTGTGCAAAAATGTTTGTAGTAGCCCTTTTTGTAGAGGGAAGAAACTAGAAACTGAGTGGATACCCAGCAGTTGGAGAATGGCTGAATAAGTTATGATATTTGAATGTTATGGAATATTATTGTTCTGTAAGAAACAACTAGCAGGATGATTTCAGAGAGGCCTGGACAGATGTACACTAACTGTTGCTAAATGAAGTGAGTAGAACCAAGAGAACATTACACACAATTACAAATAACAAAATAACAAAATTATGCAATGATCAGTTTTGATGGATGGTGGCTCTTCTCACCAATGAGGTGATTCAGGCCAATTCCAATAGTCTTGGAATAGAGAGAGCCATTGCATTCAGAAAGAGGATTCTTAGGAGTGAATGAAATCCCAAGATAGTATTTTTACCTTTGTTGTTGTTGTTTGCTTGCTTGCTTTTCTTTCTCATTTTTTCCCTTTTGATCAGATTTTTCTCATGCAGCATGTCAAATGTGGAAATAGTTTAGAAGATTTTCATCTGTTTAAACTATATTGGATTACTTGCTGTCTACAGGAAGGAAGAGGATGGGAAAGAGGGAGAAAAATGTGGAGCACAAAGTTTTGCAAGTGTGAATGTTGAGAGGCAACTTGATGAAAAAGTGGATAGAGCAGTGGCCCTGAAGTCAGGAAGACCTGAGTTCAAATCTGACTTCAGACACTTAATATTTCCTAGTCTGAGACCATGGGCAAATCATTTAACCCCAATTGCCTCAGCGAAAGAAAGAAAGAAAGAAAGAAAAGAAAGAAAGAAAGAAAGAAAGAAAGAAAGAAAGAAAGAAAGAAAGAAAGAAAGAAAGAAAGAAAGAAAGGAAGGAAGGAAGGAAGGAAGGAAGGAAGGAAGGAAGGAAGGAAGGAAGGAAGGAAGAAAGAAAGAGAAATAAAGAAAGAAAAAAAAGAGTAAATGTTGAAAACTATCATTGTATGTATTTTGAAAAATAAAAAGCTATTAGTATAAAAAAAGAAAAAAATGTTTCTTTTGTAATCTTGTAAATTTTATTGTATGCATTTAAAAAACCATTATTTTAAGAAGGGATTTATGAGCTTCACCACACTGTCAAAGGAAGCTGGTCCTACAACACACACACAAGTTAAGAAGCCCCTACATAGGATTCCTGATTATGTAACAACAACAATATTTACACACTTTCTCCATTCCCATCAAAATGAGAATTATTCTGATTGTTCCTAATATGTGACATATGTTTACTGTCTCTAAGTTTTCAGCAGATGAATCATCATGTCTGGAAAATACTCTGTCCTAATCTTAGCCTTTTAGAGTCTCTTCAAAGCACAAATCAGGTACCACCCCCACACGAGACTTCTTTCTGATTTTTTTCTTCTTTAGTTTTCCCTCCCTCCTAAAATTACTTTGTATATATATATTGACTTGTTTATGTATATTGTTTGCTTCCAGTAGAATATAACATATAGTATTTTACTTTTGTCTTTGTATCACTATGCCGGGCCCATTTGTTATTGTTTAGTCATGCTCAATTCCTTGTGACCCCATTTGGGGTTTTCTGGGCTAAGATAATGAAGTGGTTTGCCATCTTCTTTTTCAGTTCATTTTGCATATGAGGAACTAAGGCAAACAGAGTTAAGGGACTTGCCAAGAGTCACACAACTAGGGTCTGAGACCACATCTGAACTCAGGAAGGTGAGTCTTCCTGATTCTAGTCTGGCAGTCTACCTACTACAACACCTAATTTCCCCTGTCTTGCCCATAGTAGGTGCTTAATGAATACTTATTGAATTAAATTAAATTATGTGACATGTTAGGTGTATTATTATGTGCACTGTCTCATTTAGTCAGTTTTTTTCATAAACAACTATACTAAGAGAATAAAGCTGAGGAAACACAGTCATTCCCTGGACAATAGGAGAACCCTCAGCAAGAAAGTGGTATGATGAGCAGCAAAGAGAAGCTGTAGAGGAAATTCTCATGCACACTGTATAGTGAAGAATAATGATCTATACACAAGAACTAGCATAAAATGAAAAAATAAGGTTTTGGTGGAAGCAGTACCCTAACCTCTCCTCTATGCAAATTAGGCTATTTTTTCTTAAAATGCATTGAAACATCCTTAAGACTTGGTTGGCTCAGGGGACTAAAGGTTCTACTCATTTAATGGTCACCTGAGTACAAAACAGCCACAGGTGCTCTCTGATGCTTGACTAGTGGAAAAGGCTTTCAGGTAAGAAATCTACATCCAACCAAATCAACTTGAGTTGTCATTAGTGCCAGTTCTTGTTGAATATCCTTCTATGAGAGCTAAGTAAATCTCCTTTTGATGACTGCTGAATGACTTTCAAGAGTTTCATTGCATCCCAGTATCAAACATAAACTACCAAGGGACAGCCCTAAATCAGGTCCCACTCCAAACAATGGCTAATGTTTCATAAAAAGACAGACAGGAAAACAAAAGTGGATAGTTTTACACTGTTTCAAGTATTCAAATGCTTCTGTAATCTCATCAAAATGGATATGCTCTCCAATGATGTATATTAAAACTCCTCCATGCTTTTCCTGTGCAACTTTTGTCCATTGTGCTCCCACAAATTCATCACATAGGATCTCCCTAACATATTATTGGTTTTCTTTTTATTATCCTGACATGGCCAGGAGGCTAATGGAACATTTAAACTGCCCATTGGCTATCTCTCTTGCCAAGTGACAAGCCCACTGTTATTTTTTAGACTATATATCTTTTTAATGACATCTTTCATACTACTTCCCTTTTGCAATTCTTTATTTATAGTATTTTATAGCATTCTCACATCCCCATTCAACTCTCCCCTTTCTTCAAGATAATCCTCAACTTCAATTCTATAAAGCTTATAATATTCTATGACTCACAGTTTTTAAAACATCACAAAAAAGAATACTGACATTAACAAGATGTGCCCTTTTTTCATAAAGGACTTTGGGAGATTTAAAATTATTTTGCAATTTTCCAAAAGCAATTCAGTTCTCCCCCTTCTGTTTCATTTAAAGTCCAACTCATTTGCAGAACTATTGAAAAAAAAGAGAAAGAAATGTTTAGATAGATGAGATCCACAGGTTGACTATCTTTTTGCTAGTCTGTATAATAGTTTTTTTTCATCTATTTAGTTTTTCCCAATGTGCAAAGTTGTACTAAACTCTCTCAAGTCATCTTCAATGCATTTAGTCTCTTTTAAAAGACTCTGCAATTGTTGTACAATTTGTGTCATCCACAAAATGTCATTAACAAGCAGAGGTATCTGGAGGATTTCACCATCCTTCTGGATTTCTTTTATGAATTTTATTAAGGTGCCCATATTCTAATTGGGGAAAACACAGCTACAGGATGACTAAGCTGCAGGGAAGACAAAAAGGCTCAGAGGGCATAAGAATTTGACACCAGGGAAAATAGAAAACATCGGGCAGGACTCCTTAGATGATTGTAATATTCATGTCAAATCTGCCTATATCTCTCCAGGCACGCTAAAGAAATGTCCTGGGCTGGCAAAGAGGGGGAGAAAGGACAATCCACTTGATGCTATATTTGGTCTTACAATATTTAAGTGCCATGAAGAAAAACTGTTAGCACCCTGCCCTCTGTTCCAGGTAGAAGAAAACTATTGAATGATGTTGCTGTTGTTCATTCATTTTCAATTGTGTCTTTGTGATCCCATTTGGGAATTTGGCTAAGATACTGAAGTGGTTTGCCATTTCCTTTTCCAGCTTATTTTACAGATGAAGAACTGAAGCAAACAGGGTTAAATGAATTGCTTAGGATGACACAGCTAGTAAGTATCTGAAGCTAAATTTCAACTGAGGGTCAGGAAGACCTGAGGTTTTCCAGCATTCTATCCAGTGCACCACTAGTTACCCAACTGATGAGCTAAATATAAAACATCCAATGTGTCTAGCATAATCTAATCATATCTAATCATATCTTGTTCTATATCAAAGCTTCTTACACTGTGAGTCACAAACCCATATATGGTCATGTAACTGAATGTGGAGTCACAAAAATTTTGGCAACAATAAAAGGTTTCTGAATGCAATGACCAAAAATTAATTGAAAATCAAACATAATGAACTGGAGATGTTTCTGGTAGCACTTGCCTGTTCTGCATCATGCAATCTCACTGTAGACTTGTTGCTTAATGCACTTTTTGTTTCTTAACGCACTTTTCATTGTGCATGCATGAACCCTGCTGGAAGTACTTGGCTCAGATTTGAGTTGAGGTCATATAAAAATGTCTTCGGTTGAGAATGGAAAAAAAAAAGTTTAAGAATCCCTGTTCTATATCCCCTCTGTGTCTTTGCTTAGTCTAGTCTCCCTACTAAGATTTTTTCTCCTCTTTTCTGAAGGGAAGCAACATGATCTAATCTTTAGTGGGAAAAGTCCTAACATGAAGCTAAATTCCAACTTCCATAAAATGTGCATAATACCTAAGATACTTGCCTCCCATGGGTAACATAAGGCTCAAACAAAACATACTCATCAAAGTTGCACTTGGGTTAGGAATCAGAAATATAAGAGGAAAGTTGTGAGTCCTAAAGCATGCAACTTTGGGAATGTGTGTATGTGTGTGTGTGTATGTGTGTGCTCCCAGGTACAAGTTATATAAAACCATGCTATTTGCTGGAAAAAAGAACTCCCATATCTGGACCAATAAGAGTTTGTTATTTAGCATATTGACTTTCATTTCACTTACTAAGTCATAATCTGTTGGGTAGCCAACAAGGAATATCATCACAAAATGCCAGGGTTAATTGGGAATATGGCAGAATATGCTAGACCCCTCCCAGAGAGGGCTACAAATTTTAAAAGACAGATTTGTTAATTTCTCACAAAGACAAAATTTGATTCAGACTAAGTTAACAGAGATACTGTTTAGGCTATTAAATAAAATGGCAGTATTACCGAGAATCTTTGATATTACACGTAGGTCCAGATTAGTACAATAATGAATTCTGTGAAATAGTTTTGTTATTTAAATCCTATTATTTAGGATTTCCAATGCCTATTTCTGTTTTTTTTTTAAATAACTTTTTATTGACAGAACCCATGCCAGGGTAATTTTTTACAGCATTATCCCTTGCACTCACTTCTGTTCTGATTTTTCCCCTCCCTCCCTCCCTCCACTCCCTCCCCCAGATGGCAAGCAGTCCTTTACATGTTAAATAGATTACAGTATATCCTAGATACAATATATGTGTGCAGAACCAAACAGTTCTTTTGTTGCGCAGGGAGATTTGGATTCAGAAGGTATAAATAACCTGGGAAGAAAAACAAAAATGCAAGCAGTTTATATTCATTTCCCAGTGTTCTTTCTCTGGGTGTAGCTGCTTCTGTCCATCTTTGATCAATTAAAGCTGTCTTTATCAAAGAGATCCACTTCCATCAGAATACATCCTCAAACAGTATCGTTGTTGAGGTATATAATGATCTCCTGGTTCTGCTCATTTCACTTAGCATCAGTTCATGTAAGTCTCACCAGTCCTCTCTGTATTCATCCTGCTGGTCATTTCTTACAGAACAATAATATTCCATAACGTTCATATCCCACAATTTACTCAACCATTCTCCAATTGATGGGCAAACATTCATTTTCCAGCTTCTAGCCACAACAAACAGGCTGCCACAAACATTTTGGCACATACAGGTCCCTTTCCCTTCTTTAGTATCTCTTTGGGGTATAAGCCCAGTAGAAACACTGCTGGATCAAAGGGTATGCACAGTATGATAACTTTTTGAGCATAGTTCCAAATTGCTCTCCAGAATGGCTGGTCCAATGCCTATTTCCAATGGCTTGGAACAGATGGCTACATTTTATGTGATCATAACATATATTACATAATTATTCCTTTGATTATTGTGAATCCAATACTTGTGACCATTTCACGGAATTCTAAATTATTCATTTGAAGAGGGAACTAGATATTTATTATAAAGAAAAATAATCCATAGTGGGGAGGAAGTATGGTCTAGTGGAAAGAATATTGGAACTGAAATCAGTAAGAGTGGGGAAAATCTCTTATTTTTAATTTATGGCATAAAATAAGTATTTCTATAACATAGTAAAATTATTTTTTAAATGATTGTACATGAAATTGCAAATCTACAAAACACAACTTGCTATTCTTTCAAATATACAGTGAAAATATTGCATAAATGTTTTTTTCTTTTTTTTCTTTTTCCCATACCCACCCCAGAGATGACTACCATTAAAAACATAAAGGTACATAATACACATGTATACACATACACATACACACACACACACACTTATCTCAAGGTTATTTTAATCTATATTTCTCTAATCAATAATTATTTAGAATATGTTTGTGTGACTATAATTTGATTTCATTTCTTCAAGAGAAAACTGCCTGTTCATATCTTTTGACCATTTATGAAATGGGTAATAACTTGTATTCTTATAGATTTGACAAAGTTCTAATTAATATTTTTGAATTTCACTTCATCTTATTCTGAATTTCACTCACTATTTTCTTTTTCAGTCTCTTTTTTTTATCCTATTCCTGTTATCTTATCTATTCCCCTTATTCTCTTATTACTTATTTTACCTGTCCTTTTAAAATCCCTTCCCTTGTCTTTTCTTCCCATCCTCTCATCTGATTTTACACATGGTAAGTCTTTCTTTCAAAGCCATGTGGCCCACATCCTTTAATTTCTTTAAGCTTTAAGTTTATCATTGCCAAAATGAAAAAAAGCACCTAACTCAATAGGATTGTTGTGTGATTTTAAGATGATATTTTTAGTAAAGTGGTATGCAATATTTAAAGTAATATAAACTATTCTTGATTTTGAAAAGGATTATATAGTGATGAATGATTCAGCTAAGCCACATATTTCTCAAAAATAGTTTTATAAATGTGAATAATAATAATAATGTCTATAGCTAGCATTTATATAGCATTTTAAGGTTTACAAAATACCTTACAAATAGTACCTCATTTGATCACAACAATGCTGTGAAGTAGGTGCTGTTATTATCTCCATTTTATAATACAGAGTAATTGGATTGCCAAGGAATCACACAGTTAGCAATAACTGAAGCAGTATTCAAATTCAACTCTTCCTGACTCCAAATCCTTTAGTCTATCCTTTGGACCAACTTGCTGTCCCAGTGAATATCAAAACACTAAAAAAGGTACCAACAGGATTTTGAGACTCCACCAAAATAGTTATATATTTTTGTTCTTCCTTGTCTATACTTTCAATCAAACACTTATTAGGTACTTGCTATATACCTAAAATAAAGACTCATGATAAAGTGTGTGCATTCCATCTGTTGAATGGCTTAGGTAAATTAGATGAGCTCACCATGAGGTTGGTCATCAAGTCAAGATGGGGTGTTTGTGATCTGCTTCTTTTGAGGGGATACCCACCCTGAAAACATCACAGATTATGTGCCTGTGTATACATTATCCCTTTGCTTTTAGACTATTAACTCCAAGAGGATCATGTCTTTTTCATACATATACATACTGCTACCACAGCTCATTATGTCTTTGAGCAAAGAAAAGGCCTTCAATTAATCTCTTCATAAGTTCTAAAAGGCATTTTCTCTGGGTATCTCCTATGCCTGCTCCATTCAGCCTTTCTGCCTTCCTTTAAATCTCAACTAAAATCCTATCTTCTACAGGAAATCTTCCCCAATCCCCCTTAATTTTAGTAACTTCCCTCTATTAATAGTTTTCTTTGTAATAGCTTTCTTTGTATGTATCTGTTTATATGTGGTCTCTCCCTCTCCCTCCATTAGATTATAAGCTCCTTGTGGTCAAAAAGTGTCTCATATCTTTTGATATCTCCGACACTTAGCTGAATATTTGGCACACAGTCAGCACTCAATAAGTGTTTATTGACAGTTTATTGAAATTCTTCTCATCTGAATCCAAATACTCAAAACCAAGAAGTCTTGGGATAATCATCACAAGTGGGTTAAAAAAATCATGTGTAGAGAATGAAAGGAGAGAGAGAAGGAACTGAGGAAGAAAGAAAAAGAAAGATGCAGGGGGTGACAAGGCAAAATTCCAGGTATAAAACGAGAGGAGGATGACCCAAGAAACATATGCTAAGGTTTTTCTCTTCTTTTTAAAAGGAAAGAACTTTAATTGATGAGAATGAAGAGAAATGCTAGAACAAGAAGTAAAAGAAACAAAGGTTTTACTGGGACAATGATAAAGAAAACAAAGCATGAAAGGAATGAAGAGCTAAAGGGTAGAAAATACATAAAAGGAAAGAGATTGAAAGGAAATGAAAAGTGAGGAGAAAAATGAAAATAGAGAAATGTAAATACCATAATAATAATTGATACTGTCTTTTCCCCTAGGAGCTCAAACAAAGGAAGAAGAAAAGATGTCCATATTTATGACTTATTCATGATCCTAGTTTTGGTAGCACTCTGGCAAAATTCCAACAGCTTAGCAGTTTTCAAGAAAGGGGACGTTGGGGTGTTACTGTTCTGAGAATTTAGGTCTTGTAATCTCTTTTAATGTTTCTACTGCATGTAAAGGTCACTCATGATTCAGATGTTCAAAAAACTGAAATGAGTTTGAAGGCCTGGAAGGACACAAAAGTACTATGATGATAATCATACTTCTGAGGTAAAGGAAACCGCCTCCAAAAAGGTGTCATTCTGTCATGTTTCAAGGTTCCAGCAGGACTGCCTTAATGGTCACAGGCCTGGAACTCTCCCTCTGTGACCACTACAACTGAGGAAAGAGTCATACTGGAAGTTTCAGTCAACACTCATTCTTTCTTAACAATAATTTCAAAAACAATCCTCTTAAACTACATACCTGGTAATGGAAAGGAGAGATAAAAGGCAGACAAACTCTACACTTTACAGCAACCACTAGATTCTAGCTACATTAGACAGGAGAGTTCATTTCCTGTAGGTTATTTTGACACCATACCAGAAAAGTCCTTTACTGTCAAATGCTATCTTTTGGTATGCCCCTTTTCTCCCTCTAATTATTTCTCATTCTTTTTAACCCAGAAAGTCATCTTTACTTATTAAGCCACCATCTCAGTCTGTTTCTGCCTAGTTTTATTTCTATGATTCTATTTTCATGTGTCCCTCTCAATCAATCCAATCAATCGATCACATGTGCAAAGTAAATAAAATTATTTGGAATGCAGAAGGATCAAAGAAGTATCTAATTCCATGTGGCAAATGTCGGTATGGTTCTGTTCTATACCTCTTTCCATCTTCATCTCTTTTCTTCTCCATATGAGTTTTTATATATGTCTGTTTCTATATATGTGTATTTTTGCATATTTCTGTATGTATGAAACACTGTTTATATCCAGCCCACAGGTGCATCCCATGACCATAAAAGACAATTCAGGCTTAGTTTATTAGTAGTATCAGTATTAGAATTATTAGGCAAAGTTTATTTCAAAGATTCACAATACCAGAAAATTACATATCAGACTGCTGGCCATATCAGTCTCAAAATCATCCTAGAATCACAGATGCTCTGAAATGAAGCAAGCTGAAATATATACAAGCTGGGAAGAGATTAGTTTTATCTCAGATGATGACCCATAGTTGAATAATGTACTCCCTCTTATATATGAGGATTTATTAGGTATGGGAGACTGGCACAGGACCGCCTAGCATACCATGCCCTCATCAGAAAAGGTGCTGTGTTCTATGAGCAAAGAAAATTGAAATAGCTCAAAAGAAATCCAAGATGCACAAATTTAGAGAATTCCCCTCAAATGTTCACATGGACCATTGTGCCCAGTCTGTGGTAGAGCATTCCAATCTTGCATTGGTCTGGTCAGACACATTAACTTGACTCTAACATAGTAATATCATTTTGCTCCTCTGAGAATGAAGCACAATGACTATTACCACCCTAGCAAGGAGAGATGGAAAGAACAATATGGAAAATCCCCTCATGGCTTCAATTGGAAATTTCAACACTCTTATGTGATCAGAAGTGTCCTGGGTTGGCATCGTGTATGTATATTTGTGAGAAGGAGGAGCTCAGAACAAATGGTAAATCTTTGCTATCCTAGTGATTATTGAATAAGGAAAGAGAAAGATAAATAGACACTGATTTCACCTACTGGACTGACTTCCCCTACATGTTTATTTTTCCAAAGCCTGTTTCTTTCCTTTATATTATTTCTCCCTAAAGAGAGTTTGGAACTATACCTGTCTTCTCTCAAAGCAGCAACAGGAAGATGTCTCTTCTCCCTAGCTCTCACTCTAATTCTGTGAAATTGAGTCTTGATCTTCTCCATAATGAGGAGAGTCTTATGCAAATAAATGATCCAGGCTTGAAACCCCAGCTTACATAGTTTCTTAGTTTCTTTGGATTTTGAGCTGAAATAGACCTCAAAGACTATCTAGCTAACTCCCTCGTTTTCCTGATGTTGCTTTCCATATAGAAAAGAATTTCTAACCCCTTCTTTAGAAAGTCTTTGCTTTGATGTGGTACTTGATGTTCATAATAAAGATTTATCTACTTTTTAACTCATGTAACTCATTCACAAAAGGTGTATCATGCAATGTACTCAGACACAATTTATTTACAACAAAAAAGATTGTCTCTCAGATAAGTGTGTAATTACCTTTTCTCCCTTCCCCCTAGTAAAACATGTATGCTGTATTATTTATCAGAAATTCTGGACTGACTCCAACACTTTCTATGTAATTACTTAATTAGGTGGTTTCTTTAAATAAGGATCATGTATGCAAACAGAAATTTTCTGTTCTACCATGCAATTAGGTACTATAACTGTATTCAGTCTAATAAAATCTCCGGTCAAAACTCATTAAAATATATTAAAAATACACAAGAGATGGTATTTATACTTTAAGCTTTTGGGGATTTGGTTAACACTATGTCAACCAAATACTCCAGCTCACTAACTGACTAACCCAATTCTATCCTATGAATCAAAGGAGTTAATATAACCAGTGATGCACTCATAAGCTTCTTGTAGGAGACATAAAATGTAGCAGATTTGATCTGAATTTCATTTCCTGTGTGTTTGGTTCAAATCCTGGTAGCATAACGTCATCAATCAGAATAAAGTAATCAAGTCACAGTACTTTTTTCCCCCTGAAAATTAATATTGTGGGGTTTTTTCTCCTTCTGATTATTAAAGGCCATACTGGATTTTTCTTATGCAAACTTATCGTACAGGGTGTAGAATTTGGACACTCAAGAAGGCAAGTTCAAGATCTGGTTCTGGCAGGTGGCCCTGGCACATACTGACCATGAGATCAGTGGCAAGTCATTGACCATTTTAGTGGCCCTCAAAAAATTCTTTAAGTGTAAAAGTGATAGGCTTGAATCTATGGAAAGAGTTCCCACACTGTAAATTCCCTTGCCAATGAAAGGCCTGTGAGGAAATACTTGGGGGAAGTATTTGCATTCACTTCCAACCAAGGGTTTTTATTTTATGAATTGGCTTTCACTGATATAGATGGTTCCCTGATCACATTATTCCTTATACTTGCAAGGATAAAACTACAGCCAGAGACTGCTAGTAAAGAACTTTTCATAAGAACTGAATTAATGGAATCACAGACAGATCATTGGGAAGAGAAACAAGAGGTTATCTAATGCAGATCTCTCATTTTATAGATGAGGAAACTATAAGGTTTCCTGAGGTCCAAGAAAGTAGAATGATATTTCCAAGATGACACAGATAGTATCACATGCAAGATTTGAATTAAGTTCCTTAACCCCTGAGTCAATGCTTTTTTTATCATATTTTATCGTGGAAAAACAATTCAGTATCTTTAATCTTATCTTCCATTGAAGAGAGAAAGAATTTTCATCTATTAGTCACAGAAAGTTTATTCATCATCAGGTGGACAGTCAATCATGTTCAATTCTATAGTCTTCCTGAAAAACCCATTTGTACTCATAAGGAAATAAGGCAACAGATTGACAGCCACCATCATGATATTCCATAGTTTGACTGTTGTCCTTGTGGATGTTAATATTTTTGCATGTTATTTTTGCCCTCACTTTGCTTAACTAGAGTTGTTTGACTTTGAAATATTAATAATAAAGTTATGCATGAGAAATCACTCTGTGTAAAGGAGGAGGGGTGGTCTGTCATTTATTATAAATCATCAACCATCCTTGTGATTTATAATATATGCTCTCTGTGTAGAAGGTAGTAAATAAATTAACGCAATATGAAAAAAGTAAGAAAATATGACATTATGCATTCTGTATTCTTATATTGCATGTATACAGAGATGCATACTGCAATCCAGCCCAATTTGAATTTGGGGAAAATTTGCAAATTCAATTCATAATGTAACAGCATGGCTTCATCATTAAGACTAAATCAATCAGTTGTGCAATTATAATGATCAAGCATGGCTCAGAGGAAGAGAGGGAACAAAATTTAACACCCCCTTTCCTTTGCAGAGAAGAAGTACTATGAATATTGAACTCTGTTCACACTAGCATACTTGGTTAATAAGTTGATTGGTTTTGTTGAACTGAATTGTTTTTCTTCTCTTTTATATTTATTTTTTGTTACGAGATATGGCTCCCAAAAGCTAAGGAACATTTCAAAATAAAGTCAAAATAAAAATCAAAAGTGTCTTTAAAAATATTTTAAAAGAAAGTATTAATTTTTTAAAGATTAAATCAGTGAAGTCACATTGATTTTTTTTTCCATCTATGTTCTTATAGAACATTGAGAAAAAGTCACTTCAGACTGCCCCTTTGCAGAATTCTGATCAATGATGCTTTTCCCAAAAAAAGAAGGAACAGTTGGGAAAAGAGAGGCCACAGAATCCAAATAGTTTGGCATTTCTCCTGAATCAGGGCCTTAACATTAACTTCATTATTTTATCTGAAACTTGGAAAATCCTCAGAACATCAGGCAAAGACAAGGAGGAAGAACAGGATTAAAGGGATTCTTCATTGCAGAGACCAAGAAACAAAACAGGAGAAAAGGGAAAGGGAAAATCAGAGGGGAAAAGAGGGAGGGAGAGAAAAGATAAGAAGGAATAGAGAGAGACAGAGACACACAGAGAGACAGAGACAGAGAAACAGAGTGTATGTGTGTGATCTCTTACTTTTCCTGTGTCCATCACTCTCCCAAACATTGAGAGACCTGTTATGTCTGTCCTCAGTCCTCTTAATAGACATTTATCAATAAAGCATAATGAAAATTGAGATATATTCCACAAACCACAGAAGAAAACCAATATAATGATCTTTCTTACAGGTTCTTATACCATTCATAGGGCAGGGATAAGAGCACCACAAGCCTGAAGCTACAGATCCTAATGCTGGCTGCCTAACCATTGCCCAACCCTGGTCTTGTTATTTATTAACTATACAAATTGGCCTATGCAATCAACTTTATAACTGGGCTTTTGTTTCTTCATCTTTAAAGGAAGGGGCTTTAAGGAGGCTGGGGATTCTTAAATTGGGTTCTACAGATAGATTTCAAGGGATCTATGAAGCTGAATAGGAAAAATAAGTACACTTTAATGTCAATAGAAAGTTTCCTTTGTAATCCTATATATTTTACTTCTTACATTTAATAATGTCATTCTGAGAAGGGATCCATAGGATTTCAACAGACTACTTAAGGTATCATGGCACAAACAAAAAAGAACCTTTAAAACAGAAGAACCCCAAGGTCCTATCTAGCTCTAGCATTATATGATTTTTTTCAGTTTGAATATGATTAATTTAAATTTTATTTAACAAAATCTACTTACTTAACAAACCCAGTGTTTTTCAGAAGCAAGCTCACCCCATAAAGCAAGAAAATATTGCTACTGAGTGAAATAAAAGACTGTAAAACCTTTCTTTTCTTTCCTTAATATAGCATTGCTAGGCAATTGGTTGGCTCTACCAACCATCTTCTCCCCTGCAAACACTTTGTTAATCTTTATGTTCTAAATAATGAAAAAGTAGCTCCAATAAATTTGAACAACATTACCCTGTAATTCCCAGAGAGATTTGAGAAAACCCAAAGGGATGAGTAAAAGGAAAATTATGGAAGTTTGCTGAGGAATCTCTAAAACAATGAGAAATACTAATGCAGGAAATAGCACTGGTAGAGTTGGGATAAGACAGGGATATCCCACTATGAAAATTATCCTAGTTTAGATGCAGTGTTTTTCTGACAGGTGCATGCTTCCAAGAGATCACAAGCCTACAAGTAGCACAGAGTCCCTTATGAAGCAGAGTCTTTGAGCTATAGTAGAGAAATGATGTCTGAAAGCTCTAAGTCATCTATTTTAGATGTAAGCTTGATCTCTATTTAGGAAAGCTCTGCCAGAAAGCTTCAGAAAGGACATTGGGTACTATTTGCTAGGAGTAGTAATATTACCAGGAGTGGTAGTGGAAGCCACCAGTTGAGAATTGTACAAGACTAAGATGTTCTGAAAGTTAATTGAAGACGGAGGAACCACAACAAAGGAAATAATGATGCTAACCATCTTCCAGAAGCTCCATCTGAGACATGACTATAAAAGACAATGTCATTATTTTGGATAAGTTCAATTATGTCCTATTTCTTTCCTTTGGCTGTAAATAAACCAGTTCAATCTTTGAGATTTCTGAACCATTTGCTTGCAAGGAGAATTAATAGCAATATACTGCATAAGATCAAATGTTGAAAGTAGGGAAGAAATCTCCCAGAATATACTTGGGCTCTTTTCATCATCTGAAGACTACCCAAACAAAAACTTTGTAGCATCACTGTTTCATTTCTGAGTGTCCAAGTGAAGAAGCTGGTTCTCTATAAGAACAAGAGCTAACTAACAAGTACAGCTGTTTCATATCCAGATTCAGACCATGAAATCAGCTCCTGGCATAGCTAAGAGAGAGTATTTAAATTTTTTTAAATATAGTTTGTTTTTACATGACCTTCATTTCCAAATATAACCCTCTGCCTTCTGATTCCTAAAGAGCCGTCCTTTTGTTACAACAGCAACCAAAAACAAACAAACAAACAAAAAAAAAAAAAAAAGAAGGAAAAAAAAAAACAGTTCAGCAAAACTTACCAATATATCAACCAAGACTGATAGTATATAATATTCCAAACTTATAGCACCCATTTCTTCAAAGAAAGAAAGTCATTTTTAAGACTGATAGAAACGAGAAGAAGAAAACAGAAACATGGAAAACTGACAAACATTTTAGTCCAATTTCTCTCATTTCATAAACAAAGGAACTGAGACCCATTCACACCATATCATAGAAATCAGAACATTAGGTTCTTTTAGAAGGTATACTTTGTTTTTGCCTTTTCAATACCTAAAACTTTCATAATAAATCCATTGTAATCATACTATTTGTAAAGTCAATCTGCTTCCCTTACTATCAAGAATTATCTGATTTCTTCTTCCACTGGCAAAAGCCAAGATAAGTTTTGTAGTCTTTGATATACACGAGGTATCCAAATATATATCGGGCATATAATTTAGCCATTTATCTGATGCCTCTATTGTTAGAAATGAAAAGAACATTCAAAAGGCAAAGTCACTAGAAATGGGATAGAAAATACCTAAAGAATCATTTATGTAATCAATACCTGCCCTTCACTCTTCCCCCAGCATTAAGTTTCCCTTCTTTTTTTCCCCAGGTCAAAAAAAATTTAATCCAATGTTTTAAAACCTAAAAATTAAGAAGTCAGATTCTTGTTTCATTGATTCACTAATGCTGGGCATGACAATTAAACAATATAATTTTTTCTTCTCTTAAAGGTGCTTTGGAAAATATTAGCAATCATAAAAGAAGAACATTATAGAACAATGCCATTTTTGTAGTTCTTGGCACAAATTTTTTAATGAATGATGACTCAATATTCCACAATTGAATTTTATTTAACATTTATAAAGCACCCATATTCCAGGTGTTGTACTATAGCAGTTATGATGATTCTAAAATAAAGATGATGCCCTAACCATTGGAAAACTTGTAGTCTAGTAGAGGAAACAAGTCAGGACACAAACAATAAAAAATCCACAATTCTCTTATCCATCTGTACATACATGGTAGCCACAGATTGTCTATCCAATGTGTTAAGAGTCCCTTATTAATGTTATAGATGTACTAAATTATGAAACTACAGTACAAACTCTCTGGAGGAAAGAATTAGTGTTACTTTTCAGTTTATACAACTTTATGAACCCAATGTTGGGATTTTCTTGGCAAAGATACAAGAATATTTTACAGAGGAAGAAACTGAGGCAAGCAGAGTGAAGTGGCTTGCCATAGTCACATGACTAGTAAGTGTCTGAGACCAAATTTTTAACTTGCAAAGATGAGTCTTTCTGATTTCAAGACCATTTCAGACTTCTATCCACCGTGTTACCAAACTGCCCAAGTGAATGAGTACTCATTTTGAAATCAGAGACCTTGTTCAAATTCTGCCTCCAGAACTTTCTAGCTACATGATCCCACAGATTTTCTTTCTTTAAATGTCAGTTTCTTTACTTTTAAGGAGAGGGGATTGATGCAGTTGACCTCTAAGATCCCCTTAGTTCTATGATCCTACTACTCGGTTTTCTCAGTATTTTGTATAATGTTTGCTTCAATGTGAATGACAAAGTATTTTTATCTTTGATAAGAAAAGCCACAAATGATAAATAATTAAAATAATTTAGAAGAAATGAAACACTTTAATTTCTTCCATATATTCTACTATTTAAGGATACTGGTCTCTTTGCTATTATTTTCACACAATAGTCCATCTTGCTGTTATATTATTCCTTTTCATGACTGTCCCCTATATAATGCTGAAAGACTGTCTTTCCTCCTTCTATTTTTTAGTTTCTCACTCTTCCTTAAAGACAGAACAAATCCCACCTTCCAGTAAAGGCCTGCAGCCGTTTCCCAATTCCCAAGCCTACCCCTGCAGTTCTGCCTTCCCTCTAAGATTATCTTCTACATGATCTGTATATCTCTTGGATGCACAGTGTTTTGGTTTTTTTCCTCCTGTTAAACTTTGTGCTCCTTGAGGATAAAGACTGAGTTTTTGCCTTTCTTTGTATTCCCAGGGGTTAGACCCATATCTAGTACATATTATGCTCGTTTAAGAAGTTATCTGTTTACTTTTAATATTCATTTTTTTAAAATGAATTCTAAATTCTTTTCTTTTTTTTTTTTTGAGTTCTTCCCTTACCCATTGAGAAGGTAGCAAGCAATATGATATCAATTACACATGTGAAGTCATGTAAAACATATTTCTATATTAACCATCACATGGTAAGCTCTTGAAAGATACTTTGTGAGTGACATCCTTTCTTACTTAATACTTGGAGAAACATTTTTAAAATCCACATTCTGTAAACGATATTCTCATCACCATAATTTTGGTCAAATGAGTGACTATTTTGGCCACAAAAAGTCATAGAGAGCATTGAATAAGACCAAAAGGAGCTATGAGTTGCATCAGTGAAGGAAGTACTCTTATAAATAACAGATTCCTACAATATAAACAACCCTATTTTAAATGAGAAGACAGCTGCTACACTTGAGATTTGGAGTCAGAAATCCTCTATTCACATTCCAGTTCTGCTGTTTAGTCTCTGTGGGACTTTGAGTAAATAAGGACAGCCTAAGTTTTCCTCATCTGTAAAGTGAGGAGATTACCAAAAAAAAAAAAAAAAAAAAAAAAAAACCTGATGATCTATAAGATCCCTTTCCACCCTAAATTCCATAATATTTATAGGAAGGAGGTTGACTGCATCATGAGACAGTACACTTCATTTTGAAATAAATCTGGGTAATGACAATTCTTAACACTCACATAACTTCAAAATAGGGCACAAAAGCATTATTCAATTTTTGAAAAACAAATTCAAATTTCTGAAAAGTATAACTATGCAGAGATACAACCAAACTGGGGGGTTAGAATGCCTAAGCAACACACAGAAGTATAATTAAAGCAGACTTTGAACAATATCTCTTAAAAGATCTCAACCCATAATTAAATATTGCTGGTCAGTCGATAAGCATTTATTAAGCACCTGCTATGTACCATCCACTATAGTAAGCACTAAGGATACAGAGAAAGGCAAAAGACAATCTTTGCTTTCAAAGAGTTCACAAATTAATAGGGGAGACAACATACAAACAACTATATACAAACAAGCCCTATACAGGACTAAACTCTTATTTGTCTTTTGTTCTCAAAGAAGACCACAATATCAGGAAGGTGATGTCATTGGATGTAAGTGACAATGGGCTGTGCAGTCATAAGTCTCACTTTCTCCTCAAAAGCCATCTGGGTCCAGGTGCAAAATATAGATTAAGACATTTGGAAGTGGCCCTCATCTAGGACAAATAGAAAATGATCAACAGAGGAACTGGAATTAAAAAAGAAAGGATTCTTATAGAAGATGAGGTTTCAAATGGCACTTGAAGGAAACCAAGGAAATCTTTAAGTAGATAAGAGGAAGGAAAAAAATTGTAGTTTTTAGGGCCAATCAGTGAAAATGCTCAGATCAGGAGATGGGGAGGGGTCCTTATGGGAGGCTAGTGACACTGGTGAAGTAATAATAATAATAATAAACAACCAATAATTACATAGCATTTTCTATGTTCACAAACTTGAGAAATAGCTACTTTTTATACCCATTATACAGATGAGAAAATTGAAGAAAACTGAAGTTAAGTGACTTGACCAGGCCAGATTTTAACTCCAGGTCCAGCATTCTATTCATAATGCTATTCATCTGCTTTGCTTCTCAACTCTTAGCTATTGAAAACTCTAATATTAAAAATCACACCATGAAAAAAGACAAGATATCTTTGAACACATGATGGGATAGAAATAAAAGTGCCCCTCCTGACACCTTACTCAAGGTGTCAAGGGGACTTACACCAGTCAGCCTCATTCAAAGTCTTTTAAGTTAACAATTTCAGAAACAAACATTTTGTTTTTTACTACATTGATACCAGGGAAGAAGAAAACTGCTGAACCTAGCAACAGGAAAACAGAGAACATTTCCTAAGGCTTACATGAGGAAACTGTGAAACAAGTCTGACAATTAAGTTTTTAATTATAGCCAAGATTTTACAACCATCAGGTGTTGGCAGATTCCTTGCTAAAGAGTGACATCATTGGTTAGACCGTTTGAAAGGCTAGTTAAGGAATCAGAAATGGGACTTTGGGGGTTTTCATTGAAATGGTACATTCTTCACTTAGAAACACTAATTTTGGAAATGTTGATCCAATCACAATGAGTTAGTGGGATGCCTTAGAAGTAGACCCCTTTTTCCTCCTTTCTGGTCTTTCCCTAGAAATTAGAGGAACTGATAGCTTGTTCCTTTTCTGTTTTATAAAGGATGCTATATACTTCAGGCAGAGCACAAGCCTAGTGTTTTCAATTCATTTCAACTCAACATGCATTTATCAAGTACCTATTACATGCAAATTATAGGTACATGCTACATGCTAAAAATATAATGACAAATAAAAAGGTTCTTGCTGCCAGGGACCTAGAAATTTTTTCTAGCTACTAAACTAATATATGAATGAAATAAAAGATTGTCTTCTACATGAATTTCCATTTCTTCCCGAGAGTGATGACAGCTAAACTAAGAGGGAATCAAATGGAATATTTACAAAGATGGTTCTTCAGTTATGAGAAGTAAAAATAAAAAAAAATTTAAAAAAAAGGATTCTTATTGTACAAGCAGGGTTAGGGGCAGGGGACAGGGGAGAAGATAGTATCCGGTCAACAGATAACTATACTGTCCACAAATATCCATGACTTGGGGACTATGCAAAAAGGAGAAGCTGACTTCATCTCAGAATCAATAAGGCATTATACAACATATCCTAAAAGTCATAGTTCAAGTTTAAGATTTAATAATTTTAATAGTTTAACCTGCATTAAGACTTTTGGGATACCTTGTATAAAGAAGACCTGAAATGTTAGGATTATTGATACAATCAAGAACAATCTTCATATTTTATATTTTAGGAAGAAAACTGATGATTTTTTTAAAGCAGAAAATCTGAGTGACCTTAACCAAGACACCTTTCCCTAAAATTAAATCACCTCATCTCTAAAATGAAACAGTTTAACTAGATTATTTTCAAGATTCCTCCCATCCCCAATATCTTTCCCTGCTCTAGTGAAAGGCCATTTGGCCCGAGATCAATCTATCTTTACCTGTAGGGTTAGTAATGGAAGCTTCAGGTGGGTAAAAAAGTAAAGAGAAAGGTGGGCAGGCTTTGGTTTGTTTTGCACCAGGTAAGCCCCATGGCCTAATAGGCTTAGCAACTTCTTGCCCCTCAGGACATCGCTATGCCAGGTTCCACTTCCCAGAGAACTCTCCAGCTCCTGTTCTGGGCTTCCAGCTGGGGAGAGTGCCTCATTTCTACCATGACCCAGACTTTCCACACAGCTCTTGCCTCAGCCATCTTCACACCACTCTACATAGATATTCTACCCCCACTTCCACTTTTAGGTCTGACAACAATAGGAAAAGAGATACCACTATTTCTAAAAAAGAACTTACTAATCAATACCCTTATTTGCCAACATTGGAACCTCCCTTACAAAAGCGTCCATACCCTACTAGCATTATCCTATAAGAGTTGTTTTGACCTATGTATATGTAAAAACTTTAAGGGCAGAGGCAGTCATATTTTTTAACCCTCAGCACAGTGCCTGGGCACATTGTAAGTGCAGAAAGCATTCTTCTTCATTCATTCATTCCTCTCACCTGGTTATGAAAGATGACTATCAATAGGTCATTGATCACACAAAGAAAACAACCAGATAAATAACAAAGTATATAAACAAACAATTTTCAATTCAAAAAAATTTATTACATTAGAGAAGCAGTGAAGGGAATAGCGGAATAGCTAGATGCCGCTAGCAGAATGGCATGGGAAAATAGAATGACTCCAGAAAGGTAATTAGCAGAAAGAGGAGGAACGTGTTATGACTGGAAGTAGTTTCATATAACCCTATCAGAAGAATTAGCAGAAAACTCAGGATTAATTATCCATCCTGTGTAAAGAGATCTGTGCAGGGGTTAATAGATTTTTATGAAGTGGGATGTAAAAAATTATTAGCCAAATTTGAGGAGTTAGAAAAGGGTGTGGAAATCAAATTATTTTTAAAAGGGGGGGGGATCAAATTGTGAGAAATGGATGGCCACTTGATTTCCACAGTTATGAAAATTAAATTGGAGAAATGAAACTTAAATTAGAAAACTGAAACCCACAAGAACATCAGGGAATAATCAAGGAAGTTAGTAATCTTTCCCCAAAAGAATGTAAGCTTCTTGGAGGCAGGGACAGACTTTTGTAATCTGGGATGGTGGTCTGAAATTTAAAAAGAATTTTTTTGTTCTTTGCCTTTAGCCCTCCTTTGTTAGCTTTCCCCTTTTAGAATGTAAGCTCCTTTGGAGCAGGAACTAGCTATGTAAGGAGGGGTGGAGATTCATGTCCTGTAATTTCTGTAATATCTAATCAATGAGGAATAGAGGAAGGAACTTGTGCTTTAGGATAAGAAATAAAATGATGCCTTTAAAGTTTCAAAGGCATGTGCAAGAATGTAAAATAAATCTTTCCTGCTTTCAAAAAATATATGTCACTTAATCAATTGTTGGAAGGGTTCATTAAAAAATTTTTGAAGTAGTTTTAAAACAGAAATAAAATAGCATTTCTATAACTTTTTTCCCCTGAGGCAATCGGGGTTAAGTGACTTGTCCAGGGTCACATAGCTAAGAAGTATTGTGTGGTGAGGCTGGATTTGAACTCAGGTCCTTTTGACTTTAGGACCAGTGCTCTATCTACTGTGCCATCTAGCTGCCCTATAACAACTTTTTTAATCATCAATAGTAATAGAAAGACCAAATTTGTATTTAGTCCCTAATGGGGGCTAAGTAAAGGAAACTAGAAGTGGTACTAATGAACACGAAGATTGTACCAGATAAAGCACACTCTGAAGAAGTCTATGCTAGAGACAATATTAATTTTTAAGACATTGAGAGCTCCAGGATAATCATAAAGTCCTTGTATAACTTTAAATGTTAATAATTTTAGATATATATGTAATGGATTAATATTCAGCCATTTTCATTTATGTCTGACTCTTCATGACCCTATTCTTGACAAAAACACTGGAGTGGTTTGCCTTTTCTTTCCTAGTTCATTTTACAGATGAGGAAACTGAGGCAAAAAGGATTAAGTGATTTTCCCAGGGTCACACTTGTAAGTGTTTGTGATCAGATTTGAACTCAGGAAGATGAGTCTTTTTGATTCCAGGTCCAGCACTCTCTCTACTACACCAACTGACTAGCCAAAGTATAAAAGAAGCACATCTTAAAAAACATATGGAAGATAGCATCTGCCTTTAAGCTTAATGCATGGAGGAAGTCTTCTAATGAAATTAATATTCAAATTGGGAGTTTTATGGGAGAACTACTCAATTATCAACTTCTGAGTCAAAACTGGCCTAGTAAAAGGTCTTCAGTTGGGACCACACATGAGTCAAATGTAAGATGTTCATAATCAGTATGTTCATAGCTGGTCTTAAAGTTTTAAAGCAATAAAGTGTGATTTTTTAACTTCAACATAACTGTCATCATTTGTGACACATTTTCAAACCAATTTCCCAACTTGTCGAAAACACTCCACAGTTGCTGCTTAGTTCAAAAAAATAAAAATAAACAAAAATCATTCAAAATGAATAATGCCAATACATAAAACCCTTAAGAATCACCTGTTGCATACTGTTTATAATGTGCTTCAATCACATGCATGTATAAAATTATAATGTTTACATTGTTATGTGAATTTTTTAATCACGCTGTTTTTGAAAGAAGGAAACATTCCAATGACAGAAAATCATGGAGAATATTGCCATTAAAAAAAGATGTGATCAAGAGGATATCAGAATCTAATAAACCTATACCTACATTCTCATTCCCATAAGATCCTTATAAGAATAATCTCCACATGTAGTAAGGCTTGATGAAAATAAGAATGAGAAACAAAAAGGTTCTGTAGTCAGAAAGCTGTTTTAGATAAGAGTTCTGGATTTGAAGGTAGGTAAGTGATGCATTGGATAGAGCACTTGGCCTGGAGTCAGAAAAACTTAATGTTCAAAACCCATCTCATTCATTTACTAGTTGTGTGCCTGGTCAGTTCATTTAATTCTGTTTGCCTCAGTTTCCTCATCGGTAAAATGAGCTGAAGGAAATGGCACACCAGTCTAGTATATTTACCAAAAAAAAAAAAAGACCCAAATGGGGTCATGTAGACTCAGACATGATTGAAAGGACTGAACAACAACCATGAAAGGGATTCTTAGCCCTCAGGCCATACAAGAGAAGGCAGTGATCCAGATTTGGCCGTAGGCCATCATTTGCTCACCATGATCCAGATTATAATACGCAGTTAAATAAACCACCCAGTGAGAGTTAGTTCATCAGTATATGTGTCTTGGACAAAAATCAGTCAGGCAATGAGCTGGGTCTATAATTGAACAATAAGAAGCTGGATTGAATTTAGGAAATTATGCAATGCTTTCAACAATTCTAGTCTGTTCCCTAAGAGAAAAAAAAAGTATATTCTTCCAATGATCCATGTGGCAACAATTCAAGGAATATTATAGTCACTCATAATGGAGAGTGACCCAAAGTACAACTGACAGATCTTTGGTCAGTATAAATAGGCTATGGTGTATTAGCAAAAGGTACTTGGAATTTTTTTAAAGTTCATTTAAACATATCTTCAAGAAAATACATGATTATAAAAGTAGATGAGTCAGTCATATAACATGATTAAAGTGTGGTACTGTTACTTGAAAAATGTTAAAATACTTTCCAGCATAAGGGGTTGATCCTGTATAAGAGTTCTGTGGTAGCACATAGGCAAGAGCTGTTTAAGATGAAGTGTGAATGAATGGTGATATGTATACAGTTGGAATGAGTGTCCACATTGATGAGATCATAGAGGTATTAAATATTGAACTAGGAGGGTTGAAAAATTCCTGGAGTTCATTTTTTCCCTTGGGCAGGATTTAAATAGGAGGAGTAGTGATGTTTTTTCAGCCGTTAACCAACATGTAGTCTGTGTCTGCATTTCTGTATTCAGTCCTTGATTCTAAATTTTAGAAGGAACTTCCACAGGCTTAGACCAAGTTGATGAGATTCTCAGTACCTTATTGAGGACCAGAAAAAAAGAATAGAGAATACTTAGTCTAGCAAAGAGAAAAGCTAGCAGGAATATGACATCCACTTAAAGGCATTATGACTTCCTTCAAAACCTTTAAAAAGTTCTCATAAGGAAAGGGAGTAGATTTATTCATTGATTTCAAAAGGCAAATAGTTCAATCAATGATTGAAAGTTAAAAGGAAAAAAATTTGGATTTATTATAAATAAGAACATCCAAAAATAAAGCTACAAAAAATCGGGAGGATTGCTTTGCAAGGCAATAAGCTCTCTACCACAGAAATATTCAAGCAGAGGTGTTCAGCTATGAGGGAAGTTGTAGAAATGATTCCTACATTGGTATAGGTTGGACTCAACTTTACATCCCTTCTAAAGTGAAGTTTTTATGATTTTAGAAATTAGCTGCTCCATAATATTTCCCCTCCATAAGTTTGATTATTATATTATTTATAATTTTGATAACATATAATAATGATTATTTGTAAATCTGAACTATTTTAATCTTCAGAGTAATCATTATTGGTAATAAAAGGTTCATATGAATCCAAATTAATGGATTATGAACAAAGAGATGGAGAAGTTGAATAAAAGACTCCAGTTTGGTTGGAATGAGACTTTAGAGGTCTTCTAGTTCAGCCTCCTTACTTTACAAATAAAGAAAATCAGGGAAATGAAGCAACTTGTCTAAGGTCTAAGATCAAATAGTAAATGCCATTGCTTGAATCTGATCTAAGTTTCTCTGAGGGCAAAGGAAAAACTTGCATTAACAGTTTGGCAAAGGCATATGTAATGTTGAAAAGGTCTTCCCAGCTATAGATATCATGACCCAATGTGCATTCTGCAGGTAGCTGTAAACAACATGCAACTAGTTTGTATCATGTAGAAGGATTTTAGAGGCTAGAGTTTTCAGAGTCTTGATTCTTGGTGCTGATAGCGGGAAGTGGAAAAACAATGGCTTTTCCTTCTCCAGTTCTGGAATCATGAACTATGATCAAATCAAGTTTGCTGTTCCTGGATGGTAGAGATTTACCTCCCTATGATCCAACTCACCATCCCAGTATCTTTCTGACCAAAATGGCCTCCTAGGCCATCATTCCTATATGTGTGAAGTCAACTAGTATTTTCCATGTGCCAGATACTGTGTTAGAGTAGTCAAGGAAAATCCAAAGGGTCAAGAAGTGTACCCAGAAGTAAATGGAGGCAAGGGTGGCCTGTTCCTACCTTAAAATTGAAGTTTGGGGAAGAATCAATCAGAGGATGAAACCTCAGGGGTGGTGGATTATTCCATTGTGAGAAAGAGAGTAGAGTGAGTTTCCAAGGTGAGGACATGCCAGACAGATGGCAGGAGAGAAGAAGTCTGCAGAGCTGGGAGTGAAGGCCAAGGAAAATGAAGGGGACCTTTGATATTTTTTTGTTTCTAACCCCACCACTCAGCATATGCTTGATACGAGATTAGTACCTAACAAATGCTTTTTAAAAAATTCATCCATTCAACCAATCAGAGAAACAAAACAACTTCTTTCTTTTTTAGTAGAATAAATTCCTCTTCATATAATGAAAAAAAAATCAGATTCATACCCGGGTTCACTCCAGATTCAGATTATCTAATCTCAACTAAACCCTCACAGTTTCTAGGCAACTCTTATAGTCTTCCCTGATTGATTCTCTATCACAGTCAACATTAGTTCTCCTCTCTCCTCAAACCCTCATTTTGATTCTAAACCTCCAAGTCAAATCATATGTTGATTCCTGCTTCTCTAAGAAAATCTAGACCACCCATCCAGTCAGTCTGTTGTCTCCTTATTCCAGTCTGCAAAAGTTTCTCTATATCTTTACCTGTCTTCTTTTTAACTCTAGCCTCTCTATTTATATCCTTAATCTCATCCCCTTCTTTTTATATCAATATCTTGCTCTATTATAATTCCCCCTCTTTATTGATTTTCCTTATTAGTTGGCTCTCTACTGTCTACAAACATCAAATATGCTCTGGAAGCATATATATATATATATATATATGTGTGTGTGTGTGTGTGTGTGTGTGTGTGTGTGTATAACATGACTGCTCATATATATATACATATATACATGTATATATGTATATAACATGACTGCTCACGTTATTGCTCTGTATCTTTTCACCCTTTTACTGACATTTTGTTGGTCCATGTTAACTTCTTGCATGTCCGTCCTAATCATATACTTTTCAAGTCCTTTTCATCTGGCTTTTAGCTTCATCATTCTACTAAAAATTGTTCTCAAAAGTGATTCTATCCACAATCACTAACTGGTTAGTTGTTGTCCTTCATTTTTGAAAGAGGACCAAAATGACATCACTATCAATGAATAACTTAATGAATGCCAGAGAAACCTCTATTACAGAAAGTCCCTATTATCCTTCTTCCTTCAAATTCAATTTAGAGATTAGCCCACATTTATCCTCTGCCTAGTGGTCAGCACCTAACAGCTTCTTCCCAGTAATTAAGTGTTAATGGGGCTATTGACCCAAGAAACAATTATCTGCTCCAACTGCCTAATCAGTAGACCCCTGAGGTTACCTTTTAGACATAGATTTTAGGGCTCTGAAGGGTAAACACTCCTTCAAAATCTCGGACTTCTTCAAGAGCAAAAGAACAGATGGCTTGTTTCCTTACCCTGGTACAGATGACGCCTCTCCTTGGGGAGAACTTCTAGCCTGTGATGATATTATTCAATTCAATCTAGCAAAAGCTTATTAAGCACTGGCCTGTGCCAAATGTTAGGGGATATTGAAAGTTTAATTAAGAAATGATTTTATGAAGTTTTATGAAGGATTATAATCTAGAAGGAAACATGATACAAAGTAGTAATAATAATTATATTACTTGAGAGCTTTAAGATTTCCAAAGCAGTTTACCCGTGATAACTCATTTATTCTTAGTACAACTTTATGAAATGGACCTCAGTTTTACAGATGAAAAAACTCAGATTTAGAGAGGTTAAGTGACTTGCTCAGTCATACAGCTAGCAGTATCTCAGAAAAAATTTAAACTAAAGCTTAGCACTCTTACTATAATACCATCTAGTTATATTATGTGTTACTATCATAAACAGAGGTAATAATATTACATAACAGAGAAATAGCCTTGAAGTCCAAAAGTTCTGAGTTCCAGCCTTTCCTCTGACATAAAAGCAAATCATATGACATCCAAGTGTCTCAATAAATTTTAAGCTATAGGCCCCTTCCATTCATATTAGCACTTTTCATACTTGGTTCCCAAACTAATAATTCCTAAATGAACCAAAAAGGGAGAAAGGTCACTCTTACTGGTAGAGTATCAAATATTAAGGAAGGTTTTTTGGAGGATGTAGGTTGAGGAATTTCAACAGTTACATATTGTGATATATTGAGAATACATTGAGTTTAGCAAGAGAATAGAAGCTAAATGTTGAGACAGAGACAGAGAAATGAAAATAATACTTATTTAATTTACAGTATGATCAAATGACAGAGGCATGATAAGAACAAAAGAACAAAGGCATGATAGAAGGGCAAAATGGAATCATAAATCTTTCGTCCTGTTAGAAGTAGAGTTCATGTTACAAATCCTATATATTCTTAGGTCTTCAGATCAACTAGTGCTTAGGGGATTATCCAGGCAAAAGGATGATACAGAATAGAATTAGGTTTGGACTTGTTTATAAAGGATATCCTTATGATTTAGGATCATAGAATCTTTGAGTTAGAAGGGGCTTTAGAAATCATCTTAATTATAGCATTAATTTCCTTTATGATTTCCCATATAGTCATCCATCTTTAAGACTTCCAACAACAGGGAATTCACTATCTTAACTTCTACAATAACATGATTTCAAGTCATCTCAGTATCTTGGTTTCTGAACTGGGATACACTCTAAAAGTCTGTGTTTTCATCTGTATGGATTCTTTCCTAAGCAGCACAAAATAACATCTCTTTGTGTCTTAGTCAATAGTCTTTCTAAAGTGCTATAGCCAAAAAAAAAAAATTATTGCCTGAAGTTCTCCCTTCTGATGATGAATTTCCCTGAAATTCATTAAACTGATTCTTGGTCAACATTGATATTGTCCTTCTATCAATCTGTGCTTGAAGCCCTTCTAGCTTAGACATCTTCCAGAGTTTTTATTCTGCTTGATAGAGAATTCAAGAACCCAAGACTACTTCCATAGCAACTATACATTCAAGAACTAAAATGTCAATGTTTCCTCAGAAATCCAGAGAGCTAAAGAGAGAGAGAGAGAGAGAGAGAGAGAGAGAGAGAGAGAGAGAGAGAGAAAGAGAGAGAGAAAGAAAGATGTGAGTCACCCTGGAGGTCTATGAGGCTGCTTGATTGGAATGAAATAAGTTTAGCATAGTATATAGGAGAAAAATTAAAAGAAAAACAATTATAAAGAGAAAACAGTCCCTGAATGGAGATAGAACAGAGGATTATTAAAAGTAAAAATTCATATATATAATATATATATATGTGTGTGTGTGTGTATATATATATATATATATATATATATATATATATATATATATATATTTGCTGGAATGATCTAACAATCCAGTCCAAACGAGCATTTGTAAGCACTCTCCATGTGCATGGCCTATAGATATAAAGGCAAAAGATATAAGTGCCTGCCTTCAAAGAGGGTGAGGAGGAAGAGATTTCACATGCATGATAATTTAAGAAAGGAGACAACACCAAAAGCTAAAGGACTCAGTAAGTTTATCAACCAAAAAGCATTTTAAAGTATCTCCAGTCACAAAGCATTATCCTAAGCATGTAATATAAAAAGAAAAATTAATCATTCCCTATCCTCAAGACACTTAGAAAACGTCCTGTAAGACTGAACTCTGAAGGAAACTAGGGATTCAATAACACAAAAAAAGAGTACATTTCTAGCTTGAAAAATAATCTTTTATGTAAGGGCACAGAAACAAGGTATGGAATACTATTTAACTAGAGAACTTCACAAGGATAGCCATGTGTTCCTATTGAACCATCGTTTATTCATTATAAAAGATTCATGTCTTTATCAATTTTGAATTTTTCATTCTCAATAGAGAAAAGTTGGTTTAGGTTAATCAAAAATGTGTATTGAGGTATAATGTTGGAACTGACCAAAAAGATCTGGTTTAACTTACAGCACAAGCAACACTCTCTGCCTACTACTTATCTATGTAAATGCCTGTTAATCTTGATTCCAGACACTTAAATTACGGGGGCCCTTTCCCTGATTCATATGTTCAAGTATCCTGACTGTCCTGTCAGCTGATTGCACTTCTATGAAAAGCCTTTTACCTGGCTGCTGAGCTGGAACTGAGTGTGCATACAAAAAGCTTGAATTGACAAATTCAATCCATTTTTTGGGAGTGAGTAAGGAAAGAATTACTGTAAGTCTTTATATGTGGGAAAAGGTAGCAACTATAGAAGTAGCACTTTCCTGATGGTTTCTGATTACTGCCAACTGCCTTATTTCACTACCAAGGCAACCATATGGCTGTGAACACATTAACATCTATATTTCTTCTGTACCTATTGTATTTCTTCTTTCTTGTTATTAGATGAATAACAGAATTAGGAAACCAAACTATAAACTTGTAACTTCAATAGATCAGAAGAGCTACCAACCATCTAGCAACTAGAGTCCCTAGCAAAGTCTGCTGGTAGATGCAACAGCTAAGGCTGCCAAAATGCCAGCCCTAATCAGCAACTTACTTGATCAGGTTCAGCAGTGAACCATCCAGACAGATAACACAACATGGCCTACAAGCACAGGAATTACTCTCCACACCCAAAAGTGAATTTGATAGAATAAATGTTAGTTGTTACAACCTTAAATATGACTCCATTAAGTGTGAGTAACTAAAGTGGTAGAAGAGAGTAGGTTTCTTACTTCAGAGATTTTTGTGCTTGGACTCTTCTTATATCAGTAAAAATCCTTCTGTAAAATGAATGAATGTTAATTTAGTGTTTTTTTGAGGAAAAAAATCATTTACCAAAATGATATTGAGACAGGTTAGATGACATTAAAGAGAGGACAAGGGGTCAATTGATATTAGATAAGAGATAACTGTCAGTTCATATTGGTTAACACTAAATGGGAGATCATAAACTATTACAATAGGGGAAGACATCCCAATCCTCAGAGTCAGCTCTGGAACAATAAGGAAAGCAGTAGTCTTGCTTTGGTTACCCAGCCTGCTCATATAGATGAGATTTGGGATAATGAACCTATACGCACTACAGAACTAAAACAGATAAAGCCATCAATGCGTGTTTCCTATAGGCCATGTAGCAAGTGAGATATCAATGACGTTAGATTGCAAAATGAATGAGAGCAACAATGTGTGAGAAAATTGCAAAGTTGAAGAGGAATCCAGATTTGAATGTATTTAAATTCTGAACAGAAAAATTATATTTATTCGTAGAGTTAATGGGAAGTCTTTGGAGTTTATCAAGTGGGGGACAGGAAGTGATGGAGAGGAAGTTGGAGGTAGAGGTGGGAGGTAAACATTGTCAGAACTGTGCTTGGGGTTTTTTGGCAGTTGTATAAAGGATGAATTACAGTGGGCAAAGACCTTATAGATCTTTATACACATCTATAACTGTATGTACAAACATAAATACAAATGGAGAATTTTGTAAATGGCATTACATTTAATTCAAACTCCAAAAGAGGTAGGTATAGGACAAATGTCCTTTTTAAAGTCTCTGAGAATTTAGAAGGGTCCAGTATCTATACTCTTATCTCTTTCTCTTTTTGGAGATTCCTTAAGGACAAGAACTGTTTCCTTCTGTCAGATGCCGACTCTTATTTCCCTAGGTGAAACTGTGATCCTGCAAGCTTAGCATTTTAACTAACTTTTCTTGCAAACTAAGTGCCAAACTCAGCCTTTTCTCTCTGCCAAGAATAAGTACTAACAGCACCCTCTAAATTTTGGTGTCCTTGCCCAAAGCTTCAGTCACCCCACAAACTCTGGATTCCATCCCAGTCACCTTTAGGGAAACTCTGAAATGATGTATTTTTTTATGAATTAATATGTAGATGATTTTTTTTCTAAATCACTGTTGAAATGGAAAAGGTACCCTTTAAGCCCAAGGACTCTAACTTACTTTACATAAGGAAAATCAATATTTGTGTAACATTCATGATTATAAGAATACCTAGTGACTCACCAGTATCACACTCATATTTCAGTCATGAGACCTAAATCATAATCTCCCACCTGGCCATTTGTCCTATCCCACCCAGAATGGTGACTCAGAAACACAGTCATGTTTCCTAAGACATAGTATTGTCATCTACAATGTATAAGTAGCCCACTTATTGGTAAAGTTAAGAAACAAGCAATGAGAAATTAATTAGTTAGCCAAGGTCAATTAAAAAGGTACTATCAAAAGGCATTTTACAAGTTTTTCATTTCTCCCTCAAGCTCTTTAATCTGGCCTAATTTTGCCAGAGACTCCATGCTGGAAACTAAACATATAACTTGGAAGTAAGATGAGCTTTTTCATTTAAAGTCTTTTATTATCCATACAGTTCACTGCGACATGCTGTTTTAAGAATCTCTGGATTATAAACATTTATGTCTAATCCACCCTTTATATTATTTTCCTTTCCAGTTTTTAAGAGGTTCAAACCATTAAAAAGTTTAAAATTTCCTAAATTTGGCTAGAGGAGGAAGAACAAATAGGGTCCTGGTCATTCACCCTTTTGTATATACCAATTCAAGGTTCCCTTCTACAGAAGGACCTCTTTCTAAATTTATTTCCAGCTACTTTTGTTTTCCTTGAGGGACCTTTGAAACACTATATTGCTACTTTTCATGTTTTTTATTTGCCCTCTGGAACAATAAAAGCTCAAAGGTTCATAAATATGCATTCTGTAAATGTATTATGCTGACAAAGTGTTGCTCAGATAGCTGCTTTTGCCTTTGGGGAATGAACAAGTTTACAGCATGCTTAAACAACAGTGCAAGGCAAAGAAAGACAGAGAGAAGGGCAGAGAGAGAGAGAGGGAGAGAGAAAATAGAAGGGAGAGAAGAAGGGAAGGAGAAAGAGAGAGAAAAAGGGAAGGGGGAAAGGAGAAATGGAAACATAGAACATAGAAACAGAGAGAGACAAAGACAGATAGAGAGGAGACAGAGAGAGGCAGAGAGAGATTGAGAGAGGGGGAAGAGATGAGAGAGAGAGAGAAAGAGAGAAGAAAAAGAAGAAGAAGAAGAAGAAGAAGAGAGAAAGGGGAAGAGATGAGAGAGAGAGAGAGAGAGAGAGACAGAGAGAGAGAGAGACAGAGAGACAGAGAGAGAGACACACAGAGAGACAGAGAGAGAGACACACACACACAGAGAGAGAGAGAGAAGAGAGAGAGAGAGAGAGAGAGAGATAAAAACAGACCAACCAAAGGAAATGAGGATGGGAGGAGGGGGCTACAATCCTAAAGGAACAAAGAAAATGGAAAATGAAATTAAAGTCATCAATGCAGGCATATTTGAGAAATGTTTTATATTAACAAAGAAAAAAAGAGTCCTACTTTCTCTGACAATGATTGGGGATTTTGTTTTTCCTTACATCCCTTTGAATTGAGCTAACACATAGTATTTGCCTCCTAATTTGGGGCAAATTTGCATTTTAACTTGAAGGGTCCCATCCTTTGAATTCTAATTCCCTCTGGACATGGATCTAGTTCTGTTGTACTCAATTCAGATTAGACAAAAACAGGGGTGTGCAGATTGTCAGTAACTAAGGTTTCATAGCTAACACATCTAGATGACAAAAGCAAAAACATCTAAACAAATAAATCTCTAATGATCTAGGTTAATGAGCAAGGATATAACTGTAGGTGGCTTAAATTCTGGGGGAAAGTGGTTCATGTATAGAAGCTGTTATTGCATATGAAGGGGAAGGAAGAAGAGCATGTTTGGAGGTAGAGAGAAAGGGTTCCATTCATTAAATAGGGATTTCCCAATATGGAAACCCCCGATGTGCATGCCAGTCCTCAGTTGTATATTAACTTTGAGTATGTTCACTTCAGCTTCTTGGGATAATATAAGCACAGACAAATGTCTGTATTCAGCCACTGCAGGTCAGAGAATAGATATGAACAGACATCTCCCAAGCTGCCATGTTGATATTTCATTCACTATTTCCCCTAGGAAAAATAGACCATGTCATGTGTTAGATTTTGATTCTACTCTCAGTTTTTTCTAACTGTGGCCCTCAGTTTCCTCACATTTGAAATGAGAGGATTGCAAGTAATAATGTCAAAAATTTCCATGATTCTTAATCAGCCAGTGAAACAATTGAATTTTAAGTAAAAGAAAAAAGAAAGAAAAACGACTCTGGAAGTCTAGAATTATTCATTTGCCAAAGTCAAAATGTTGATCTTTATGATAGGGAGAAAAAAATCCTGCATTAGAATCTTATTGCAACAAGTCACAGTGGCCTGGAAAATAAGAAGTCAAATTTTATGAGTTATTTTTATTATTATTAAAGTAATTATAGGTAATTTCTCTAGTGAAGCACAAGCTCTTTGAATTAGCAACACTGGCTGCCTCATCTCCCAACTCGGGGTATTTTCACTGTCTCCAATGCCTGAAATATTCTTCCCCTTTATCTCTGCCCCCTGGTTTCCCTGAATGACTTCAAATTATAGTTAAAATCCAAACTTCTACTGGAAGCCTTTCTGGATTCCTCTCAATTATAGGACTGTCTTCTATATAAATCAGCACATGCTATGTTCATTTCTTTTTTCCTGTTTTTTTTCCTCTCCTATGATTTTTCCCTTTTGCTCTGATTTTTCTCTCCCAACATGATTCACAAAGTAATATGTATTAAAAATAAATAATTTTTAAAAGAAAGTTCTTTCCACCTTTGAGCACCTCTGTTTTTAAAGATTTTCCTTAAATCAAACTTAAATGTGCTTCTCTGCAACGTCCATCTATTGGATGTTTCCACCTAAACAACAACAACAAAATAAAAAAAATTATAAATAATATTATTTTTCATCATGAGAATTAACAATTTGTGATTTATTTACTACTCTAAAGTTATCTTGACTTGAGAATATCTCAGTCTCAGCTAAACATGCATAATCTTTTATTTTATGGCCACAATTACATTGGCTTCTTCAATCACTATGAAACTCAACTAGGTTCATTACCCTCAGGTATATCATAGAAGGCTTTTAATCTGCTAGAAGTAAATTGGTGATTCAACAGGCAAGAGCATTAGAACTTAGGAAGAACTGAGATCAAATCCTGTTTCGGATGTTTAGCAACCATGTGATACTTCATTAATGTCCAGACTGTATTCTAGACTTCCCCTATCTTGTCTTTTCTTTCTAGAAGTTCACTCCAACTCTGGAATTTGAACATTGGAAGTACCCTCTGCCCTATGGCTATCCTCTGATTGGATAACACCTCCCAGAACTGTCATTTAAAGAAAGCACCCAGGTTGGTCATGTTCCTCTGTGCCTCTCCCTTTTCAGCTTCTTTTTATGAGGTGTCCTCCCAATTAGAATATAAACTCCTTGATGGCAAGGTCTATTTTGCCAGAAATCTTTGTATTTGTATTCAGTAGACTTTGGTCAGTGCCTAGAATATATTAAAAGCTTAATAAATACTTGGCAACTAGCCGATTGATTCTGTCTCTAAGCTTTTTCAGCCTCTGCTTCCTCATTTAGAAAATGAGGATAATAATAACATCTACTTCTCAGGGTTCTTGTGAGGATCAAATATAAATATGAACAGCATTTACAAATTTTAAAGTGCTATATAAATGTTGCTGTGGTTCCTATTATTATTAAGTGGAGGAAATATGCAAACCAATGAAATCATAGTTTTCAAAGTACTGAAACACAATGAAAATTAATAAATAAAATCTCACTATATAATATTTATACCAATTGTTACTTCTAAAGTTTTGAATAGCTGGGGAAGTCAGTCATATGTGCTGCTTAAGGATTTTTCTAATTATACTCTAGAATCTAGTAAACCACTCCCTTACAAAGGGATGAACAAGTAGAGTATACTAAAAATTGGTGAAGTGGTGCAAGGACAGTTAAGGTTCCACTGTATAATTGCTCTAATTGCAGTTTGTTCAGTAAGTTCAGTCTATTAGAAGAGGGAAAGGATGGGATATCAGGAAGTGCAAGAAGAGAATAAGAAGAAAGATATCTCATCAATGTAGAAGAAAGCCTTCTAAGAACATCACAGGGAAATACATAAATTTTAAATAAAAGTGATGGAATTTTATTTCATTATAAGCAATGCTGACAGACTTAGAGAAATATGGAAATATTTGTACAAACTGATAGAAAATGAATTGATCAAAAACAGGAGAATGAGGAGAATAATTTATGTAATGACTACAGTAATAATATGAGAGAAAACAATTCTGCAAAATCTTAGAACTGACCAATCATTACTTCCTAAGATTAATGATGAAACACATCTACCACCTTTTTGATGGTAAACTAGAGTTGACACATAAAACATTCATTCTCATCTGTTTGCTAGTTTGAGGAAGGGTCTGTTGTTAACAGGATAGCTTATATTTAAAGAGATTGAAAAAGAAAATGAAGTAGGTGACTTTGCACAGCTCTTCCTCATTTAAATCCAATTCATTTGCATGTTATGGCATCACCTCCCTGTCATGGTTTTCTGTGGGAATGAAGAACAAATAACAGTAATAATGACAATAACAATGATCTCTAATTATCCTAGGAAACTTTATAAAATTATAAATTGCAGAATTGTGGGTTCTTTGAATTATGGAAGATTATTTCTTGGTAGTTCCCTAAATTGGGCTTCTTGAACATTTTCCACTAGTGACCCCTTTACACCCAAGAGATTTTTATGCAACCCTGGGTATATATAATAGGTATAGAAATGAAACATTTACTGATAATAAATCATAATTTCACAACTCTTACATTCAGTTACACGACTCCATATGAGGTCTCAACCCACAGTTTTAGAAGCTCTGCCTTATACTAGTAAAATTGTGTGTCTAGACTAATAAATGAACAAACAAAGGTATAAAGTATTTGCAAGCTAGGATTTACAAAGCTATAGATTTTTATAAAGCTATACCTATTTCATATTGGATTTGTGACTTCATCAACATAAGATATTCTCAGTGATTGAAATGACCTTTCCATTACCAATGGCAGTACTGATTTGGTTCAATTGTGATATGTGAGGGCAGAGGCATAAGAGAAAGAACTAATGACAAGAAGATGTATAGGGGAATGATTGGGTAGTTTGAGAGACATGGCTTAGGACCAGCTGAATACTATAGAATAGTGTTTTTGTGCTTTTGTCCTCACCAGTCAGACAGATCTGGTCCCAGGAAAACCCTATGGAAGTGGTAATACTTGAGTAGAGTCCTGGATGATAGTCAGGATTTGAAAAAGTAGAGATGAAAATGGGATTTGAGGTAAGGGAAAAGAACATTCCAAATGTAGAACAAAGTCAAGAACAAAGGGAAAGGAGTAAAAAAGCACAGGATATTATAGAGACATTAAGTAGTCTCGTTTGGCTAAAGATTAGTATATTAGTGCATGAGTGTGATTGAGGTTAAGAAATTGAAATTTTCTTTTACTGGCCCTAAGGACTCTTTGAGGGTTTTGAGCAAAAGGGTGATATGATCAGACTTATATTATATGGCAATAAGTGAATTCACACTAAGGTTGTAATGAATCTATATTTGTAGAATATATACACTACAATGCTTTTCCAACTTTCAGGCTATGTGTAGAACTTTGCAACTCCTGGAATACTTCATGCACAAAGGAAAGTGTAGAAATGAAATTTTTGCCTTGTGTGACTTCGGAGCTTAATGACACAGCAGCAGGTGAAACAGATAAAGGCAACAAGAAGTGTGGACACTGTGAGTTAGAAGGCAAAACCCTTCTTGTTAAGCAAATAGACTTCTTCCTTTCACCATCCCCTTCCCTTCTGCAAAGGCTTTTTGTTTCATCTAGTTGGGATTCTTTTCTTCATTTTATCTTCTTGGTTTGTGAGAGAATGTTCCACATTTTTGAGCCCAGGAAGACATTTTTTAAACATATGTGCCTTTTATTCTAATTTTTTCCCTTCTCTCCTGCTTTGATTGTGTCCCCTTTTACCTTCCTCATGCTTTCTGAAGGGAGTCATTCTCTTCTGAAGCAATTTCATCTCATTGCTGCTATTCCTTTAAGGAAGACTTTAAAAGCCCCTTTTGATGTTTTCCCTATCAGCTAGTCCCCTGAGAATCCAGCAAAATCAGCAGACTTCAGTGCCTGTGAATAAACTCAAATGGAACCTATATAAACTTTCCTTTTTCTCTTCACCTAATTCTGTTTGGAAGTTTATTCAAGAAAGTTTAACTTGTTGTCATAATTATCAATAGTAGAGCTTCAGAAAGAAAAAAGAATTAGAGAAAAGCAGGCTCCAAATGTAGTAAATGCTGCCATGCCACTAATATGTTATGCTGAGCACCCAATTAATTCAGTTTAATTCAAATAAACATTTATTAAATATGTACTTGGTGCCAGGTACTATGGCAAGTGCTAAAAAGTATATTCATGCTTCCTCAGTACAGTGATAATTGATGTTCATAACAATGATTTTAAAGTATTGCAAGACACCAAAGTTCCCTCTGTTTAACTAAAAATTGAATTCAGTTCATTTGATTTTATTGTTAAATAAGATTCTTTGTTTCTGATTTTCTGATTATTGAGGGTGCATGAATATCTACAGAAATTTTCTGCCAACCAGATAATCTCACTTCCCTAATCATTCAAAACAGCAACTTCAACATAGGAAGGAAAACATTAAATATTGTCCCAGATAAACTAAACATATCAATTCCTTTTCTGTATTTCACTCTATTACTCTTTTTTGTTTTCATATTCATAATATGAAAAGCACCAGGGACTAATGGATAGAGCATTCAAACTTAAATAAATCAAGAAGACTTTGGTTTGTGTTCAGCTAGCTAAGTAACCCAGAGCAAGACAAATTCTTAGTGACCCAAATGTAATTCTCTTTGACTACAAATTGCAGAGCAGGTGCCAATCTGCCTCGGAAGAGGAATTTCCTTATTAGAATCCTCTATATCAGGGAAAGCCCAGGTCCTATCAAAATAAAATAATAGCCTTTACTAACTGAAATGCTGTCCCAAAAGACCATGATCATTATTCCCATGTTGATACTGCTAGAAGGTTTACAATGTACTTTCCTAAGAGTAACCCTCTGAGGTGGGTAGTAAGTGTATGAAAGTTCCTGTTTTATAGAAGAGGAAATTTAGGTTTAAGCTTAAATAGCTCCCTAATTATCTAGGTGGCTTCTGATAAAGGTAAAAATCAGAACTTAGATCTTTTGACACCAAATACCCTGCTTTTCCTTCTACACCATACTGTCATTATGAATCCAATTACTTTTTCATTCTTCTACGTCACTCAGTGAGTTCTTCAATTTCTCTATAATCCTCATCACTGTCATGCACTGAAATGCCATATGGTATAAAATACAAATGCCTTCATGGAAAATTTAACTGTATCTCATATTTTAAAATATGTCCATGATATATGAATACTTGAGAAAACTGTCAAGATGTGTTATATTGGAGAGTGAGTGAATTCTCTACCTTATATTGTTAGTACCAAAAAACTTTTAGCTCTGGCTCCATTCATTTCAAGTTAGAGATAAGAAGATATCTTATTTCCTGAGCTAGACAAACCTTTATAGGTTGTCAACAGCTACAGATAACAAGATCACAAATTTAGATCTTGAAGATACTTTAGAGATTATGTAGTCTAATCCTTGCTTTTTATAGATGAGGAAACCGAGGCTCAGAGTTTAAGCAACATGTTGAAGGTCACAAAGGTGATAGACAAAGTTAGGATTTAAATCCAGGTTTTCAGATTGACCTACAGCATATTTCCCACGAAAACTTCTGATATACAAGAAAATCTTGAAAATATGTGTGACTTTGATCTTTGATTTATAGGGCATGGTTAAAAAAAAAAGTCAATAAATCAAGGAACAGGTATCTAGTGAATAACTATTTTGAACAAAGGATAGTTCTAAGGTGCTGAAGAACATAGGAAAATATACAAAATGTCATGGTTCTCAAGAAACTTCCATTTTAGGAAGAAAAAAGAGTGTACACTTTGGAGAAGGGAGGAATTTATGACCAAAGAAGAACTAGAGAACATTATGAAAGACAAAATGGACAACTTTGATTATATCAAATTAAAAGGGTTTTGCACAAAGAAAACCAACAGAAACAAGATTAAAGAGAAGTACAAGGATGGAAAAAAAAAAATCTTTGTAACCAGTTTTTCTGATAAAGGTCTCATCTAAAATATATGAAGAATTGTGTCAAATTTGTAAGACTACAAGTCATTCTCCAAATGATAAATGATCAAAGGATATGTGAACAGACAATTTTCAGATGATGAAATTAAAGCCATTTATAGTCATATGAAAAAATGCTCTAAATCACTATTGACTAGAGAAATGCCAATTAAAATAACTCTGAGGTACCACTTCACATCTCTCAGATTGGCTAAGATGGCAGGAAAAGATAATGATAAATGTTGGAGGGGATGTGGGAAAACTGAGACAGTAAGGCATTGTTGGTACAATTCTGAAATGATTCATTCTGGAGAGCATTTTGAAACTATGCCCAAAAGACTATAAAATTGTGCATACCCTTTGATACAGCAGTGCTACTACTAGATCTGTATCCCAAGGAAATCATAAAGGAGCCACATGTGCAAAAAAATGTTAGTTGCAGATCTTTTTTGTGGTAGCAAAGAATTGGAAAAGGAGTGGATGCCTATCAATTGAGGAAAGACTATACAAGCTATGGTACATGAAAGTAATGGAATATTATTGTTCTATAAAAAATGATGATGCTGAACTGATGCTGAAAGAAGCAAAACCAGGAATACGTTGTACACAATAATAGCAAGAATGTACAATGATCAACTATGAAAGGCTTGGTTCTTCTCAGTTGTTCAGTGATCCAATCTCAAAAGACTTTGGACAAAAAATACCATCTGCACCCAGAAAAAGAACTAGGGAGACTGAATATAAATGAACACATACTATGTTCACTTCTTTTTTCTGTTTTTTGTTTTTTTTTAATATCTCTCATGTTTTTTCCCTTTTGCTCTGTTTTTTTTCCTCCCAACATGATTCATAAAGCAATGTATATTAAAAATAAATAAACTTACTACAATTTTTACGAAGATGGACAAACTGTAAATTAATCAATAGACATGTATTAAATACTTACTATGTGCCAAGGGCTGTGCTAAGTATTGAGAAAACAGAGAGGCAAAAGCCAGTCCCTGCCCTCCAGCATCTCTTAATTCAAAGAGGAAGAAAATATGCAAACAAATATATACAATGCACGCTATAGAAAGGCAAATAAGAAGTAAATAACAAAGAAAAGACACAGAAATTAAGAGGAGTTAAGAAAGACTTCCTTTAGAAAGTGAGATTTTAAGTGGGATTTAAAGAAAAACAGGAAGATCATTTGGAAAGGAGGAGGGAAAGAGTTCCAGGTGTGGGGAATTGCCCCTATAGTGATATATGGAGGATGTTCACAGAACAGCCAGGAGGCCAATGCCACTGAATCAAAGAGGACATTTCAGGGGTAAAGTGCAAAGGACTGGAAAGGTAGGAGGGAGTAGATTATAAAGAGCTTTGAATGCTAGACAGAGCATTTTGTATTTGCTCCTAGAGGGAACAGGATACCCCTGAAATTTGAGTAAAAGAAGCAATAAGATATGCATTGGAAGAAAGTCACTTTTGTTGGTGAATGTAGGATGGATTGAGGGGGCATTAACTTGAGGTAGACAGACTGACTAACAGATATTAAATAATCAATGTGTTAATTGATGAGAGTTTGCTCTAAAATGTTGGCCCTGTCAAAAGAGAGAAGGGAGTGCATTCACGAGATGCTGAAAAAGGTGAATTCAAGAACTATTGCAAATGTGAAATCAACAGCTTTTATATAAGGGTGAGAGATAATGAGGAATCCAAGATGACTGCTATGTTTTGAGCCTGGGAGACTGGAAGGATGGGGTTGCTCTCTATAATAGTATGGAATATAGGAAAAGGGAGAAGAGTTTAGAAGGAAAGATATTAAGTTCTCTTTTGGAACTGTTGAGTTTAAGATGTCTATTGGAGGTCCAGTTTGGAGAGCATAATGAAAATTAGAAAACTCACCAATTCTTTGACCCTACAATCCAAGTATTGAAAACATGCCCTAAAGATGAATTTTTAAAAGAAATGAAAAGTTATTTATACAAAAATACTTATAGCTCCACTATTATAAAAGGGAAAAAAAAAAAACATGCCCAGTGGTTATGGAATACCTCCAAATTCTATCACATAAGTGGAATGACTCAAAGAGTGTGGCAAAATAGATAAGAAAACTGGTGTCAGAACTAAGGAGACAGGTTCAAGTCTCACCTCTGACGCACACTGCAATGTGAACTTTATAAGTAATTTAACTTCTCAATATCCCAAGTAATTTTTAATACTATATGATACTGAGCAGTTGCTGGTTTACATTAGTTGAAGAAAAGGTCACTTCTGTTCTTCATACCACTTAGAATAGAAACAAATGTCAAAGCATCATTAGAAAAGAAAAATAAGAGAAATATAAGTATTTCAAATGATATAGATCAGCGCTTAAAAAAAAAAAAAGTTCTACTATGCTTCTTGAAATGCACAGAGCCTGGCCCTAATAAAAAAGTTCTAGAAGTAAGGCTGGGAAAATAAGTAAATAGAAGAAAATATCAATAAGTATACATTATATGCAGGCAAAGGCTCAAAGAAAATACAGATTTTCCACTGGTTTTACTTGAATTTCTAGAACAGAAGCAAGCATTTAAAAAATGATAATTGTGCTAATATAAATTAAATGAAAGCTGTAGGAGGAAAATGGCAGGTGAATAAATAGCCTGGTATAACAGATGCAAAAGTTCTCTAATAACACATGCATTTAGAATTAGATGCGACTTGACAGAAATCAGTCACTGCATGAGACAGCAAGAAGTACTAAAGCAAAAACAAAAGATTGGGGGGAAATCAGAAAATGTAAGATATTTCTTAACAAAACAAAATTCACCTGAAAAATTTGTCAAAGGTAAGGTAATTTAAGAGTTATGAAACCATCCAAAATATCAAACATGAAAAAGTCTAGAAACCATATTTCAAGAAACAATGAATGAAAATTGCCCAGGTCTACTAGAATCAAAAAAATAAAAAGAATCTACTGGTTATCGCATGAAAGAAACTCTGAAATGAAAACTCAGGAACATCATAGCCAAAATCCAGAGCTTCCAGGTCAAAACACTGAAAGAAAACAGAAAAAATAATTCAAATACCAAAGAACCAATTGAAATATTATAAAACTTGGAAGTTATCACTCTAAAAAAGAGGAGAGCTTAGAATATAATATTCTAGAAGGCAAAAAAAGTTCTTATAATTAATAATAAGAGACCATGTATCTTCAATGAAATAAATGGTCTTACAAAATTTTCTCTTGTAATGATCAGAGTTAAGAAGTTACACTAAAATGCAAATATATAGGTCAAGAGAACTATAGAATGTGTAAATAAATTTGAAAAATTAAAAAGGACTATGCAAAATAACATTTATATATTGCCTACTACTATCCCACAACAGATAAATTGTTGAAGGATATGAATAGGCAATTCTTATATTGTGCCACAGTTCCCTTTTATTGTCCTGACTCTGTTTCCCTAATTGTTCTGCCTCGGTTTCCTTAATTGTTCTGCCTCGGTTTCCTTAATTGTTCTGCCTCAATCCCATTAGTTGCAACACCCCCTCCAGTTCATTAAGACTGAAGACCACTTGCTCTAATGTTATAAATTATCAATGTGAGACTCAAGATAAGGCGGAGTTCAGACTTCCTGACTCTTAACTCCTTCTGTCATCAAGAATTTATGGTCCTACCTCCTATCCTGTCACTGTTCTTTATCCCAATTTACCAGAATATCCTGTGCCTCCCACCACCCTGTCAGAACTGGATTGATAGCCCATTACTGTTCTCAATGTTCTGACTCCTCCCCTGTCTTGGTCTACCCCTGTAGCTGAACCATGTGTGTATATATGTCATTGAGAACTTGCATTCACCACTGGATACTTTGAGATAAGAGTCCTGTCCAGTCAATCAATTAAGCTCTCCAATAAATAAAATATTAAAACTTCCTAATCTCTATCTTGCCTCAGTTTCTCCAGCATTGCATTTAAAGGAAAAATTTCAAGTATCAAGAGCCATATGAGAAAATATTATCATAAGTAGAGAAATTCAAATTAGAATGACAGAGATTTTAGCTCATTCTTATTAGTTGATATACAGTTGATAAAAATGGAAAATCAGAATTGTTGGTTCAACAGAGGGAAGTTAAGCACAACTGTTGATGAAATAAGAATTAGACTATCCACTATGGTCACAATTTGCAACTATATCCAATGTCACTCAATGCTAAATAGTCACTGATATAGCAATACCATCCTTAGGCCTACACTTCCAAAGAGATCAAAGAAAGAGGAAAAAGATCCGTTAATACAAAAATATTTATAGCAGCATTTTAATATTGTTTTCATGGAGAATTGCAAACAAAAGTGATAATCATCCATTAAAGAACTGAAGAAATTATAGTATATGAATGTAATAGAATGGTATTATGCCATAAGAATTGAAAAAATAGTTTTAGAGATATCTGAGAAGATTTGAATCAGAATGAAGTGAACAGAAATAGAACGATTTATGTAACAATACTGCAAAGGAAAACAACTTTGAAAGACTTAATAACTAATTAATGCAACAGCCAACCACATTTCTAAAGGACTTATGATAAAGCAAACCACCTACCATTTGATTGGATGGTGAGGATCAATACTAGTGATGTACTGATTGTGAAGAATGAGTCATATATTTTTGTATAAACCAAATGTGTGGATTTTTTTTTTTTTTTGGCTTAGCTATGCTTATTTCACACACACCCACACACACACACACACACACACACATACACACACACACACATACACCATCTTCACTAGGTGTTACTATCCAAGTAAGTGATGATTCTATATCTTGCATTCTCAACCAATGTCCTTGAAAATGCTAATTATACTTGTTGCTCATTTGTTCTCCTCACATTCTTTTCTGCAGTCTAATAATCATTCTCAGCACTCAGGTAAAATTGCTTTCTTCAAAATTACTGAAGTTCTTTTATTTTCCAAATCAAATGGTCTTTCCTCACATTTAATTCCAATTGATTTCCAAAGCATTGATATATACTCTTTCTGGATGCTGTCCCCTGTGAGTTTTTGTGATACCTCATTGTGTGCATGTCTGTGTGTGTATGTGTGTGTTCTACTTATGAAACTGCTCTTTCTCACTTTCCTTTGTTTAATCAGCATTCTTGACATGACTCTTTATGATGACTTTTTACCAAAGCTCTGTCCTGAGTCTTCTCTTTTTTCCCCTCTATGCTATCTTGGTGACCTTATCAACTACCATGAATTCAAATATAAATAACTTCCTAGTCTATATGTCCTATCTATATGTCCTACATGCTTCCCTGAACTCTACTTGCATATTGGACATTTCAAACTGTATGTCCCAGAGATATCTAAATGTGACACATCCAAAATAGAGAATGACTTCTAACTTTTTCCTCAAACTTTTTCTCCTTCATCTCCTGGAACTCTTCATTTCTCTTAAGACCCCTTCAAGAATTAACTTTGGCAGGAGACTTGTCTGGTTTTTCAACCTTCCCTCTCTTCTCTGTTAGTGCCTTCCTTCACCAATACAGTCTTGTATTTATTTTGTACAGAATTATTCTTATCATTATTATTAAATATCCAACACGGCTATTATTATTCCCATTTTACATATAAGTAAAATGAGGCACAGAAAAGTTAAGTGACTTGCCCAGAATCACCCAAGTAGAAAATGTCTGAGGCAATATTTGAACTTAAATCTTAGATGTAGAACATCAAGGCTTATGCTCTCTCAACTGTACTCCTTAGCACATAGGAGGTACTTAATAAATACATATTGATTGATTAGTTAATTAGTTCTGGGTCACAGTTTACATACATTTCCTCAAGGGATACTAATAATCTATTATATGGGGATACTCAAATTCATTTGGCATTTATAAGGGTCCTAATACTTGCAAAGATTAGAAATTATTACAATCGATATTTAATGTTCAGAAGAGAGAATAATGACTAGGGAGTAGAATGATAAATACAAGCATCATAAAGGAAAAAGGTGGATTTTAAAATATGGTCAAGAGTTTGATTAGTAGAGAAGTGGGATAAAGTTTGTTGTTTTTTTCTTCCAGTCAAGCATAATTGGAAGAACATATTTTGCCATTTAGATTATTGCTGATTACATTGAAATAACTACTGTCTCCATATGTGTCCATAACACTTCATCTTGGGCTTACTATCTATATTTTCTTGTTTATCTTTATTTAAGACATCCATCTAGGTCATCAAGGCCAAAAGCTGACATTTTACAGGTATCAGTGGAGCACATGACTTTTCTGTCAGTTTCTTCTCTAACCAAATGACTGGCTCACTTTCTTTTCAGGTCATATATATATATATCTGATAATAATCCTTATACTCTCTCATGCAACACGTGGTTGGTAATGTGTCACAGTTTAATCATGCTCACTATGAGCTGCTTGCTAGATTCAATTTTTTTTCTTTTGGGTTCTTTCATAGATAACAACACAAAAATTCAACAAGAATTTCAAAGTTGCTTTGATTGTCTATAAAATCGTCTGGCCTTCTTTGTGAATTAAAAAACTACTTCACTTCTTTCCTTTTCCTTTTTTCTTTCTTTCTTTCTTTTTTTTAAAGCAGCACCATCCAAGGAGATAGTGGGAATCTCAGATGAGATGAGAACTAGAGAGATAGAGATTTGCGGCACTCAATAATTACCTCCAAAGACTTGAGAGTTTGAAAAAATGCATCAGGTCTTATAGACTATGAAACAATACAGTTTCTGATCACTTGGAAAGCAATAAACTCAAAAAATTGTATCTTACACTGAGAAGCAGGAGCTTGTTGGAAGGGGTACTAAGATCATGCCATAATTTTGTTCTATGCAAATGACATTTGCCTACTACCATGGTATCATTTTGGACATCTACATAAAAGCATTCTTTATGAAGCTATCACATGTTAATTAATTCCCCCTAGAGGACGTTGACCTAGTTGGTATTAAATCATGTGAACATAGTAGATCCAAACCTCAGTTTTCAAAAGTAACTTTGCTTTTCCATATGCATTTAAATTAGGATAGGGAAAAAAATGTGCATATGCTCCAGGTGCAACAGAATTTGCTTGTTATCTCACCCCTTATTTAGAAAATGCAAGTAGTCAATATTGAGCATAGCTAAGCTCAACTATTGACCCCAGCAGGTCGATATGGTGTTCAATATTAGTTGGACACAGCTCAGCTGTCAAATTTGCAATAGTAGAAGAGGCGTCTGTTTCAGTCCTGATTACTGATTCCTGCAGCCATCTCATTCCCCATGGTATCCTATATAATGTATCTGTCATATTCAAAAAATGATACTTCCTTCTAATTTAGTATTGACTTCAGAGAGCAACCTGTGGGACAGAAAAGCTATTCACAAAACATAGATTTATGTTTCCACGAGAGTTCTTGCCACTGCCAATCTGCTTGTTTGGGATATTCCACAGGTAATAATAGGCAGTAGCCAGATTTAAAAACATCCCTTACATATCTCTCCTTTCTGTATCTCATTCTGTTCTAGAATCAAACATAAACTATCAAGGGACTGGCCTGACTAAGGTTCAGCTCAGAACAAATAATCTGCGGAAACTGCTATTTACACTGCTTTGTCCATTAGCAAGAATGGGTAGTCATGGGTAACTAAACAAATTCGAGTTTTGCATTTCATAGTACTTTTTTATTAGTTTCTGGGAACACTTCTGAAGCCTAGGAGAGCAATGGGCTCACATATTTTATTATTTTATTATACATTATGTTCTTATTATGTGCTATTATCTATTTGCTTATTTCTATGCTAAGTATAAAAGCCACTATATGTATGTCCATCTGTTTCTGTGGAATATAATACGGAGGACATGTGACTAGTGCTCACTGAAATACAAATTGAGGCATTCAGGAAAAGTTCCCTCTTTTCCCTTTCTTATCTTGATTCCATCTGACATCACTCTATCCCCATTATCTCCTGCTTCCTTTGAGTTTCTAATGATAAGGATGTTCTTTCTTTGCCAAGATCTACCCTCTTGATTCCACCTCCTTCCATCTTCTTCAAAAGTTGCCCCCATCATCATCTTTGCTGTCTCTCTAACCTTCAGTCTTTCCACATGCACTGCCTCTTTTCTGCTGCCTAGAAATATGTCCATCTTTTCCTAAGTCTTAAAAAATTCTAATGTGATCCTACTTTCCCCACTACCTATTATCCTCTATCACTTCTTCCCTTTTTATCAAAGCTCCTTGCAAAAAGATTTCTCTATTAAATGTCTCCACTTTCTTTCATCATTTTCTTCTAAATCTTGCTTTCAATTTCATTAATCAGCTAAAGCTGCTCTTTCTCAATTGTCAATTCAAATGTCTTTTTCTCAGTTTTTCACCCTCTCTGCAGCCTTTGACTTCATTGTTTAATTTTGTCTGGATATTCTCTCCTTTCTGGATTTTCACAGTGTCTCTCTCTTGGCTTTTTTCCTACTTGTCTGCTCCTTCTCAGTTGCCTTTGCTAGTTCTTCATTCATACCACACCCACTAATTATGGCTGTTCCCCAAGTCTTCTCTTATTTCTCTACATTGGCTTACTTGGTGAATTCATCAGCTCTTAGGGCAGGTGATTCCTAAATCTCTATGTTCCATGCTTGTCTCTAATTTGATCTCCAGTGTCACATCACAATCTGTTGCACATTTGGAACTGGATGTACCGTAAGTATCTCAAACTCAATTAAATTAAAACAGAACCTTTTCCCCAACCTCATTCCTTTTCAACCCTCTTATTACTGCAGAAGGCACATTACTAGTTACCTAGCTCCACAACTTTGGCATTATCCTCTATCTTTCATTCTCATTTTCTAGACAGCTACAAAATTTCACCATTTTCATCTTCACTATCCCTCTTGTATGTTTCTCCTTCTCTACTCACATAGCCATCAATCTAATCTAGGTCCTCATCATATCTCACTTAAATGAGTGCAATAAATTTTAAAATTCTTCTTCCTAAATTTTCTCTATTCTAGTCCATCTTTCACGTACTTTCCAAAGTCTTTTTCCTAAAGCATAGGTCTGACCATTCTACTCAATAAGTAGGTGCCTATTATTTCCAGGATCAAATATAAAGTTATCTATTTGGTATTTAAATCTCTTCACTATCTAGTTCATCCGTTTTCTTTATAGCCTTGTTACTCTACTCCCCTTTTAAAATTATATTCCAGCTATACTGGCCCATTTATAAACCAACAAAAAAGGATATTCCATCTCCAACTTTCTTGCCTTTCTACTGGCTGTTGTTCAGGTATGTAATGTAATGCTATGTCCCTTCATCTCTGCCTCTAGAATTCCTGATTTTCTTCAATACTCATTTTAAATTCTACTTTCTGCAAGAAGCTCCTCTTCCTTTCACCTCAAAACTAAGATGCTAGAGCCTTCTTTAAGATAACTTTCCATCTACTCTGTACATACTTAATTATTAAATGATTATAAACTCTTTTAGAATACAAATTTCTTGAGGGCAGGGACAACTTTTGCCTTTCTTTGTATCTTCAGTATTTAGCATTATGCCTGGCACATAACTGTTAATAAATGCTTTTTTCATAATAGCTTTTTTATTTTCAAAATATATGCAAAGATGGCTTTCAATATTCACCCTTGCAAAATCTTATGTTCCAAATTTTTCTCCCTCCCTTATTCCCACCTCTCTCCCTTAGACAAGTAATCTAATATAGACTAAATGTGCAATTCTTCTGGACATTTTTCCACATGTAACATGCTATACAAGGAAAAAAAATCAGATCCAAAAAGAAAAAAGTGAGAAAGAAAAAAAAAGCAACAACTCAAAAGAAGGTGAAAATATTATGCTGTAATCCACATTCAGTCCCTAGTCCTCTCTCTCTGGAAGCAGATAGCTCTCTGCATCACAAGTCTATTAAAATTGACCAGAATCACCTCATTGCTGCAAAAAGCCAAGTTCCATCACAGTTGATCATCACATACTCTTGTTATTTGGACGTTATCTTAGTTCTATTCACTTAACATCAGTTCATGCAGGCCTTTCTGCTCTCTCTCTCTCTCTCTCTCTCTCTCTCTCTCTCTCTCTCTTTCTCTCTCTCTCTCTCTCTCTCTCTCCGCCTTTCTGATCTTATCCTGCTGATCATTTCTTATAGAACAATAATATTCTACAACATTCATATATCATAATTTATTCAGTCATTCCACAATTTGTGGATATCCACTCAGTTTCCAGTTCCTTGCCACTACAAAAAGGGCTGAAAAAATCTTTGCCCATGTGTGTCCTTTTCCCTTTTTCATGATCTCTTTGAGATACAGAAAATACTGCTGGATTACAATTTGATAGTCCTTTGAGCATAGTTCCAAATCGCTCTCCAGAATGGTTGGATCAACAACTCCATCAACAATGTATTAGTGTCCCAGTTTTTCCACATCCCTTCCAACATAATACATGTTTTTTTTTTTTTTTAATTGGCTGAAGTATAAAAATGGAGGGAGGTGGGATTCACCATCTGGTGATGGCTCATAGCTATGTTCTAATTGAATGGCCCCCTAAACCCCTACATTATGAATAAACACTGCCCAACTGCTCAACTGCAATAGAACTTAGAGGAGAATGTCACTGACTCTTGAAGAGCACAAAATACAGATTTTATTCAGCACTTCTGTCAACCTGTGTATGCCTCAACCATAAGCATAATTTAGGAATAGCCAAGCAAATGGCTATCAATATTATATGATAGTTAAAGAGATGACCTCTAAGATCAATTCTGATCTTATAACTTTGTTTAAGACCAAAAGACCTGAATTCACACTCCAGCTCTGGTCCATACCTCTCTGGGCCTGTTTTCTCATCTATAAGATGATGAGGTCATACAAAATAATTTTAAGGTTCCCTCCAGGTCTAAAAATATAGTGCATAGTCATTTACTACTTACTAGATACAAACTGATTTGGCTATATTAGTGAGAATTTGGAAGGTGGTTGATTTTATTTGGCAAATGACCAAAGTCATAGACTGTACCTGAAAACTGATGTGATTTGTAGAACCAGCACAAGATACTGGTCACTCTGAAGGAAAGTTTGCAGATGGCTCCCTTCTATGTGTTACTGTCCACTGAAGGATTTGAGACTCTACTGGCACACTCACAGTTTAATATCACTAAATAAATCCATGCCACAGGAAGCAAAATAGCCTAGTATGAAGAATTTGTGCATCCAGAAAAAAAGCAATTATTTTAAGGTCTCTTGTTATGCTTTTCCATGTGTGGCACCCTAGGTAGCTGCCTACTTCATCCACCCCTTGTCTCTATTCTTATCAGTTGCCATATAGATGATAAGGCCTTTGTCTTTTGTTCTAACACAGATGATAGAATACAGGCTGGGTGTTAATTGATTGGAGAGAAAGGTGGTTTTTATTTCCCAGGTTCAATCTATTGACTTACATATATTTCTATCTCCACATGAACATATCTATCACACATTCCTTGTTCTGAGGATGATCTCACAATTATATTCTGTACCTATGTGTGTTTGCTGTGAGCATAGATACAACTTGAATAAACCTATAGTCAACAGTATCATCAGTAACCAAGAAATGTGCTATATAGGAATATTTCCTTATTTTGATTTTGAGTTAATTTTCAAGGTTTTCTACTATGGTAGAAAAAAAATGGGTACAGAAACACCTAAGAAGCTGCTGTAGTTTAATTTTAAAACAAGACAAACAACAAAAAAACTCAACTTGTGGCAAAACAGCTGTTCAGGGTCTTGGTCCCCATCTGGGGGATGGTAGTGCTTTTGATAACATAAGCATTTTCAGTGACCTTTTGGAAGGATAGCATAGATATGTCCAAAAGACAATATGAAATCAATTCCAAGACATTCTATTAGAGAAACAACTCTTTGTAGGTCCCAATTTTTAAGATTCTAGAATTTAAAAAGAAATGCATAGATTAATATCCCAGAAATGCACCCTAGTTTTCTTTAAGGCTCTGCTCCTGAGCTACCATTTAAATGAGTTCTATCCTGTTCCCCACAAGTTGCTAATGCTTTTCTCCTCCAAAATAAGTGTCTTGAGAACAGGGTTGTTTCATTTTTTTCCTTTGTATCCACAGGACCTGGTTTGGTGCCTGACACATAGTAGGCACTTATTAAATTCTTATTGATCAAATGATAATATTTGCATACCAAAATATTGGGTCATTTCTGCTACCTTAGCTATTCTTTTTACTAGCAGTATTTAGAATGAAGGCCTTGAAGTCCAAATATGTTTTAGAAAGAGGCATAGACGGACTTCCGGTTAAGATGGCGGAGAGGAGGCTCACAGTTGCATAAGCTCCGCGCTTTCTCTCACTATCCACTTCATTACAAGCCTCTGAATCAATGCTTGACTGAAAAAAACCCACAAATAGTTACCAAGAGAAGCCATCCTTGAGATCCGCCAAGAAAGGTCTGTCTTTACTGGAGGGCTGGGGCGGTTTTAGATCGGGCGCAGGCTGAGGGCAGCGGCAGTGAGAGCACGGGAGCAGAGCTGAGAGGGGGTGGGGAGTGATCGTAGCCGTCTCTGCGGGGAGAGCTTCGCTACAGGTTTGGAACCTGCAGCAAGTCAACAGCCCAGCAGAGAAGCTAAAAACACCGGGGCTGAAGAACACAACCCCAAACAGCTGGAGTCTCTCAGGACCTGGCCCCCCCCCCTTCCACCCCCTCAGTGACTCAGCACGCTTTGGGATCTCAGAGCGCAGGCGCAGCACAGTCCTGCTAGTGCCTCACTACTGCCACCTGCAGTCTGTAGAGGAAGCTCGATAACACACCCAGCCCCCCCCCCCAAAGAAAGACTCCAGTTTTTTCTGTTTTTCTTTGGTAGTTTATCTCTGATTAATAGACAGAATGAGCAAGAAGCTGAAGAGGACTTTAACCCTTGACAGCTTCTATACAGATAGAGAGCAGACTCTAAATCCTGAGGAGACTAAAAACAGGCAGTCCCCAGGTGAATCCCCAAAGGAGGAAATCATCTGTTCCTCAGCACAGATGAACCTCATAGAAGTGATTAAAAAGGCTCTCACAAGGGAGCTAGAAGAAAAATGGGAAAAGAGTCTGGAGAAAGTTAAAGAGAGAGTGGATAAAGAAGTAAAATCCTTGAAAAATAGGATTAGTGAACTGGAAACAGAAAACAGCTCTCTAAAAAACAAAATTGGCGAAATGGAAAAAAATTCCACAGAACAAAAGAACTCAATTGGACAATTAGAGAAAGATTTTAAAAAAGTGAGTGAAGAGAATACTTCACTGAAAATCAGAATTGAACAAGTGGAATTGAATGACTCGAGGAGACAAGAAGAATCAGTCAAGCAAATCCAAAAAAATCAAACAATGGAGAAAAATGTGAAATACCTTCTGGGGAAGACAACAGACCTGGAAAACAGATCCAGGAGAGACAATCTGAGAATCATTGGACTCCCAGAAAAACATGATGAAAAAAAAAGCCTGGACACTGTCTTCCAGGAAATTATCAAAGAGAACTGCCCAGAAGTCATAGGAACAGAGGAAAAAATAAACATTGAAAGGATTCATCGATCACCCACTGAAAGGGATCCTAAAATCAAAACACCAAGGAATATAGTGGCCAAATGCCAGAACCCTCAGGTGAAAGAAAAAATATTGCAAGCGGCTAGAAAAACCCAATTCAAGTATCAAGGAGCCACAATAAGGATCACCCAGGATCTGGCAGCATCCACATTAAAAGATCGAAGGGCCTGGAATATGATATTCCGAAAGGCTAAGGAACTTGGTATGCAACCAAAAATAACTTACCCAGCGAGAATGAGCATCTTTTTCCAGGGAAGAAGATGGACATTCAACGAAGTAAGCGAATTTCATCTATTTCTGATGAAAAAAACCAGAACTTAACAAAAAGTTTGATCTACAAATATAGAACTCAAGAGAAATCTAAAAAGGTAAAGATTAATCTTGGGAACTATATTTTGACTATATAGATGTATAAAGAATACATGTATACCTTGTTCTAGAAATTGATGTGGAAAGGACATTGTACCAGAAAAAGGGTAAAGTGGGGGTAGTACATCTCATGAAGAGGCATAGGAAACCTATTATATCTGAGAGAAAGAATGGAGGGGGATGAATATAGTGGGTATCTTACTGCCTTCAGAATTGGCTTTAAGTGAAAAATCTTAAGACATATTCAATCTATGGTGAAACTTCTCCCATCTCATTGAAAAGTGAGAAGGGAAAAGTGGAAAGGGAAGGAATAAGCTAAGCGGAAGGGAATACGGGAACTGGGAGGGAAAGGGGTAAGATAGGGGAGGAACTCTAAGGCGGGGGGAGGGACACTAAAAAGGGAGGGCTGTGAGAAGCAAGGGGTGCTCACAAGCTTAATACTTGGAAGGGGGGGAAAGGGGAAAGAAGGGAGGAAAGCATAAACCGGGGTTAACAAGATGGCAAGTAATACAGAATTGGTCATTCTAACCATAAACGTGAACGGGGTAAACTCCCCCATAAAGAGGAAGCGGTTAGCAGAATGGATTAAAAGCCAGAATCCTACAATATGTTGTTTACAGGAAACACACCTGAAGCGGGGAGATACATGCAGGTTAAAGGTAAAAGGTTGGAGCAAAATCTACTATGCTTCAGGTGAAGTCAAAAAAGCAGGGGTAGCCATCCTGATCTCAGATCAAGCTAAAGCAAAAATTGACCTAATTAAAAGAGATAAGGAAGGACACTATATCTTGCTAAAGGGTAGCATGGATAATGAAGCACTATCTATATTAAACATATATGCACCAAGTGGGGTAGCATCTAAATTCTTAAAAGAGAAACTAAGAGAGCTGCAAGAAGAAATAGACAGTAAAACTATAATAGTGGGAGATCTTAACCTTGCACTCTCAGAATTAGATAAATCAAACCAGAAAATAAATAAGAAAGAAGTCAAAGAGGTAAACAGAATACTAGAAAAGCTAGATATGATAGATCTCTGGAGAAAATGTAATGGAGACAGAAAGGAATACACTTTCTTTTCAGCAGTTCATGGAACCTATACAAAAATTGACCATATATTAGGACATAAAAACCTCAAACTCAAATGTAGTAAGGCAGAAATAGTAAATGCATCCTTTTCAGACCACGATGCAATGAAAATTACATTCAACAAAAAAGCAGGGGGAAGTAGACCAAAAAATAATTGGAAACTAAATAATCTCATACTAAAGAATGATTGGGTAAAACAGCAAATCATAGACATAATTAATAACTTCACCCAAGAAAACGATAATAATGAGACATCATACCAAAATGTATGGGATGCAGCCAAAGCGGTAATAAGGGGAAATTTCATATCTCTAGAGGCCTATTTGTATAAAATAGAGAAAGAGAAGGTCAATGAATTGGGTTTGCAATTAAAAATGCTAGAAAAGGAACAAATTAAAAACCCCCAGTCAAACACTAAACTTGAAATTCTAAAAGTAAAAGGTGAGATCAATAAAATTGAAAGTAAAAAAACTATTGAATTGATTAATAAAACTAAGAGTTGGTTCTATGAAAAAACCAACAAAATAGACAAACCCTTAGTAAATCTGATTAAAAAAAGGAAAGAGGAAAATCAAATTGTTAGTCTTAAAAATGAAAAGGGAGAACTCACCACTAACGAAGAGGAAATTAGAGCAATAATTAGGAGTTACTTTGCCCAACTTTATGCCAATAAATTCGACAACTTAAATGAAATAGAAAAATACCTCCAAAAATACAGCTTGCCCAAACTAACAGAGGAAGAAGTAAATATCCTAAACAGTCCCATCTCAGAAAAAGAAATAGAACAAACTATCAATCAACTCCCTAAGAAAAAATCCCCAGGACCAGATGGATTTACATGTGAATTCTACCAAACATTTAAAGAACAATTAACTCCAATGTTATATAAACTATTTGAAAAAATAGGGATTGAAGGAGTCCTACCAAACTCCTTTTATGACACAGATATGGTACTGATACCTAAACCAGGTAGGCTGAAAACAGAGAAAGAAAATTATAGACCAATCTCCCTAATGAATATTGATGCTAAAATCTTAAATAAAATATTAGCAAAAAGATTACAGAAAATTGTCACCAGGATAATACACTATGACCAAGTAGGATTTATACCAGGAATGCAGGGCTGGTTCAATATTAGGAAAACTATTAACATAATTGACTATATCAATAACCAAACAAACAAAAACCACATGATCATCTCAATAGATGCAGAAAAAGCATTTGATAAAATCCAACATCCATTCCTAATAAAAACACTTGAGAGCATAGGAATAAATGGACTTTTCCTTAAAATAGTCAGGAGCATATATTTAAAACCATCAGTAAGCATCATATGCAATGGGGAAAAACTGGAACCTTTCCCAGTAAGATCTGGAGTGAAGCAAGGTTGCCCACTATCACCATTATTATTTAATATCGTATTAGAAACACTAGCCTCGGCAATAAGAGTCGAGAAAGATATAAAAGGAATTAGAGTAGGCAATGAGGAAACCAAACTATCACTCTTTGCAGATGATATGATGGTATACCTAGAGAACCCCAGAGATTCTACCAAAAAGCTATTGGAAATAATTCATAATTTTAGCAAAGTAGCTGGCTACAAAATAAATCCCCATAAATCCTCAGCATTTTTATACATCACCAACAAAACCCAACAGCAAGAGATACAAAGAGAAATTCCATTCAGAATAACTGTTGATACCATAAAATATTTGGGAATCTATCTACCAAAGGAAAGTCAGGAATTATATGAGCAAAATTATAAAAAAGTCTCCACACAAATAAAGTCAGACTTAAATAATTGGAAAAATATTAAGTGCTCTTGGATCGGCCGAGCGAACATAATAAAGATGACAATACTCCCTAAACTAATCTATTTATTTAGTGCTATACCAATCAGACTTCCAAGAAAATATTTTATTGATCTAGAAAAAATAACAACAAAATTCATATGGAACAATAAAAAGTCGAGAATCTCAAGGGAATTAATGAAAAAAAAATCAAATGAAGGTGGCCTAGCTGTACCTGATCTAAAATTATATTATAAAGCAGCAGTCACCAAAACCATTTGGTATTGGCTAAGAAATAGATTAGTGGATCAGTGGAAAAGGCTAGGCTCACAAGACAGAATAGTCAACTATAGCAATCTAGTGTTTGACAAACCCAAAGCCCCTAACTTCTGGGAAAAGAATTCAATATTTGATAAAAACTGCTGGGATAATTGGAAATTAGTATGGCAGAAATTAGGCATGGACCCACACTTAACACCATATACCAAGATAAGATCAAAATGGGTCTATGACCTAGGCATAAAGAACGAGACTATAAATAAATTAGAGGAACATAGAATAGTTTATCTCTCAGACTTGTGGAGGAGAAAGAAATTTGTGACCAAAGATGAACTAGAGACCATTACTGACCACAGAATAGAAAATTTCGATTACATCAAATTAAAAAGCCTTTGTACAAATAAAACTAATGCAAACAAGATTAGAAGGGAAGCAACAAACTGGGAAAACATTTTCACAGTTAAAGGTTCTGATAAAGGCCTCATTTCCAAAATATATAGAGAACTGACTCAAATTTATAAGAAATCAAGCCATTCTCCAATTGATAAATGGTCAAAGGATATGAACAGACAATTTTCAGAGGATGAGATTGAAACTATTACCACTCATATGAAAGAGTGTTCCAAATCATTATTGATCAGAGAAATGCAAATTAAGACAACTCTGAGATACCACTACACACCTGTCAGATTGGCTAAGATGACAGGAAAAAATAATGATGAATGTTGGAGGGGATGCGGGAAAACTGGGACACTAATGCATTGTTGGTGGAGTTGTGAACGAATCCAACCATTCTGGAGAGCAATCTGGAATTATGCCCAAAAAATTATCAAAATGTGCATATCCTTTGATCCAGCAGTGTTTCTATTGGGCTTATATCCCAAAGAAATACTAAAGAAGGGAAAGGGACCTGTATGTGCCAAAATGTTTGTAGCAGCCCTGTTTGTAGTGGCTAGAAACTGGAAAATGAATGGATGCCCATCAATTGGAGAATGGCTGGGTAAATTGTGGTATATGAATGTTATGGAATATTATTGTTCTGTAAGAAATGACCAGCAGGATGAATACAGAGAGGCTTGGAGAGACCTACATGAACTGATGCTAAGTGAAATGAGCAGAACCAGGAGATCATTATACACTTCGACAACGATATTGTATGAAGACATATTTTGATGGAAGTGGATTTCTTTGACAAAGAGACCTGAGTTTCAATTGATAAATGACGGACAAAAGCAGCTACACCCAAAGAAAGAACACTGGGAAACGAATGTGAACTATCTGCATTTTTGTTTCTCTTCCCGGATTATTTATACCTTCTGAATCCAATTCTCCCTACGCAACAAGAGAACTGTTCGGTTCTGCAAACATATATTGTATCTAGGATATACTGCAACATATCCAACATATAAAGGACTGCTTGCCATCTAGGGGAGGGGGTGGAGGGAGGGAGGGGAAAAAAAATCGGAACAGAAATGAGTGTAAATATAATGTAATTATTAAATAAAAAAATTAAAAAAAATAAAAAAAAAAAAAAAAAAAAAAAAAAAGAAAGAGGCATAAAAGAGAAAAGAATAATACTATGCACAATTTATTCCTATCTCCATAATCAAAAGTACTGTTTTAAACTCCTATGCAATTCAAATTTGTGTAGCTAAACACATTTTCACACTTACTACGTTTTGTCTTTAATATAGGCATGATTTAATAGAGAATGATTGACACACCCTTACTCTCCCTTTTTATCCATTGTTATGTTCTTCAATTGCATATGTGTATCTTAATCAAAAGAACAGTTCCATACCACCCTTGGACATAAAAGGAGAGGTTTTCTATAGCTATTACAGTATCAAAGTAATATTCTGCAAAGAAATGAAGGTGAAGCCCCAGAGAAATCCTGGGATACAGATGAAAAATGCCACGTGTGTGGAACCAGAGCAAGCCACTGCAATCAATCAAAAGGATTGTAAAAATATTGGTCCACACTTACTTGATGCGTGTTCTCATTTTTCTCATTCTTCTGAATATTTCACGTACCTCTCATCCACTAATCTTACTCATATTGGAGAGGACCAAGTATATGTAAAAATGCCAGGCTCAATTAGTGAGTCAGGGGAACAAGTGACCTCTGAAATGCTTTCATTTCAATAAGCCTTTTTAATGCCAAGGATCTAGGGCAGAGTGAGAGACTTCATCAGGGAGCAGAGCAGGGGATTGTTGATGCACTAACAATAGTGAAATTACCTTGATTAAGGCACAGATTCTCTGTGGCCATCATTTCACCAGGTGAAAGTTATTTAATTACTTTCTTCCAGGAACTCAGGCCATTTTGGGTTCAAAAGAAGCATTAAGCAAGTCCATTGGGAACTAAGATAATTAGCACAATCCCATTATTCAGAAACCTTTATCCTGAGAGAGTACACAAAACTCAAGTGAGAAATGACTAAATTTCTTTTACAATGCTTGGTGAACTGAACCTTTTTTGTTTTTAAGGTGGAAACCAATCCATTTGAAAACAGAAGTTGCTAACTGGCTTCTTGAATTTAACATCTGGTAACATTTTCATCTTTTGCAAACTAGTAAAATGTTATAGTATTTTTGACAGTGGGAGTTCAGTGCCAGAAGAAATTTTATCAGTACAAAGAGACTACAAAATTGGTTTCTTACTGGGCCACGGGGTTTTTTAATCCTTATCTTGCAACATAAGAAAAGCACTGTTGGGAATATGCAATTTGCCTATAATTTCTCAAAAAAACAATATTTTTTGGAATTAATTTATAGAGAATTTAATGTGAAAGCATTAGCCACTGCTGTTACATTCTAGTAAAGTATTATGTGGAGAAAATCTGATCTTTTATAATGTTTTAGCTGTGAAAAAGGAGATATAAATATATACATATATGTATACACACACATATAACTACTTCTTGTGAATTCTTTATTTTTATATCCATTACATTCATGAATTTCACTTTAAAATATATCTCATTTTTTATCAAATCACTATTTTCTTAAAATGAAAAAAGAGATAAATACTCCAATGTTTCTTCAAAGAAAAAGGAAGAAGAATTCAGTGGGACCATTAGGAGTTAAGACATTTTGGGATGTAAAATGTTGATTGTTTTATATGTTTTTCATGGAAATGATTTTTCCCTATAGGGCACTCAAATGAAAGGAAGACATATCTAACATCTGGCATCTTAGAACATGTGCCATTTTTAGTGAGAAAAAATAATACTGGAAGTAGATACATAGAATTGATGTACATGATTATGAATGAATCAGATACAGCCAAAAAAATTCAGTTCTTTCAGTTCTTCATAGTTTACCCATGTAAATAAATTATTCCATTGAGATTTAGTACTGTATTAATTTAGAAGTAGAAAGGCCCTCAGATAGAATCTACAACCCCTTCATTTTACAGATAAGGAAACTGAGGCCTGGAAAAGGAAAATTATTTACCTAATATCTTGAACACAGATCCTCTAACTTTGAATCCCATACTTTTCCAATAATATTATGTTCATTTTCTTAGATATTTTCTCCAGTATATATGCAAGCCAAACTTTTGTAATCTCTCTTATTTCATGAACCCAATAAACAGTTTGGTGAAGCCTTTCTACCCATTCTCAGAATAATGCTTCTAAATGCATAAAATGATTTATATAGGATTATAAAGGAAACCAATTATGCTGAAATAGTTATTGAAGTATTTCAAAAATCAAACAAGTGAACAGACCCCAGATTAAGAATTCGTGGCCAATGAAAACAATCTAAATATTGTTCTGACTTATTGAATTTGTCCTGATCTAATTTGGCTGTGGTACAGCTGCCTACAATTGAGTTAGACTAACGGTCATTAAAAAAAATAAACCAATACTAACTACCACCCCTTCAAAAAAATCTACAATTAAAATCTTGGTTAATTATATCTTAAATTGCTAACTAGAAGATCCATTAGATATAGGAATAGCATATGATTAAAAATTAAATTAAAAACAACAAATGCTTATTAAAACCCCTTTCTTTATCCAAGACACTGGGCAAAGCCTTGGAGAAATAAAAACAAATAGATCCCAAAGCATCTATATTCTTAAGAAGCTTACTTCCCACTTGGGGAATAGAGACTTAAACAGATAAGTAAATACAAAGTATATGCAAAATAATATAAGGTGGTTTCAAAAGGTTTGAAACACTACAAGAAGTATCATCAATAAGGCCTTGTTCAGAAGGTGTTATCTGGGTTGTGCTTTGAAGGAAGATAGGTATTCTGAGAATAAGAAATGAGGATGGATGGAGAGAATTATACTCCTGGGGCACAGTTTGAGCAAAGGCTGAGAGGCAGAAGATTTAGCATGGGGAACAGCCAATAGACCCATTTGACTGGGGATAGTAATATAAAATTACACTTGAAAAGAAGGTGTGAGACCAGTTGTGGAGGCTGTTAAATGCCAGATTAAGGATTTTATATTTAATCACCAAGTGGTACTGGTAGCTGCACACTGGGAAGTCTTGCATTGATAGACTGTCATGTGCCTGGTTTAAATAGAAATGCAGAGCAAGTCCCACCCTCTCATGGTTATCAGAAAGATGGTGACCTTTTATATTGTATCCTCTTTTTAAAAGTAATTTTCCTATTTTCAAATAATTTTATTGGTATCTTTTGTTTTTTCATTGACTAAATTCTTCCAACATCACTTCCTTTACTGCCTCTCTGAGAGCACTCCCATATAGTATAAAATGTTTTAAAATAAAAAGGAGGAAAGAAATGAAGGAAGGAGAGAGTGTGACAAGACAGGAGTAGAGCATTTATTAAGCATCTACTATGCATTACACACTGAACTAAATGAATATTGCATTTAATCTTCTCAACAATCTTGGGAAATAGATGCTATTATTATTCCCTTTTTATAGTTATGAAGACTGAGGCAGGCAGAAACACTAAGTAACTTGTTCAGAGTCATATAAGTAAATGTCTGAGGTTATTTTTGAGCTCAGATCTTTCCTGACTTAAGATTCACTGCTCTAACCATTCAGCAACTTAACAGAGAAAAAGGAGGCAAGGCATGGGAAGAACCAGAAAAACTGAAACTGTGTGCATGTCTGTGTGTGTGTGTGTGTGTGTGTGTGTGTGTGTGCGCGCGCGCATGCGCATTTTTCCACATCTGTGGACCATCTACCTTTGCAAAGGAATTATGAGATGTGAGGTAGATATCTATCCATATCTCCTCTTTGGAATCATGCTTGTTTTCAGTCAACAAGAATTTATTAAGCATTTCCTGTGAGCCAGGTACAGTGTTAAGGGCTGGGGATACAAAGAAAAGCAAAAATAATTTCTGAACTCAAGCAATTTTTTATAATTCTGTAATTTTACTTCCAATTGTTTTGTGATTTGTTCTTTCCATTTATATTGTTGTAGTCATTGTAACTTTTTCTTGGCTTTGCTTTCTTTACATCAATTCATATAAGTCTTTCCATGCTTCTCCCTATATATCATATTTATCATTTTTACATTATTATGAAATAATAATGTAATAATATCACATTTGTCCAGTATTATAATATTGCATTTCATTAATTTATGAGACATAATTTGTTTAATCCATTTCAAAATTGACAAGCATCTACTTTGTTTCCAGCTATCACTATTCCAAGTAGAGAAATCTCTGGATCAAAAAGTATGAACATTTTAATTATTTTATTTGCATAATTTCAAATTGTTTTCCAAAATGGTAGTACTGATTCACAGCTCTACCAATAACACATATCCATAATATACCTACTTTGCCATAACCCTTCAAACATAAATTATCTCTATCAATTGTCATCTTTGCCAATTTGTACAGTGTGAGGTAAATATTAAAGGTGGTTTTGACTTTCATTTCCTATATTAATAGTGATTTGGAGTATTTTTTTCACATGTGAGTTAATCAGTTGCAGTTCTTCTATTGTGAACTGTTTGCCCTTATCCTTTGACCACATATCTACCGGGAGTTGAGTTTGATTTATTAATTAATTCATGTATTTATAGTTTATGTCTATACATGTATATATAAGTATCTTGCTTAGTTTTCTATAAATATTGAAATATTATAATAGACATTTGATACAAAGTTTCTTTCCTACTTGATTATTTAGATGCCACAACTTTTCAATTTCTTGCAATCAAAAGTATCTTTTTCTTTCTTTTTTTTTTTGCATTTGCAATTGCTTTATACTTATTTCATCAAGAATACATCTCCCAATACTGTTTTGCTAAAAGAAAGGATGAGCAAGAAGATTTCAGAAAACCCTGGAAAAGCTTATATAAACCGATGCAAAATAACATGAATAGAACCAAGAAAACACCATATACAGTAATAGCAACATTGTATCATAATCAACTTTGAATGACTTAGCTCTTCCCAACAATCCAACAGTCCAAGACAATTCCAAAAAATTTCACGATGGAAAATGCTATCAACATCCAGGAAAGAACTGATGGAGTCTAAATGCAAATCAAAACATAATAATTTCACTTTATCTTTTTTTTTTTCTCATAAGGCTTTTTTTTCTTCCTTTTGGTCTATTTCTTCTTTCATAATATGACTAAGTGAAAATACGTTTTTACATGATTGTGCATATATTACCTACAACAAATTGCTTGCTATTTCAAGGAAAAGGAAGGGAAAAGGGGGAGGAAGAAAATTTTGCAACTCAAAAAAAATTTAATGAATGTTCAAAATTGTCTTTGCATCAAATTGGAGAAAATAAAATGATACTTAAAAGAATGCATCTTCTATCTAAAGCATGTGATCTGCTTCCGTCTTCTTTTTTGTATTTGATATTCAAGATTTTTATTCATTTCAAATTTATTGTGGAATATTGCATAAATTGTTCATCTAGGCCTATTTTGTTCTGGACTGATTTTCAGATTTTCTAGCAATTTTTTTATTAATAGAGTTCTTTTCTTAAGTAATTTATATTTTTGAGATTATAAAACTTTGGATTATTGAGTGATTTCTGCTGTTGGTCAGCTTTGCTTCTTGTATCAACCTGCCTACTATTATTAATAATAATATATTATTATTGTTGTTGTTGTTATTGTACAGAAAAGCTAATCTAAATAAGAATTTTCTGTCTTTAAAAAACTAATAAAAAAACTCATGTTTTTACCAAGAATATAGAGGAAGTAAGCCACATAAAGGTCAAACAGCCTGCCCAACACCAAATAGCTGCCCTGAACAAGCAATACTGGTCAAAGAAGAAATGATTAGTTTAAGCTTTTTATTTTCAAAAATATATGCATAGTTCCACATTCACCTTTGTAAAACCTTGGGTTCCACATTTTTTCTCCTCCATTCCCCCCATTCCCTCCCTTAAACACCAAGTATAAGCTAGATCATTTGTTTCCCCAAATGAATTTTGTAATTATCAAATTCTGTAAACCATCCTTCTCAGCTAAGCCAATCCTGCGGCTATACTACATCTGCAACTAATTGAGTTAGCTGATAGGAACAGAAAGTCACTAAACTCTTCTAAGGAGGGGCAAACCAACCTCAGTCAGAAATTAAGGAGGTAAAATCTTCTATGCCAATTAGGAGTGAAATTAGGCCTGAGAGTAGCCACATCCTAAGTTAAATAAGAAGATCCAATCTGTTTTTTTTAAGAATTTCAATTAGCATCTTTGCTGATTCCCTTGAGTGTTCTAAGGAAATCACCATGTCAGCAAATAGGGATAATCTCATGCAGTGTTGTGCAGAGAAAGAATTGATAAATTGAAATAAGCAAAGTGTGGTTTTATTGGGTGGGGGGAGAAAAAGAATAGAGTGAAGTAGAAAAGAAAGATGGTGAGGAAGGAAGATAATTCAGAACTTAAAAAGTAATAAAAAAGTAAAGATAAATGAAGAAAGAAAAGAAAAATATATTTTATTTATTCAAATAAATGTTATTTATATAACAAAATAATTCAAGTTTTCTATTCAATTATTTCTACTGTTGGTAGAGATTTTTCTTTTATGGTTCTTATTTCTCTTTTGAACCATTCAGGAACATTCTAATAGGGTTTCATGCTCTCTTGAGCACCACAAGGTTCTCTGCTTTTTCAAGTGTTGATTCATTTTCTTTTATCTTAGAATATCTACTATGAAATGTTTGAATTTGTCATATTCCTTTCTATTTTGATATTTTTCCTGCTAATTATCTGTGTTCAAGATTTTTTTTTAACTGTTTTTTTTTCTTACAAAATCTTTATTTTTTAATTTTGGTATTTTATTGTTCCATTGTTCCATTTCTGATTCCTGACACTTTGATGACAGATTACTCCAAAGATTAAACCTCAAAGTTGGCTCAGCCTATACCACACTGGAAAATTAGCTTTTCAATGGCTCTTCCCCAAATCATTTTTGAGTGTAGTGTGTTTTCTAGAGCTCCCATGCTGGAGTGCCAAAATATACCATCCAGGCTAGCTCTCTGGAGGATCTCGGGACTAGCCCGAGTCCTAGGTCTTAGAGGAGGAGTGAAGAAGGCAGGAGACCCATGAGGATGGTCAAAGATGGAGTCCTTTATTTTAAATCCTCTTAGCCTGAAATACCTTAGTATGATTACATCATTACAGCACTCTAAGCATTTGGCAATTAGAAAACCATGACATCATCACATCACACTGAGCAAGTGCTAACTATAGTAGCATTACATCACCATACCACACTGTGCTAGTGCTAACTATAAGCACTCTGCTATTGATAATGCCTCTCTTTACTGTAAGTATCCCTTGATTCAAGTAGAACACAGATGGTCACAACTTCCTTGACTTTTCAGGAAGGGTGAGAGTCCTTAAGGGAGATGGGGAGCCAAACCAGATATTGTCAGCAGGTTCCCTCTGGGATAAAGGGTCTTATACCTTACCCAGAGTTCTCCCACTATCTGTGGCCCTCTACAGTTGAGTATTAGGGGGAGAAGAAATGATCTGACTTGGATATTAGTTACCTTTCCTTCAATCCTGGTATAACCCCAAAGACATGCTATTTTTCTCTATCCTTTTGTTCTCTAAGTGAACCCTTTTAAGATGCATTGATGTCTCATACTTCCATGGTGGCAGAAGGAAAAGGGGAAGGATGCCATCTGCTTTTGTCACAGAATGAGGGCAAAGTTAGGGTATACTGATAGAGAATACAATAGCAGCAAGGAAATTGCTGAGTGTTTCCCAGAGTACCAGCTTGTGGGTTGAGTTGTGTCATTTAGCTAGAATACTGTGGTGGAGAGAGGGAGGAGGGTAAACAGAGTACATAAAGAGGCACTACCAAGTAAGCATGAGATTAACCTTTTCTGCTCTTAATTCATGATGTTGATGTATTTCTGTTCTACTTTTTGGCCTATGGAAACAGCTACTATTTACTTTGATAGATTTTTAAGGGTTTGGGAAGACTGGAAAAAATGGGAAAAATGTCATCTTTTTTTTTTTTTTTTAACCTGGAACTACCTCAGTATCTTTCTGCTGGGTCTCTGACATG